>NW_012267248.1:4903941-4942530 GCF_000151885.1 Dipodomys ordii
ATATATCTTGATCCATTCATCTACTGAGGGGCATCTGGGTTGGTTCCATATCTTAGCTATGGTAAATAATGCTGTAGTTGTGCTGGTAGCCTTATATGGCTTTGTTTGTGATTGTTTGGGTAAATGCCCAAAAGTTTCTTTTATTGTCCCCTCATATTTCTCAGTCATTTCTCATCACTTCTTTTTTTTTGGGGGGGGTCCGGTTGTGGGGCCTGAACTCTGAGCCTGGGCGCTGTCCCTCAGCTCTTCAGCTAGTGCTCTACCACTTGAGCCACAGCGCCTCTTCCGGCTTTTTTCTTTTTGCTTATGTGGTGCTAAGGAATCGAACCCAGGGCCTCAGGCATGCAAGGCAAGCGCTCTACCACTGAGCCACCTTCCCAGCCCTTCTCATCACTTCTTTGTCCCTTCATTCCTCATTCCCTTCTGTTAAAATGCTTTGTATAAAGACATAAATACTAACCTCGTATTTTTTTCTTTTTATTATCTGTAAGTAATTGTTACAAAGGAATTGCATTCAACAAAGCAGTTCATGAATATAATATACCTTGTTTAATGCCACCTTTTTCAACATTCTCACCCTTTTTTGAGCCACTTTGAGAGCTCCCTCAATGTGTTAGTCAACTTTCTGTCACTGTAACAAAGTGCTTGAGGTAATTAATTTTAGCTTGTGTCTGTGAGCCTGTGATGAGATAGCACATCACTGTGTAACATGTGAGGAAACAAAAATAGAAGAATAAGACTGGAGACTTAAGGTTCTACCACTTCCCAACAGCTCCAAGCTGAAGCCTGAAGCCTTTAACACATATAGGCCTTTGGTAGACATTCGAGATACAAACTATGGCACTCACACTCAGAACATAACTAAGCTTTGTCTCTTCTTCACACTAGTCCATCTTTTGTCAGTTTAATTTTTAAGCCCCAAACACTGACCCTAACAAGATAAGGTGTTTCCTCCCTGACACTAATGGGAAAATATTGTGTGTGTAAGATGGCAGTTTGCGCGGATGAAATATCCCTACAATGTTGGTGACACGTCACTGAAGATGAAACTTTAACATGCAGCAGAGCCTTCCTGGGGCCCCATTAAGTTTGGCTTTCTTGGCCATCCTGAAAGCTTCTTCTGTGGGTCTGGGCACAGGGTCTCAAGGAAGCCTGCTGGGGAGGGTCAGCAGGACCACACATTGAGAACTCTGCTTTCAGTGAACATAGGAAAGTGGTTTGGGTGTGTATGTATGTATGTGGGCATGGGTGAGCATGAACATGTTGTAGGGCCAGCCAGAAGGGCCTCACCTTTTCTATTTCTGTCTACCCTACATAATGAACTGCAGTTTTAAGTTTAGTGTTTGGTTACCTCAGTTAGCTGAAATGTCCCTTTCAGTTTTGCTTTTATCTCATTTTATGCCACATGGTGTCTTTTTGAGGGAGTAGTTATAGTAAGAAGACCTTAAAATACCAAACCTACTGGGCACTGGTGGTTCACACCTATAATCCTAGCTACTCAAGAGGCTAAGACCTGAGGATTGTGATTCAAAGCCAGCGTAAGCAAGAAAGTCTATAAAACTCACATCTCCAGTTAACCACCAAAAAGCCAGAAGAGGAACTATGGAGTAGAAGTAGTGCCAGTAAGTAGTAGAGTGCCAATCTTGAGCAAAAGAAGCCAAGTGAGAACATGAGGCCCTGAGTTCAAGCCCCCGTACTGACACAAAACAACAACAACCAAAAACCTGAACAAAACATATGAAGTCTCATTAGAGATCCAGTTCCATCTCAGAACAAAATGGTCACTAAAAATAAGTTTTCACACAGACACATCTATAATTTAAGCCATTATTTATCTAGAGAAACAAACCACTAGTTTAGGAGTCACTAGCCTTGGCTTACCTTCTTACCGCTGGCCACTCTTTTCCTCTATTCACAAATTAAAATAGACTCATTCACTTGGGCCCTAGAACTTAGTTACTTTTTTAAATCTGTTAATTTTATTTTAAAGAATTTACGTCATTAAAAAAAGAATTTACATCATTTCTTTTGCTATAGTATATCACTGGCATTTTATTTTTGAAAGCCAAGGGTGGAGAGATCCATGCTGGCCTTGGACTCTGTTTGCCTTTGTTTCTCTTCTCTCCCTATGTCCCATCCCCTCCACTAGATGAATCAATTGTTCTCATACGTTCTGCTTTTTTGCCTCTTTTCCCTTCTGTCAACTTGGTCAAAAGCAGCTGGCATGAATCAGAAGGCAGCTAGACCTCAGCCCCAGGTGTCTAGGATGGTTTTGTGTGGAAGCATTTCCATCTGAATGTGACCCAATGCCAAGAAATGATGAAGGGTGACAGCACTTCACATCCAAAGCAGGATGAATGCTGTGGCACTTCCCTGGTTTTTTGGTTTTTTTGTTTTCTTTCAGTTCTGGACCCTGAGAGTTAAAGAACAGCACCCTGGGGTTTCCAGTTTTAAAAACACGTTTAGTGTCTTTCAAACTTCACCATGAAACAACCTCTTGGGCCTTGGGAAATGTCTTTGTGACAACACAACACAAATTGTGTCAGTGTCACACAAATTTCTAATACTTTAATCCTTTAGATGTAGCACTTTCTCAGACTAATAGGAGGGATGCTTTCTGAAAACTTTCCACTGAACCTGGTTGGGAAGGGCTTCTAACCTGCCTGAGTCAGGTCAGCCTCTCAGCATCAGCCTGGAGCCTAGTCCCTTT
Source organism: Dipodomys ordii (assembly GCF_000151885.1). NCBI lineage: Eukaryota > Metazoa > Chordata > Mammalia > Rodentia > Heteromyidae > Dipodomys > Dipodomys ordii. The sequence goes on from NW_012267248.1 coordinate 4,906,652, forward strand.
CGTAAAGCACTGCACATTCTGAGTGCTTTTTCTTCAGAGCCAGGACTCCCAGGAACCATGCATCCCTATCCACAATGGGCCAACTCAACAGCACAAAGCAGCCTGTGGGATGATCCTGCCAAGTGTGTGGCCATACAAGGCCTCGCGGCCATTCAGCCTGACTTCAAGGAGCACAGTACAGAAACAGAGCTCTTAAATACAATGACTTTTTTTTGGTCAGTCATAAGCCTGAACTCTGGCCTGGGCACTGTCCCTCAGCTCTTCAGCTCAAGGTTAGCTAGCACTCTACCACTTGAGCCATAGCACCACTTCCAACTTTTCCTGCTTATGTGGTACTGAAGAATCGAACCCAGGGCCTCATGCATGCTAGGCAAGCACTCTACCACTGAACCACCTTTCCAGCCCCAAATACAATGACTTTTAAGCAGTTGTTGCCTTGATTTTTGTTTCTCCACATGCTGGATGCATGCCTTCCAGGCTGTGCCACAAAACCCTCAGATACCTTGGACAAGCTGAATTCTTCAGCTCAGCACATCCCAAGCAGCCTATCAATTTTCCACAAGGATTGTGCTATGTCACTTTAGAAATTTGCTATGGAAATTGTCTGGTCCCTTTTCACATGGGATCTTAAAAATCCATTTTTGCCTTTCCACAAAGGGACATTAAGATGGGTAGGGGAAACAAAGGAGGAGGCAACAGTGCTTGATAAGAAATGTACTCATTATCTTGCCCATGTAATTGTAACCCCTCTATACTGTATTTTCACAATAAAAAAAAAGTTAACTCCCCCCCCCCAAAAAAAAGAAAAGTCCTTACAGTGTGGTTAGAAATGAGATCACTTTGCAAGCTTCTATTCTCATTCAAAAAGCCCCCAACTTTTTCAAATTATAAACTTTTTCAGGATTGAAACTGCAGAAATGCTTTGTCTTCAACACTGTCACAGCTGAGAATAGGTCCTGAGGCCAGTTCACAGGGCTGTGTGATAATATCCTCGAATTATTCTATTAGTGTGCTATTATTCCAAGATACCAAGTGAACACACATGCTTTTTGCATTGTGCCATCATTTTCTTTGACTCTTACAACCAATTTTTCCAGATAGTACCTGTTTTTATTGCTTGAGTCAGAAGTATGCTTTGTGAAAGCTACATAGCTGGTATTTGGAAAATGGAAATTCCACTTGCCTTCAAGCTCCCAAACATTTCTACTCCTAGCTCTAGGGCCATCTGTCCTGTTGAAGAGACTTCTAGACCTGGGTATCTCCCTCCCCATGGAGAAGGAAAGGGTGGGAAGAGGGAAAAAAGGAGAGAAAGTGGATTTTTATGATATAATCACATGTAACTGCACCTGTCTGCAAAAGTATGCCAAGATATTTTCCAGCCTTTATTAGGAAGCTGTATCTCTTACCCCATGTGGCCCCAAGACCTGTAGAGCTACATCTGGGAATAAAATGAAAGCAAGAGGCTCTCTGGCCAAGTAGACAGAGTCTTTGAAGGTGGATCACATCTGTCTCCATCAGAGGCCTGTGTCCTAGTGTTAAGTTATTAGTTCATGGTGGGAAGACAGAAGGAAAACATACTGTTTATGTTTATATAAAAAATTCTGCGGAGTATGGAACTCTGAATAGCAAAAGGTCCATAATGATTTTGGCTAAGGTAGGAAGAGAGCCACAAATCTGTGGTATCACATAAGATATGGCTGGCTACTCGCTTTGACCCCATCATTCCCCTGCCCATTGGTTGTGCCTACTCCCCCATCTTTCCACATCTCCCAAGTTTCAGCCTAGAGGTCACTTCCTCCATGCTGCTTCAAATACTCCCCCCACCAAAAACCAAAGCACTCCTGCTTATCCCTTTCCTTTACCCTTCCTGTCTCTACTCTTGCTCTGTCTCTTTTGATGGAATAGTGGCTCTGGGTTGAAGAGAGCCATTATTTTCATAGAAGAACAGGAAAACAGAAAAATTATATAACCTTATATAATTGATGTTACCATGTTTTACTTTTGTACAGACTTTTAATTCTCTAATAGCATTGATCTTTTTATGAAAAAGTTGCCATACAATTTTAAGATGTTACCATTTTAAGGATATGACTATAGGGGAGAATTTTCTCCTCTACCTTCATATGCTTGGTGCCTGGACCTTTCATACTAAACTGACAGATGAAAGGCCAAAAGGAGAAAACATATACAGTAATTTTACTTTATGTTAGTGTCTTGATATATACATATATATATATATATATATATATATATATATGGAGGTCTCACCGAACAGGAAGTAAGAACACAAAACAGCAGTTAGATCTGAGAATTTATGTATCATCTTAACATATAGTAGTAATTCTAGGGAGAGAGGGGAAAAAAGGAAAGGTTTGGAGCAGTAAACTGGGGAGATAAAAATATGGGGGAAACTAGTGGTAGGGTAGTTTCAGCAAGGTGTGTGCTGATTCAGGTGACAGCAGTGATGAGTCATCCCATCTCACATAGAAAAGGGGCAGCATTGCAGAAGTGCCGTCACAAACGAGGATCTGTGTTCCACCTTTCAGTAGAAAGGTAGGGGAGAGAGAGCTTGTCCTATGTCTGCTACTTTCCATTGCCTTTAGAAAAACAATCCTTATTCCATTTAGGTTATTTTGGGGGGGGGAGGGTCCGGTCGTGGGGCCTGAACTCTGGGCCTGGGCGCTGTCCCTCAGCTCTTCAGCTTAAGGCTAGCGCTTTACCACTTGAGCCACAGCGCCACTTCCGGCTTTTTGCTTTTTGCTTATGTGGTGCTGAGGAATCGAACCCAGGGCCTCAGGCATGCAAGGCAAGCACTCTACCACTGAGCCACCTTCCCAGCCCCCATTTGGGTTATTTTGAGGATAGCTCATCTGATCTCCTTTACTACTTGGTAAGCTTGATCCTTTTGTGTATGAGTCACTGATACAAAGCTAGGCCTGAGGCCTGCCTCTCTTTACTACTTCTCTCACATCCACACCAGGCTTTGTGCCTTTGGTATAGGACCTAAGCATGCTAGTACACAGGACATACCCAACTCTCTGCCTTCTTACCTCTCCTTACCTTCCTATCAGAACAACACAGAGACCTGAGTTTGAAATTCAGTTCTTCCCTTCACTGGTATGTTTATGGAAGTCAACAAGTTAGCACTTCTGAGCTGCAAATAAGAATCCGAACACCAGGTACAGAATGAGGAAGGTTAAAAGAGAAAGAGCACTGGGTGTAGCTTAATGCAGAACATATGCCTAGCAAGACCCTGGATTCCATTCCCAGCTCTGCAAAAAAAAAAAAAAAAAGGAATGCTAGCACATACCGCAGAAGCAAGTCAGGTAAGATAAAGCTTGCCCTCCTTACTGGGAACCTAGGTAACTTACTGAACTCCTCTAAACCTGCTTAACCCCATCTACTTAAAAACAAATCTTTCAGTATTTTCACAATAAAAAATAATAATAAAAATAAAAACAAATCTTCATTGGTTTCCTCCTAGGTATCCTCCAAGAATAAAAATGGAAGGCATAATGCCCATACCTAGAGCCTCCAAGCCCTGTATGCATGCTAAGTGCTACTCAAGCTCCCCATCAGCAGCCCATAACTTAGCTCTGGACCCCAGGCAGCAGTTACTCTCAGTACACACTTGCAGGGCCAGGGATACTCTAATGAAGATGCCTCTGGCATCCCTATGGCTGGGAAGTTCAAAGGAGCCTTTGACCATTGTCCCTAGAGGTTATGGTCGTAGGAGATGCTCCCGTGATATGCCTGGGTCTCTGTGTTTAATAAAAACTTCAGGGATTTTTTTTTCATTTCCTCGCTTCAAGTCGCCTCCAAGGAAACTATGCTTCTTTTATCTGCATGGTTGTAACTCAGAGAGTGTTCGTTGGACATCTAAATGTGCATAAAATGCCTGGCATGAAGCCTGGTTTTCCTCTCAGTTGTCAGGGAGACTGAGAAACAGGGAAGGTGGGAGATTAGAGGTTCTAGAATGCCCTGGGGTCTGTTTGTTTGGGTGACTAGAAGAAATGGAAAAGTGACAGGAAATTGATGGGTGGGAGAAAGGGCTCAAAGTGGAAGGATGAAGGTGAGGAGAGGTAGGCTCAGAACCATCTGGTTTGCCAGGAACACTGAGTCATACAAAGGGAGCAGTAGTGCGAAAAGAAGCAGGTCCTGCAGGAAGAAAGACTGGGGTGCAGTCATGCAGAACCATGAATAATAATAGTGTGCTTAGAATTTGAACTTGGGATATCACGTTTAGCCTTGTTGCTTAAAATTTGACAATATCCTGTCAGCTATATGTTGGGGGAAAGGGAAACTTCCAACAGAAGTAATTGAAACCTGGTGAGGTATTGTGTACCTGTGATTTCAGCTACCTAGAAGGCTCCACCTCAAAAAAACACAACCAACATATTAGGTGGATGTGACCAGAAGATAGCCATTGGCCCCTTCCTCCAGCCCTGAGTCCACACTCCCCAGCCAGGATTGACAGTTCTGACTCCCACATTTTTTTATTGTGAAAATACCATACAGAGGGGTTACAATTACATGGGCAAGGTAATGAGTGTATTTCTTATCAAGCATTGTTGCCTCCTTCTTCCATTCCCCTTCCTATCCCTTCCCATCTCTCCCCCACCCCTGCCAGTCCCCCACCACATGCCAAAGTTGTAAAGTTCACTTTTCTACATAGCGTCTTGTACATCTCATTGTTGCAATGGGTCCACCTGTATCTCTATTTAAACAATTTGTTTTTTCCCTTCCCCTCCACAAATTATACCAACATCAAATACAGTGAAAATAGGACTGATAACGGGGGAGGGACATACAAAGCAACAAAGAAATATCTTATAAATGTGTTAGACACAATAGCAAGAAAGAAAAAACATTTGAGTCCTTATCTTGGGGTTCATTTCACTTAACATCGACTTATCTGACCATTTCTGCATTCTCAGACATATACTAGTTATTGCAAATAAGGGAAACAATTGTAGGACATTTGGTTAACTGCTAAGTTGGGTGACATGCAGATCTCTGCATGTGCATTTTCTGGAACTTCCAAAGGCTACTTCTAGGATCCATGGAGCTGCCCAAATTCCAGGCAGCTCATTTATAATTCATCTTAGAACTGGAGGAACAGATGGAGGCCCCACCCTAGAAAGAAAATCCTCCAACTTCCAAAAGAAGTTGTAAAATCCAAGCAATCAGGTGTCCTCCTCTAGGACACACAGCTGGAAGTGGGGTAACAGTAGAATAAACTTGGGTCCAGATGCAGAAGAATTTGGCTTCAACACTAGGGGATTTAAGCAGGGAAGTGTTTTGTTACTTGAAGGTCATACATATGTGACTCAGCCCACTGAACCCATACTTGGGCATACAGCCTGGCCTGGGTATGATAAATGTGAGGTGACTTGTAGGGTTCCTCACATGGGTACTTAGCAGCCCAGCCTCTGTGCTCCATTCAAGGATACCTGGATGGAATGACTTTACCATAGAAGTGGGAGCAATGCTAAATTCCTGTTGTAGGACTTGGCTGAGTACTATTTTTTGGTGGTGTCAAATTTCTCATGGCCCATTCCCATTTGGAGGGAATTCTAAGGCAGACACTGTAGAATAAGATGGTGCTGGAACAAAGTGGCAGAGGAATAGGGCAATACTCAATCTTAAACTCTCTGAAAACTTTTTGCTATAACTGATGACATGCCATTACCCTGTAGTTGGGAGGAAAACCACTTTCTGTAACTTCCTGCAGTATATTCCCTCACCATGGACTTTCTTGAACACTCCTGTCTAGTTGTGGCCTGATCTGGCACTCTGATAAGTTGGATCGTGATCATTAGCTTGGATTTAGCACAAAGGGATTTTCCACCTTAGCAGAGGAGGAAGCTAATTTTAACTGCTATGTGTCCTATCAAATTTGATTTCGGCTTTTATTGTAATCTCCATTTAAAAATAAACCAAATGAAATCTAAGTGACTTGTATTCTCCAAAGGCAATCAGTAATGTTCACAGAGCCTGAGGCTTGGAAATTATGTTCTTCTGCTACCAACTACTTTGTGACCTTATTTTCCCCTTGAATAACATGAGTAGGTTGCATGAGGATCCATGGCTACAGATTTCCCTATGTGGTCAGCCCCTGAACCCAGTCATGTTTTGTGTGACCTCAACAGTGTTTTATTTTCTAATTGAATTTAAGGTTCTTGAAATCAGGCAAGCACGGGACAGATTTGCCACAGGCCCCACCTCTCACACCAGCTAGTTGAATATTTCTTAGCTACCTGGCTCACAATACCTCCTCTCCTCTTTTGCAATAGAATGAGGAATTTTGAAATTCTTTTGACCTCCAAGGACTCCAGGATTTTCATGGCTTTGCCTGCCTTCCCTCTGAGCACTGAAAGGTTTTGATTTTTGTTTATGGGGTTTTGTTTTTGTTTTTGTCCCAATGAGAAAAAAATTAATGTAGCTGGTGAAGGCAAAAAACAGCAAATACTAGATGGCCATATTGTTGCACATCTATAATCTCAGCACTAATGAGGCTGAGGCCGGAGTATTTAGAGTTCAAGGCTAGCCTGAGCTTACATAGGGAGATGCTGCATTAAAAACATTTTTTTAAGGACCAGCAAAAAGAAAAATCCAGTGGATTTTTTGGAGGTTTTTGGGGGGTTTTTTGGTTGTTTTATATATGTATGCCACTCCTGAAGCTTTAACTCAGGCCTGGGCTCTGTGTCTGAGCTTCTTTTGTTCAAGGCTAGTACTCTACCACTGGAGCCACACCTCCACTTCTGGCTTTTTGGTAGTTTAGTGGAGATAAGAGTTTCACAGTATTTGATTCCAGTGTCCTGCATCTTATATATACATTTTTATAATTTGGGGAGGGGAAGAGAAATAACAAAACGCTTAAATAAGGATGCAGGCTGACCCATTGTAACAATGAGATGTACAAGACACTATGCTGTAAACGAACTTTATTATATTTTAAAAATGTATTTCTCTTATTTTCAAATATATTTTTATCTTTAAAAAAAAGAGTTTCACAGTCTTTCCTCCCCTAGCTGGCTTCAAATTGCAATCCTGAGATCTCAACCTCCTAAGTAGCTAGGATTACAAGCATAAGCCACCAGCACCCGGCTTCTTTCATTGTTTTTAACATGCTACAAAGATTAATTAGGGGAGTGACAAGTGGACATTGGTTCTGTGTTTATGTAAGAAAATGCCCTTTTCAGAGAGAGAAGCATATATTTGTATTTAGAAGTTAAATACAATATCATTTTAGGAATTTAACTGAAAATAAAGGGAATATGGGGCAGGAAAGAAAAAGGCAGAAAAGCCAATATGGGCAAAGTATGGAAACGTGAAATTAGCAGACAACGCTTGAGAACTCACTATTCTGTCTTCTTTGTGAACAAACTTTTTTTTAAAAAGTTATCTCTAAGTCATTGTACAAAGAAGCTCTCATTCAACAAGGCAGTTTGTGAATTTAGTGCATCTTGGTCAATGCCAACCCTTTCAACATTCTTATCCATCACCCCCCAGCCCTCCCTTCCCTTTTTTTTATTGCGTCCTTCCCCCTTCTTTTCTTCATTGATATATTAACTGAAATATGGTAGTTTCGGGGAATAACTCAGTGTAATCTTTTAGAAAAGCAAAATTATACTTCAACAAAATAAATACTAAGGAATGAATACTTGAAATGGGTGGGGTAAAGTTAAGGGGAGAAGATTAGATGAGTGACAAACTTGAAAGTGCTCCTAAATGCAGGTGCAAGAGAAGATGGGAAGGTAAGGAGAGGGAAAGGGACGGCCTTCTTAACATTTAGTTGCATATAGTTATTTACTGTTTCAAAAAAAATCATTTGCATGGGAAGAGATGGTAAGGGGAAACAAAGGAGGAGGCAACAATGCTTGATAAGAAATGTACTCATTACCTTGCTCATGTAATTGTAACCCCTCTATATGGTATTTTCACAATAAAAATAATTAAATAAATAAATGTTTCCCAAAGTGTGAAATATGTTCACTATTACTAGTGCTATATACTTATGGTCCTATGGCAGCACGTTGATATATTTTGTTTGCCTTAAGCCCCAGGTTCCCTGGTTAGTTCAACAAGTACATCCACAATGACTGTACTGATGATAAGAAATACAGCTGGAGGAGCTGAGCACATGTGTTGCTGGCAGAGCTGGAAGCAATTTAGGACTATTCTGTTTGGCCACATTCCTCTGGGATTTCAAATACCAAACCCTGTGAGGTTTCCATTTGCTCAGATGCGCTGTACAATCCTATATCCAAAGTCCATCATTGAGAGGTATTTTGACAGAGAACACAGTGTCTCATACCAGGAGACTGAGGATTGAGAATTGGTATTTTGGAACTGGTTGCTGAGAAACTTTGATGATGACTGATGAACTATATTGTTGGTCCTGCCACCACTCAACTTCATTCCATGCTCCTTCACTTGCCTTAAAAATGCCTTGCAGATCTGAAGTGCAAGAATCCCATTGAATATGAGACTGTTTGGATACTAGTGGTCATTTTCTCATTAGATTTTCCTGCTCCTGTTAAATACTGGGAGTTTATATGTGTCATTAATTTAAATTCTTAAGAATGAACTGTCAAACATCAGTCCTTGTGTTTAAACAGAAAAGATTAATCAGTTGAAACATTAGCAGGCATTCAAATCCCTAGTAATATTAGTTCTCAGGAAAAGGCAGAAGGCAGTAGAAACAATATATTATCTGGAAGGACACTGAACTTTGTGGTTTATATTGGGTTTAGCATTTGGGATTTGGGGTTTTTTGTGTATTTGTTTGCTGGCTCTGGGGTTTGAACTCAGGACCTGACATTTGCTCAGCTTACTTGCTCTACTACTTGAGCCCTGCCTCTATCTCTGCTTTTTGCTGCATATTTTGGAGATGGAGTCTCATGGAATTTTTCTGCCTGGACTGGCTTTCAGCCATGAGCTTCCAGATCTCAGCCTCCTGAGTAGCTAGAACCACCAAGCATGAACCACCAGTGCCCGGCTTAGGTTGAGCTCAGGTTGGTATTTCTCTAAGCTCCTATCAGCATATGACTACATGACAGTGATGTGGACTTTGACAAGTTCTTTGTAATACCACTATCCAAACTCTTCCACTTCAGCTATAATTGGTTCTGTTGTAGAAATTCCAGAAGAGGGTCAGATGTGGTGGTGCACACCTGTAAAACTACACAAGGCCTCGATTCTGATCCAGGCTGACCAGTTGCAAGCAAGCTCTACCTGGGGTGGAGAAGGAGAAAGCATGGGAATCCTGGCTTCAACTCTTCCCTTCCTTACCTGTGCAATCTCAAACAAGCCTTTCTGAGCTTTGAGGCCCTCTTGTGTAAACTGAATGTTTGAAGCCATGTCTACATCACAGTTATGCAGAACAAATTGGTATGATACATGGAAGATACCAGCATACCATGCAGGACAGCAGCTATGTGGCTTAGTACTAGACCCATGCTGAGGATGTAGTTGGTAATTAATTCATTGCTGCATTTGTGTATTTAAATATTGACATCTCTATGTCCAGCAGGCATTAATGTGATTTGTAGGAAATACTTTAAAATTTCCTGGTTTTTGTTTTCTCTTTCTGTAAAGGAAAAAGCCACTCTTCAAATTCTTTTGGCCATACCTGTGGATTAGCAAGGCCTAAATTAAGGGTGGCAGATGAAGTCGTCCACAGGGAAGGAGGGTTTGGAGCCTTTGCAGTAATAGTAGCCTTTTACCTTCTGATGCTATTTGAGTTTCTATGCCCAGCAATTTGGGGCCCTGTGCTATAGTGAGGAGACCCACAATCACATGTCCCAAAGTCTGATTTCCGGGATTCTAGGCCCATGTCTCGGCCCACAGTAGTAATTATCCAGTGATGTATTCACTTCCAGATGCAGCTTGGTGATTGACAGGATGGGAAGGAGAGAAACACAGTGGGAAGACCATCAGGCCAGCAGGGAAAGGCTGAAAGCTCCTAAAATTCTCTGCCTTGCTGGGAATGGAGGGTCTTCCAAGGAGCTCCTGATGGCTCAGCAGCCCTGAAGCCAAGCAGAAACTGGGCTGATGTCTAAGAAAAGCAGACACCGTGGTTAGCTCCCAGTCTCCCATGAAAGCAGGTCTCCCTTGTCTACTTCTCATTTTCCCTCTAATCTGCTCAATGAAGAGAGGCTGGGAGAAGAGAGGAAGGGAAAGGAAAAATGATTTGCTAAGGATAGAGGATTTGGAAAAGCAGCCTGAGTGAATACCAAGTGACGTGGGGCTGGGCTGAGCCATCGGCCTAGGAGCATCCAAGAGACCTGGTGGCCCGTGTGCCAAGCTACTCTTTGTAGGGGACACAGCAAGTCAATCAGTAGTATCCCCATGGGAATGGTCTTCCCATTCCATGGCCTATTTGAAGAAAACCATTTCACTTGGGTACCAGAGCAGTGAAGAAACTGTCTACCCCAAGTAGTCTTGGGCTGGCCAGGATAGAGAGGCAGCATGGACTATAGAGGCTACCTTGTTCATGAAGGACTTCTCAAGGAGAACATAAAATGCTTCTCCATCCCTTCATCCTCCATCGGAGTTCTCCAGGAGCGATGAGTATGTGAGTCTGTGACCCCTTCATACAGCCTCCACTGTGTTTCCTGGACTCCAAGTGTGAATTAGAAAAGAGAAGGTTAGGTGGGCCAGGGTAAGGGCTCAGTGGCCCAAAGTGACACACCCCAGACACACCCAGAAAGGACATGCTTGGCAAGAATGAGGGGCGCCTATGTGCCTTTCCCCCACCTCCATGCTCACAGCCTCTGTGAGCAATGACCTTGTCTTAAAAGATGGCCTTTGTTCCATGTAGCCTTCTTAGCTTTTCCTGGATGGCCAAGGCTCATAAAAAATAAGAATTCCTGAACATGGGGTTTGAATGCTGTAGCTGTATTGCTTGAGTCTGTTTTCATCATGTGTGATGCCAACAGAGGGTAGTTAAGGTCCCATGGAGAAGAACTTGCTTTGCCTAGTTTACCAGAATCAGTGACGTCTCTTCCACCTGCTGTCTTCAGGGACAAGGATATATGGGAATATGTATGTGATATATGTGATAGATAATCTTCATTGTCTGCTGGACTACATTGAAAAGCATCTAGATTAGTAAAGCACACCTCCAGGTATGCCTGTGAGTTCCTTTCTGGAGAGGATCAGCTAAAGGGGAAAGACCCACTTTGAATGTGGGCCTCACCATCCCATAGACTAGGGGCTAATGGAATAAAAGGGGAAAAATGAGAAAGCCCATCAGTACATGTGTGTGTGTCCCCCTACACACACCTTATTCTATCTCTCCGTCTCATTTCCTCTCTCCTCCTCCCCCACCTTCCTGGCCACCATGATGTAAGCTGCTATACTGTACCCTGCCTTCCCTGACCTGATTATCTGAAATCATGAACAAAACAAATGCTTCCTTCCTTAAGTTTTTTATGTCAGGTATTTGTCAAAGCAACAAAACCCTGACTGACATAGAGAGGTCCTCTGTAGCCGTAGACCCATTCTATTTCATGTGTACATACAACTACCTACTTCCTATGGATATTATCTACTTCATAGTTGAACTATAAAGAAATTGAGTAACTTCTTACAGGCTGGAAAACAAAACAGGGAAGTAATTTAATACCCTCTTCCCCATCTTAGCATATCATATTGCTTCAACTTGTCCCTTGCTCAGCACACTTTGTTCTAAGGAGGACAGTTCTGGAAATTCTTAGTTCTTTGCTTTAAATATTGTCAACCAACTTAGTATATTCCTGTTATTATCCAACTCCAATCCAGGAAAATCCTGTAGAATGAAAGATGCCAGGGAACACTTTGCAATCCCTTGAAAAGATCTGTGTCTCTGTATTTCAGCAGTATACACAGAGTTCTTGAATATGGGAAAGAATGGGAGAGCAGTCAGTGGCAGAGCACTTATGGGGCATGGACAAGTCTCTGGGTTCCATCCTCAGAACTGACCCCCAAACCCAGAAAAGTAGGAAACCACTGAAGGTATGTTTTGGTCATTTATATAAGAGGATCGAATATGTTTTGTTTTTCTTTAGACTAGTGCCAAATCTTTTGGGGATTTTAATAAAATATTTGTAATTACTAAGTCCAGTAGACAGAATATGTGTATGTTTATGAGGTTTAGAGACATGGGAGGAAGATGTTAGAACTTTTTTCTCTACCTGGTATCTGGCAGGGTAGAAGCCAGTAATGAGTTCCACCATCCAATATCAGCTCAGAGCTTTCTGCCTTACCGAGGGCTTCTTCTCAAGATGGCTGTGTAAGTGGTTTAAGAACCACCTGCTGGGTGAGACTTAGCCAGCACTTCTGTGGTTGTCTAGGTGATCTACAGACACAGAGCCACCCGTTGCTCACAGCATTGCTGTCCACCATAGGCTATATTCTGTAAGCATCAAACATAGGATGCTTTAATAATAATAATAATAAATAATGCCTGTGGATGCAGCCCAGTGGTAGAACACTTGCTTCATATGTGTAAGGCTCTGGTTCCATATCCAACATTGAAAACTAATTTGCTTGTATGATCAAGGAATTTCCAAAATGATGATTTGATATTGAGTACTAGCAAAACTGTAGGCTTTCAGCGATCCATCAGGACAAACCTAGGTAATAGGAAGTGAATAAGGGAGGAACCAAGTCTTTGGTCTCAGCCTGAGGAGAATATTTCTTGTGTACATCTCTGTGCTTGGTAGACATGGTCTTCCCTGTAAGAACTTTGTTGCTCTCTGTTGTGGTCCCCTGACACTTGTTATTTAGTGCTTCCCAGTCAGCCAGCTCCTCCTCAAGGAGTGTCCTGTCACTAGCTTGCAGTACATAGAGGCTATATGAACTCCTGGTCAGTGGGACTGGATTCAGATTCAGATTCATCACTACGGCTTTGCACCACCAAAGCCCTTCATGCAGACCACAAGTTCTGCTTTGAAGCCATTACATTCAGAGGGGCAGTGCTAGCTGGGCACTGGTGGCTCACATCTGTAATACTAAACTACTCAGGAAGCTGAGATCTGAAGGTCACAATTTGAAGCCAGCCCAGACAGGAAAGCCCATGAGACTCTTATCTCCAATTAACTAGCAGAAACAAAAAAAGCTGGAATTGGAGCTCTGGCCTCCAGTGGTAGAATAGTAGCCTTGATCAAAAAAACTCAGAGAAAGTAATCAGGCCCTGAGTTTAAGCCTTAGGACCAGACCAAAAAGTAAACAAAAACAAAGGGGCAGTATTTCCCATGTACAGCATCTTCATTTAAAAATAGGATTCTGATCTGGACAGGGCCTTAAGGAACTGTTTCCCCCGCCCCCCCCCATCTTAAGCCAGTGCTCAGATTCTCCATGTGCAGGAGGTCAATAGCTCTCCTTGGCCTTTTCTTTTTGTTGTTGTTGTTTTGTTTGAAGGGGGGGAAGGTTGGCAGTTGTGAGACATGAACTCAGGACCTGAGCACTGTCACTGAGCTTTTTCACTCAAGGCTGGTGCTCTACCAGTTTGAGCCACAATGCCACTTCCGGATTTCTGGAGGTTAATACTAGATAGGAGTTTTACAGACTTTCTCCAGTCCCGGGCTGGCTTCAAACCTCGATCCTCCTCAGATCTCAGCCTCCTGAGTAGCTAGTTTTATAGGCATGAGCCACCAGTGCCCAGTATCTCTGGCCTTCTTTATTCCCACAATAAGGATACAAATTGTTTATGATGCTTCCTTCCTGAAGTTAGTTCTTATATCCTGTACCCCTGACTCTGGCTTTCTCATTTCTATCTGGATATCCGTCATTCCTTAGGAGAGCATCTGGGCTGCATGTCCTTGCCTATTCTTAATACTACTGTGTTGTCTAAACTCGGGAACTTGTCTAAAGCCTATCTGTGCAAATAAAGAGAGTAGGGGATTCTGGCCAGGCTGTCATGGGAAGAACAGCATGGAAGGGATGGAGAAGACATGTCAGTCACCAAACATGAGAGAGGCAGGTGAACAGATTCTGGAACACATTTCAGGAAGGCCTCATGGGGCCTGATGTATACAAAATACTTCATCTCTCAGTAAAGGTCGACCAGAGAATACAGTAGACCTTTGGTACTGGGAGACTTATAATTCTAAGGAGACCCTCCCCACCCCCCCCCCGCACGCACACACACACACACACACGTACACACACAAGGAATAACCTAGAATGCTCAGGATGTGCAGGGTTTAGTGCTATACTGTAGATGCTTGATTTCATATTTTCCAGAGTGCCACCCAACTTTCACTAAAGACATACCATCTTTCAACAAATCTGGAATTTTCACTTTATTACTTAAATGTAGTCCTTTAACACTTACTTTGCTTTTGGGGGGCCCATTTTTAGATTTTTCATCAAATTTAGGGCAGGGAAACAGCACATCACATGACAATTTAAACCCAACTGATAATGTGAGAATGACTGAGAGCTTCTCTATATCCAGGATGCATGTGTGGGAGTTTAAAATTTTTGTTTTGGAAATTTCTTTTGATTTTTTTTAATCTTTACCATGCTTGGTCAAAACTATCTGCAATTAATCCCTGAGGAAGAAGGGTTTGCTGTACATAGTAAGAAATTTTCTGCAAGGAATTAGCTGTCAGGGTTATAGGGCTGGTTGGTAATCTGAAATACCCTTCCTCCTGGCTGCTCACAGGTAAAGTGTTTTGTTTTTGGTTTACCCCTTTTCTTCAAAAAGCCTTGGTTCTGTTTTAAGGTCGTAAAACCATGTTTTTAGATCGCAGGTCCAAATTCCAAGAGTCCCAAGTTAAGTCTGGCCACTCACCTCCATGTGCTGAATAAAAAAACATGGTAAAGGACAGAGAAAGGAGATTTATTACATGGCAGCCATGGGAAGAGAGCACTTCATTTGGTTTCTAAGGTACAGACACTGGCTTCAAATTAAATTGGAAGAATAGGGGCAGCAGGTCAGAAGGGTAAGTGTAGTCAAAATAGTCATAGGTCACAGGTGAGCCTGGTTGAACATTAGCTCAGTCTTTGTCCCAGGAGGAATTCCAGAAAAGTTGTCTCATTTTATTTCTGGAATAGAACAAAAATAAAGTGATCTCCTCAATTTGGGGCTGTTTGCATTCAGATAACAAGAAGACACTATTTGAGGCACAGTTTGCCTTGTACACAAGATAGTTATCACTGAATCTTCTCTTTCCTCCTGAAAACAGGGTGATTAACAGAGGGACTGCAGCTCAGATCAAAGGCCACAAATACAAAGTTGAGGGACTCGCAGTTAACTCACAGGAGCCAGCAAAAACATAGTTTAAGTTGCCTCTTGTAGTCTTTCAAAAGATCAGGCTGGCCTGAAGATCTGTGATCACCTCCTTAGCATGAAGTCAGCTATTCATGGGCTTAGTCATACTCACCAAGTACCCTCACTACAGTACCTCCTTTAGTGGCTTTTGTATGACTTCACATAGTTGAGGGTGTTTTTGCTATCTTGCTTTTTTGCTTTTTTATTTGTTTTATGGTACTGAGAATGAACTCCAGTGCCTTGTACATGTTTGGCAAATACTCTACCACTGAGACACACACACACACACACACGCGCGCGCGCGCACACACACACACACACACACACACACAGGTTGGTATTTGATTGAACACCTGAGAAACACTGGCCTTCCGCCTTCTTTCCAAGAAGTGACTACAAAGCCAGCTGACATCTGGCCTCCCTTGCTGGGGTACCTCCTCCTCTGTCACCTACAGTGACCATTCTGAACAGCAGAGCTTTATTTTCTTTTAGGAAATTTGTGAAAACCTGGAGACTTCTGAAAATCAAATTCTGAGTTGTGTCAAACAAGGCTGTGTTTCCCCAAAGCCTTGCACTGTACCTACTAGTGGTGGTCTTGGTTCCTACTAGTACTGACCAAATGCCCGGCCATGTCTTGGTCACATGCCATTTCATTCTATTTCTGGACTTATCAACAAAGCACTTTTGCTTTGGAGTGCTTTTGCTTATAAGCTCTCTCCATTAAGGTGTTAGGGGAAAAAAAACAATTTTAACTGTGGATTTTTAAGGTGGTTTTCTTGGATTCACTCAGTTCTGTTCTCTTGTTTTGCTTTGGGAGAGTTAAGAATCAAACCCAGGGCCTCACTTGTAAGCAAGCCCTCTGCCATACCCTAGAACCTTAGTTCTGAGGTTTATTGTTATTTGTTCATTTGTCGATGTTTGAATGCAGGTCCTCGCATTTGCTGGGCTGGCATGATGACCACTGAGCCACACCTCCAGCCCTATTTTTCATCATTGGTTATTTTTAGGATAAGCTGTCTCTTCCTTCCCACAACCCTAGTACTATAGGCTTCTCATTGTCACTAGGATCACATGTATGCATGTGCCATTGCATTCAGCATCCCTTCCTTGGAGACAGGGTTTACAACCTTTTCTGCTTGGATTGGTCCATCACTTCCATCCTCCCAAGCTCAGTCTGTCATGTAGCTTAGTTAAAGAGATGTGTACCACTAAGAAAGGGGTCTTGCCAACTTTTCTGCCTGACTTAGAACCATGACCCTCCCATTTCCAGCCTCCCAAGTAACTAGGAGCCACCAGTGCTTGATTTAGTTGTATCTTTCAATTGATGATTGATTGCTTCTATGCCTGGGGGAATTTCCAGGAACTAAAATATATAAAGAAGAACAAGTATAGACTGTTTCTCTTCACAGACCTCAGGCCTCAGTGCAGAGGCTTTCAGAGTAGACCTCAGGCTTACTCTCAAAGTCACTGGATAGATGAGCAACATAGAAAGCACATAGGTCTCATCTCATTGGTTCACATAAGACTAGTAGTAATCACATTGTTATATATGCTATGATGCACTATGCTGTTTAACACCCAACATTCCATCTGGAAGATGACAAGATTAAGGTACAGAGCGCTTAAGGGACTGATCCAAGGTCATAAGTACCAAGTACTAGATTAGAACCCAGGGCCTCTGGTCCTAGAGACCTTTGCCTAGAGCAGGGCCAACTATGCTTGAATGTGAAAAGACTGTTTTTTGTAACTCTTCATTGTCTGTTCTAAGACAATTTGGAGTTACCTTCACTGGCAGAGAAGTTGGCAGTTAGAAGCATCAAGACCCAACCAGGGCCAGGTGGCCTGGCACCAGTGGCTCACTCCTGTAGTCCTAGCTACTCAGGAGGCTGTGATCTGAGGATCATGGTTCAGAGCCAGCCCAGGCAGGAAAGTCCATGAGACTCTTATCTCCAATAAACCACTCAGAAAACTGGAAGTGGTGCTATGGCTCAAGTGGTAGAGCGCTAGTCTTGAGCTAAGGAACTGAGGGACAGCACCCAGGCCCCAGAGTTCAAGCCCCACGACTGACCAAAAAAAAAAAAAAGATCCAGCCAGGGCCTTACCTGGGTACAGTGATCACCCAAAGGCTCTGAAATACCCAGGCTCTGAGAAAGCATTAGACACTATTCCTGTCTTTCAAGACCAGACCAGTAGCACTGGGCAGGTGGCTAAAACCCCCCTCCAAGGAGTGAGAATCCTCTACCTTGGCTGAGAGCAAGCCACAAGGGGCAAAAAAATGTCCCTGCACAGTCCTCCCTCCCTCCTGGCAAACTCCAACACTTAAAGACTTAATAATATTCTAGTGGATTCTTTCTCTCCTCTCTCAGAAAGGAACTTATGACTTATGATTAATAACAAGCCTAGAGGGCATACAGTTCCTTGATGATGACTTTTTTAACTGTTTTTTTAATAACTGCCATCATAAGGTAGTTAGAGTCAAGCAGTGGAAAGAATTTTTGGGTAGTCAGGGCACAAATGGTAATCATCTGAAAGCAGTCACATCTGTGTCTCTAGTTAAGCCACTGTGTCTTAACTAGAATGTGCTAGAATAACAATATCTGCTGGCATATTGTGCCCTTTTCTGGGATTCCTGACAATAGGAGGATGGAGAAGTTGGAGGAAGGTGGTTCTAAAATTTCAGCTTAGGAAGCTATGTCCAAGAGACAGACTGCCCACCTCCCTGGCAGCACACAGAGCCAGGCCTCACCAGGTGGTGAAGGGAGATTGTTAAAATGCGGTTGCTGATTCTGTAGGTCTGCCTAGAGCCCAAGCTCCCTGCAGTGCTGACACTGCAAGTTCTTACACCCCACTCGAAGTAGCAAGAAGTTCAGGGGCCACTCAGCCACTTCCAGGAGAGGTAAGAGAAGCCCCTAGGGAGAAAAGCTGTGACTGCTTAACCATTTGTACACTGATAGTCACACAGATAGACTAATTAACCATAGCAACTCATTTCCAGCCAGAGGAGACTGCAGGATCACTTGTCCTCCAGGACTGTTCTCCTCCATCATCAGCACATGTTAACCTTGGTGTTGGAAATACTTTGTGACACTTTGCATGTTGTCACATAAGTGTAGATTAGTGTCCAGGGTTAGGCATCCCAGCAGGAACATGTGTTGAAAGAATCACATGGGGCTCCTGACGCTTTATTCATGGATGAATAAGGGGCCCAAGATCTCTAGTGGATACCTGACGCCTCAGAGAGTAGTACATCCTTTCCATAATATGTATCTGTCTTACTGTAGATCTTACCAACCTCAGCATATGAGGGTTTTTTTTTTTTCCCTTTCCTTCTTAAGTTGAGAAATTTTTAAACTTTTCACTTTAAGAAAGCTCTTACTTGGGCTGGGAAGGTGGCTCAGTGGTAGAGCGCTTGCCTTGTATGCCTGAGGCCCTGGGTTCGATTCCTCAGCACCACATAAGCAAAAAGTAAAAAGCCGGAAGTGGCGCTGTGGCTCAAGTGGTAGAGCGCTCGCCTTGAGCTGAAGAGCTGAGGGACAGCGCCCAGGCCCAGAGTTCAAGCCCCACGACCAGACCAAAAAAAGAAAAAAAGAAAGAAAGCTCTTTCTGCTTCTGTTTATCATGTCTGAATTGCCAGGGTGACTATTCTTGCCTTTTGTGACCATTATTAAGTAAAATAAGGGCTACTTCAACACAGGCACTGTGGTTCCATGACAAACATTCTGACTAAAGGGTGAGTGTCCAAATACCGTGTGGATACACTGGACAAAGGGACAATTCTCTTCCCACCCAGTAGGATAGCACTTTATCCCATTGCTCAGAATGGTATGCCATCTTAAACTTGCAGCTTGTTTATTTCTGAAATTTTCTATTTAATATTTTTCAGATCACAGTTGACTGCAGGTAACTGAAACACTGCAAAACAAAACCACAGATAGGGCAGGACTTGTGTAGTTACAGATGTTTTCCTATTATGTGTCACTAAATTAGAGTAGTGAAGAGAAAAGCTCCAGGAACAATGTGTGATGTCGGTCATACTAGCAAGCCCACTGATATGAAGCCATCATCCTGCTTTGTCATTCTCTGCCTTTGTTTAAAGGTCACATAGGTAGCCAGGTGTTAAATTTTCTTATCTGAAAGTAGCTTGTGCCACATCTTCAGATGCTAAAGGTATTGTGGCTAAGGCAGATTTCTGGTTTCCATAGCAACAAATTTGCTACTTAATCAGTGAAAACTAGAGCCTACAACTGTTAGTCTGCTCTGAAAAGACTTTTTTTTTTAATTTTGAGTGGAACAGAAATGCTATATCTGGTCCCTGCTAGGAAGTCATCTTTTAAGTGACCTTGATCTATAATGCCAAAAGGAACAGCCTTGCAGCAAATGGCCAAGAATGGGCTGCTTAATCCTGTTTTCCTAATTAAACAGCAAGGAGGTCTTTATGAGCTGTATATAGGAAGACCCTTACCCTTGGTACCCTTTCATCAATAGCTATGTTGAAGACAGTGGCTGAGCAGAAACAAGAATTCCAGTGACAATATCACTCACCCTACCTCAGAATGAGCTAGTGTAGGTAATGGCTAGAATTGTAGCCTATCTTTGTCAGGAATATAGCCAAGTAGAATTTACCCTTCCTCCCTCTCATCTGTCTATCTTACTCCCTTTAGCCATTGGGCCTCCTACCTCTGCCACGATCTCTGAACAACCAGCAGATAAGCTATTTTGACAACCTGTAAGTTACACTACCCTATGAA
Organism: Dipodomys ordii; assembly: GCF_000151885.1. Classification (NCBI taxonomy): domain Eukaryota; kingdom Metazoa; phylum Chordata; class Mammalia; order Rodentia; family Heteromyidae; genus Dipodomys; species Dipodomys ordii. The sequence goes on from NW_012267248.1 coordinate 4,926,668, forward strand.
CAGTGTCCAGACACAACAGCAAGATAGTATATTTTCTTCTTGAGGGGTATTCTTCTCCTTCCTGCTTTTTAAAAAATCTTTTTGACTACAATTTTTTAAAAAATAAGCCAGCAAGCTATCTTCAGCAAATGCTGCAAAGTAGAAAAGATGACTAGCAAACAAATGTGTATGCTATATAGGGAAATACATATTTATAATATATTTATATAAGTAAATAAATATATAGATACATATTTAACCCAGGTACTTTTTCTAGTATTAAGGATTGTTGTTATAGGGAATTATATAGTATGTCTACAGACTAAAGTTTTGGTACCAGCTTTTTACTCAAGTCAGATTAGGAGAATGGATTCTTACAGACCCAAGAAGGATCAGCATCTTATCTTCTCCGATTTACTGGGCATTTGTTAAAGACAGACACTGTTATCCTTTTGGAGCTATGCAAATAATCAGATATGATGCCTTGCCCACCCACTACAGTAGGCAGCAATTAGGATTCCAACAGGGCAAAGGAGCATTCCTGTTAGGTCATTACTGTATGATTTGTGTTAGGTTATTACTCCACGGTTTGCTTTTGTTTTGTTTAATAGATTAGCTATGAGATTGGTTTGACTATATTTGTCTTGATCTGACAATGGGAGAAAAAGCTCTGAGTGAAAAAGTTCCAGGTGGCCTGGTACTCAGAGTTCTCATGGATCCCTTGGGTTCAGGACCAGGAGCTGGAATGCAGTTCAGGTGGGGAGTTGAATAGATGGATGTTCCTAGAGTCCTGTACAACAGCTGAGGGTCCCCACTGCAAGACCATAGACAGAAAGGAATGGCAGCAGCATGAACAGACAAGGAAACCCACCTGGGGTGGCACCCAAGGTGAGGGGAAGGACAATAAGGGATTCAGAAATTCTGTTCCCACAGCAGCTGAGTTTCCTAGGTTCTGAGCTAAGCAGCAATTCATTATGTGACCTCGGACAGTGATTTAGCTTCCTTCCCAGCAGACCACAGTTCACTCATATGTCATTTTCATTGGTTCTCTCATCCATTGGACGAGAGCCTCATGCCTCTTGTTGGTTTTTGTATTCCAGGGATAGAGCTGTGCCCACCTGGAAAACGGTTCATGATCACAATGGTGGCAAGCTTCGTGGCTATGGCAGGCCAATTCCTCATGCCCGGGCTGGCTGCCCTGTGCCGGGACTGGCAAGTGCTGCAGGCCCTGATCATCTGCCCCTTCCTGCTCATGCTGCTGTACTGGTCGTGAGTATCCTCCACATGTACTGTCTTTCACACGATTGCACATACAGGGCACAGGCTCAACAGTCCCTGAGAGTTACACTACTTTCATCTTGTGTTTTTTTTTTCCTAAAAAGATCTTTCTCCCTCCCCAACCTTTCTCTTTTTTATTTTTAACTATTGATGTTGTTCAAACATACACCAAAGTCAGCAGAATTGTTGATTGATCCACTGTGTGCCAGAGCACTTTCACACCTTCTAGATGGTGCCCACTCCACAGGATTATTCTGACATGAATTTTTATGAATGAATTTGCAAGGTGATGAGAGAATCTTATGTTGGGAAAGGGAAATATGGAAGTGTTGAAAGAATAATTTAGCCAGGGGACAGTAGTTCATGCCTATAATCCTAGCTACTGAGGAAACTGAGATCTGAGGATTACAAGACTCCTATCTCTAATCACACATACACACGCACATACAAAAAGTGGAGCTGTGGGGCTGGGAAGGTGGCTCAGTGGTAGAGTGCTTGCCTTGCATGCATGAGGCCCTGGGTTCGATTCCTCAGCACCACATAAGCAAAGAGAAAAAAGCCAGAAGTGGCGCTGTGGTTCAAGTGGTAGAGCGCTAGCCTTGAGCTGAAGAGCTGAAGGACAGTGCCCAGGCCCAGAGTTCAGGCCCCCCCCCCAAAAAAAGTGGAGCTGTGGCTCAAGTGTACAGAACTACCATGAGCAAAAAAAGCTTAGGGACAGTACCCAGGCCTTAAGTTCAAGCCCCAGGACTGGCACCAAAACAAGTAATTTAGAAGAGTTCCTTGTCCCTTCTATGTAAAGGGTAGACAAACTTCAGCCTTAGGCCAAGTTTAGCCTGCCATTAGTTTTTGTAAATAGAGTTTTATTGAAACACAGCCACACGTAACATGTTTACAAAGCATTGCATACATATGTCTGCTTTCAAGAGAGGCAGCATGGCCCACCAAATTGAAAATACTTATTACTTGTCCTTTATAGTAAAAGCTCCATCCCTGCTCCAAATCAGTCCAGTATGAGTTTTCAAGCCATATGTAGCAAGCTTTTAAGTTGTAGGCTTTTTTAAGGGGGGGAGGGAAAGTCCAGCTGAATATGCTGTCTGGATGTGTGACCTAGCAACTGGATTTTCATAAACTCCCCCAAGAGGAAACCACTACTCCATGGATAGAGAGGAAAACAAAGAGATAGTTTTAGCCTTTCGATAATTAGCTTCTGCCTTTCTTCCCCTTCCCTCTCAGCCCCCTCTGATGCTGACACCCTCACCTCTGCCACCATGCCGTGCACGGTGGCGCAGATGGCATGAGTCACCCTGGGTTGCTGATTAGTCACTGATGAAAATGGAGTTTCTGGCACTCAGTCCCTGGTGTCTCTGCTTTAAATGTTCAGTGTCACCAACAGGGTTTCCTGTCCTTAGGTGCAGGGAGGGTGGTTGGCCCTAGCCTTTAACTTCATAGTGTACTTCCAGTGATCTATCCTGAGCAGTGCCCTTGACTACAATCAAAATGGATCTCACTGTGCTTCAGGTCAGGAGAGCCTGGGGCTCAATAGCATGAAAGAAGGGCCATCCACTGAAGCAGTGTCTCCACTAGCACAGCGGCCAAAACTGCTCTTCTGCCACGCCTGCTTCAGGGCACCCATGTGTCTCTCATTCGCAAAGGAGGTGCTGTCAGGAGCAGGATGGAGTCGCTCTCATGCTTCCTTTTGTTTTCTACAGAGGTCCCTCCTGTGCTCTTCTCCTGCCAGTGTTTGTGGCTGGGCTTTTGCTTGTTTGGGATTCTGGGACCTTGATTTCTCTAACAAACTTTCTCTTGTTTCCCCCCCCCCCGTGCCAGGCACTGAGTGTTGGGGCCTTAGCAGTGGCAAAGGGCTCATCCTCATTGTGCAGAGGGCAGACCTGCCCTCCCCTCTGGATCCTCACAGCCTAGACCTACAGCCTGTATCCTTGTCCGACTTTCTGGCTCCCATCACTTACCCTGGTCCTGTAGATCCTCCCACCTACCACTCTGATAGCTAGCTGCCACCCTCAGTGCTGTCAGCAGGACAAGGTGATGGAGAATACAGCCTGGTAGAAACACAAGCCCCAGGAATTGCAGAAGGGCTAAATTTGTTTCCCAGATGCTGCTCCTACCTGCCCCAGGAAAGAGGATACCTGAAAGTGAGGCTGAGAAGGATCTCCCAGAGCAGCTCCATTTTCGCAGGCTGGTCTGTGAGGGAAAAGGGCTGGGAGTTTTCCTTACCATTTTTTCTCCCTGTAAGTCTTAGGACTATATTAAGGTTTAATGACAAGATGAGATTGAAGAGCTAAGCAAAATTCCTCAAAACACACTCATTTAAGACTAAAATTATATCATCTGAGGGACTTTGACAGGTGAGGATGTGCCTGTTCTATCTGGTCACGGATGTGACTTGCCATATGCTCAGAGCTCTGTGCTGCAGTTTGACTGTGCAGCTCCAGAAATCTACTGCACACTTTCGAATCCCTGTTTCCTCGTCTCTATAGAAAGTGAGATACACTGCCAATGGCTCCCGCTAATAATCCTAGCTACTCAAAAGGTTGAGATCTGAGGATCACAGTTCAAAGCAGGCCTGGGCAAGGAAGTCCATGAAACTCTTAAATCCAATTAATCACAGACAAAGCCAGAAATGGACCCGTGACTCAAGTGGTAGAGTGCTAAGTCCCCCACTCTCCCCTCTTCTCCCCCAAAAAGGAGCTCAGGGACACATGGCATTGCATACCTATAACCCCAACTGCTAGGGAGACAGAGATAGGAAGATTACAGCCCAAAGTTAGTGGGACAGGAGGTGTGGAGGAAATCCTATTTGAAAAACAAACTAGGAGCAAAAAGTCTGGAGGCATGGCTTAAGTGGTAGAGGCCAGTGGGCCTACAAGTATTACACCCTGAATTTAAAACACAGTTTCACAAAGAAAAATAAAGTGAATCCTAACTGAGGGGTGCACCATGGGCCAAGCTCAGACACAGCACCTGGAGCTCTGCCACCTTATAGCTATGCAACTTCTTACAGGTTCCTTAATCTCTCTGAGCCTCAGAATTGGTCAGTACTTTGGTCGGGAGAAGTCAAGGAATTCATACATGATAAGCAATGAAAACAATGCCCATACTTAGTACCACATGTCAGGAATTATGATCAACATAACAATTGTATTTTATATGTATATTACTATGATACAAAGTACTTGGTATATATTCTATAAAATATACAGCACATCAGGCATATACATTCTTATAACTATTAACTAATGCCACTAGTGCTATTTATATCATCTTAATAGAGAAATTCAGGTATAATAGGGGCAACAACTTCATCCTTGCTGACCACCCTTGATGGTCTGCCCCATAATCCTGGCTTTCAAAGACTTGCAGAGGCAGTGTCTGTCCTTTGTCCTTATCTCTGTAATCACCACCTGTCTCCCCACTACCTGCAGTCAGCGGTGTCCTTTCATAGGCCAACAAGCAACCTAGGTGCCCAGCAGCTCGATTGGTACTTGCAGTAATTGTAAAGCATAAACACATGCATGAACATGAACAGAAAACCCAGCTTCCCAAGGTGCCCACCATCAGGTTCTGCATAGGTGCGTAGAGTGACTCCTGGTCAAGGTGGGAAGGATGTGCTGTGGCTTGTGCTGAGAGCATTGGTCTGTCCTTGGAGAGTGGACAGAGGCAGGGGAAGGCTGTGCTGTGCCTCGTGCTTGTCTATATGACATGAGACAGTGCCTGCAAAAGGGGATGGGCAGGGCCATCTATAGAGGTCCTTAAAATCTTGCTTTGCAAGTGACCTCAGTGAGACTTGCTGATGATGTTCCCCACATGGCACATGAAGGAGTGGCTGGGGCTGAGGTTCTGTGACCCGTAGAGATCAGGAGTAGTAGAGCCCAACACCCTGCCCTGCCATTATTTAGAGAACAACAGGACAAACAAGGTAAGCAGGCCGGGGAGAGCTGTAGAAAGGGGAGTTTCCATGTTGAAACCCATGGAGGAGCCACTGAGAATTGCTTAGGGTCTTGCCGGAAGCCACTGTCTGGTCTATGTGTAAGTTTTATGACTCTGCAGGTGTAGTAAGCCAAGAGATTAGGAGACCACAGTATTGAAAAGATACTACCCAAAAACTACCTAAAAACTCCTGTGCCTGCCACCCAACGGTGCCTTAAACTCGTCCCTCTCATCCACCAAGCTCAAGCTGCTCAGACCTGCCTCTTCAGAAGCCAGCTTTTGCCTTGGCTATTCTGACTTGTTCAGAACATTTTCCCACACAGGTGGTCAGAAAGCAGAGAAGTCTTTGCTGTAGTTTCCCCTAGAAAGTATAGTGAGGCAGGATGGAGAGGCTGGGGGTTAGCTAGTATAGATCATTTCAGTTGGTGCTGGGGCATAGAACTATTCTAAGTTGTTTGATACCTGGCCCTGGGGTGATCAGGACAGGTGTGTTGGTCTCAACACATGAGAGCCTTTGTAGGAGTAGTTGGGGGATAGGCTCTAGGTTGGTTTGCCTGCAAAGCACTTACTCACAGTTGAACCATTGGCTATTCTAGGACTTAGTTACCCTGGGAGGAAAAGTTCACCAGAATCTAGAAGGCGCACACATCAAAGCATCAGAAAGCAAAAGGGCATGATCCATGTACAGCCCTTCATCAGCTGTCATGGTTTCAGAATGTTTTGTAATAAGTGATCCTGAGGGTGGAGAGGCCAGCAGGCACAGGTTGGTGGTGCCAGCAGTTGTGTGATGTGCCCAGACACAGGTTGGGGATTTAGCAGGGGTTGCAAGTGCAGGTGCTCTGTGGCGACCAGGAAGATGTGATATATGATTGATTTGTGCCCTAGTGAGAGGAGCCAAGGTAAGAGATTTACTTATGTCCTCAAATGAGTTGCCAAGCACTCAGGCCAGTTGTTTCCCTGTGGGTAAAGAAAGAACTGCAGAATGGGGCTGGGAAGGTGGCTCAGTGGTAGAGCGCTTGCCTTGCATGCCTGAGGCCCTGGGTTCGATTCCTCAGCACCACATAAGCAAAAAGAAAAAAGCCAGAAGTGGCGCTGTGGCTCAAGTGGTAGAGCGCTAGCCTTGAGCTGAAGAGCTGAGGGACAGTGCCCAGGCCCAGAGTTCAGGCCTCATGACTGGACCCCCCCAAAAAAAAAGAAAGAAAGAGCTGCAGAAATTAAGGCTGGAGAGAAAGGGAGCAGGAGATGTGCTGCTCATGTTGGGGTTCTCCTGTGTACCTCTGACACCAGGACGGAAGAGAGAGTACCTGAGAATGTAAACTGTCATAGGAAGTGGGTAAGCCCAATGATGGTAGCAAGTGTCCAAAGCCATACCCCACCTGTTTGTATGTACCTAACAGAAATACTTATTAGAATCAGGCATCTGTAATCCTAGCTACCAGGAATCTGAGATCTGAGGATCACAGTTCAAAGCTACCCTGGGCAGGAAATTCTGTAAGACTCTTATCTCTAGAAGTAGAGCTGTGGTTCAAAGTGGTAGAGCACTAACCTTGAGCAAAAAAGCTCAGGGATACCACCTAGGCCCCATAACTGGCACCCCTCCCCCCAAAAGAAAAGAAAGGAAAAAGAACTACATGTTAGTTGTTTGGCTTCGGTTTTCATTGCTCCAAATCTCAGCTTCCTGAGTAGCTAGGATTACAGATCTAAGCTGTTCCTAGTACTCTTGAAAGAGAAGGCAGTGATGGTTGTATTATCACTGGTGTTAGAAGCCAAGGAATCAAAGGGTTTTACCACTTAGAAGTAGAGGACTGGATTCCAGTAGCTCACACCTATAATCCTAACTACTTGAAAGGCGAAGATCCAGAAGCCAGTGGTTCCAGGATAAGGAAACAATTTGCAAGAGCCCCATCTTCCTGCTACACCAGGAAGAATAAGTCTACAGAGAGAAATGTCAATAGAAAGATTGTGGTCCAGGCTGGCCCAAGCAAAAATGACGAACCAGAGCAAAAAGGGCAGGGAGCTTCCCTCCCCCGACCCCAAATGGTAGAGTACCTGCCTATAATGTGTAAAGCCCTAAAGTTTGTTTTTGTGTTGTTTTGTGACAGTCCTAGGCATTCTCCCTGAGTGTTTGTGCTCAAAGCTAGCCCTCTACCACTTGAGCCATAGCTTCACTTCTGGCATTTTGCTGGTTAATTGGAGATAAGAGTCTCACAGACATTCTACCGAGGCTGGCTTTAAACTGAAATCCTCAGATCTTAGCCTCCTGAGTAGCTAGGATTACAGGCATAAGCCATTGGTGCCAGGCTCAAAACCCTGAGTTTTAAGTGAGGGGAGAGAATGGTTTTCAAATGTCAGTGGCTGTCAAAACATAGTTCCTGGGCTGAAGCTAAGAATTGTGTCACCAGTAAGTTCCCCAGCCAGGCTGATGCTAATGAGTGTGAGGCCAACTGAAGAAATGCTCCTGGGACTGATGAGCCCTGAAGTTTGAGAAACAGGTGTGCTAGACACCCCAGGACAGAAGGCAAAGAAGCCAGGCCTCCTGCAGTTTGGATAAAGATGTTGAGAGTATGCAGGAGCTTGGAATGCCATCCATGCAAGAGAATTCAGAATCCTATGGTGAAAGCTCCAGATGCTGCCCTTGAGAGATAGGTAAGAGCTGACAACCTGTCCAGACAGATGTTGTCTTGACTCGCCCAAACAGCCGGAATTTGGAGACTCCTAGGAGCCATGAGAAGATGTGGCAAAGGCTTGTTCCTGGATCTGCCATTTTATTTACAGTACTGGCCTGTGCACATGTAGAACTTGTTAGACTCCTATCCAGGCCATGTCTGTGCCCAGCAGAAGGGGAAGGTACCCTGTACTGTGTACCTGTGTCCAGCAGCAGCCCCAACGTTCCTACACCCTTGTAGGGGACCAGGAAAGGAGGAAGTGACTTTCTTGCTTCCTCTCACTTTCCATCAAATCTCTCATTGGGAGCACTGTGCACTCTGTGTAAAGTGCTAGGAGGAAGCGCAGCAGACATGGTCCAGATTCGAGGAGACAGTGAATTATTAACTGTACCCTGCTCTGTTGGAATTTGAACCAGGAGAGAGAAAAGAGCGGTTGACAGTCAACACCACCACCAGAAGCATCAGGGGGGCAGTGAAGAGATAATAAGCTGTGTGGGAAATAATGAGGAAAGGAGAGAAAGCACGAGCTGTCTGCAACACTTGGAGAATAATCTGCCAATTCCCAGATGAGAGAAACCTCTGGATGGGGTAAAGGAGGGCAATCAGATATAAAGAACACATGGACTGGGAGAGAAACCTGCGCCAAGGCCAGGAGCGTGGAATACTTAGGAGAAAAACAGTCATGCTCAAAGGGATTCTTTCAATTTAAATGTTATTGTAAAGGTAATGTACAGAGGGGCTATGGTCACAAGATTCAGGTATGAGTACATTTCCTTTTGAACAGTGTCATCCCCTCCCTCATTCTCTCCCAGTTTTTCCCCTCCCAACTTCCCTCAAAGTTGTATAGTTCATTTCCAACATAGTGTCTAGTGGGTTTCACTGCTGAAATGATTCACCCTTTGTCCTACTGTTTCTATGCTTCCCCTTCCTCTTCCCAAATCAGATAAATGTATATACAAGACAGAGGGTAAAGAAATCAAAAACAGCAACAGAAGGGAATTAACCAAAGAGAAAGGAAAGAAGAAAAAATAATTGAAAACAGTATAATAAAAATACCTTACTTCCATTTCGTGAAGTTCATTTTGATAAGCATCATTTTATTTGACCTTATGCACATAGCTATTGACCCCTGGTGATCTTCTACTAAGAATATCCTCCTTTGTTCTTACTATGTGAATGTTTAGATTGCTGTTTAATTAATCGTGTGAAGGTGTAATTATTTCTCTTTTACTGTCCACTGGGTTTATTTTTAGATTTATAGGCACATTCTAATTATTACAAATGAGGGAAACCATGCAGCCCATGTTTCTTTGAGTCTGGCAGACTTGCTTAGTATAATTTTTCCAAGTCTTTCTTTATGAATGAGGCATTTTCTGATGGAAGCATAAAATTCCATTGTGTATATATACCACATCATCTTGATCCATTTGTCCACTGAGGGGCATCTGGGTTGATTCCATATTTTGGCTATAGTAAACAATGCTGCAGTGAACATGGTCATACTGGTATCTTTAGTGTGGTCTGGTTTGTGGTCAATTGGATAGATGCCCAGAAGTGGGATTGCTAGGTGATAGATAAGCTCTTTGTTTAGTCTTTTGAGGAACCTCCATATTGCTTTCCAGAGTGGTTGAACCAGTTTACATTCCCACCAACAGTGTAGTAACATTCCCTTTTGGCCACATCTCTGCGAGCATCTGTTATTGTTAGTTTTCTTGATAATGGCCATTCTAACTGTGGTAAGGTGAAATCTCAATGTTGTTTTGATTTGCATTTTTTTATGGCTGGAGATATCAAACATCTCTTCATGTGTCAACATTCTTTTATTTTTTCTGTCAAAGATTACAGCTTTATTAAGAAAATTTCATTACTTACTACAGTTATGTTCTTACCTCAGCATCTAAACAGAGGCCCTTTATTTTACAAACAATATAATTTCCTATTACTGGTTTAGAATTCAATTCACTTTTTTTTAATTTGCCAAAGGAAATCTGTTGTATTTCTTTTTAAAAAAAATCATTTTATTGTAAAGATGCTGTACAGAGGGGTTACAGTTAAATGAGTAAGGCAATGAGTACATTACTTGTCATATGTTCTTCCCCTTATGGCATATCCCCTGTTGTCAATGTTCTTGAGTTTGGTGCCCTGCATCTTGTATATACATATGTCTGATCTGGGGAGGGGAAGGGGAATAACACTGAAACAAGGACACAGGATGATCCATTGCAACAATGATACCCACAGGACAGGATATTGGAAACAAACTTTACGACTCTGGGCAGGGGTAAGGGGGTGGGGAGGAGTATAGGAGGTGGTAGAGGGAAGGGACACTGGGACAGCAAGGGAAGGGATAACATTCTTCAACAATGTATTAGAAGCAATCCAAAATTCATATGGAATAATAAAAAACTCCAAATATCAAAAACAATCCTCAGCAGGAAGAACAGCACTAGAGGAATATCAATACCAAGCTTCAAACTTATTATGAAGCCATAGTAATGACCCATAAATGAAGCCATAGTAATAAAGACCCATAAATGAACCCACAGACCCATAGCCACCTAATATTTGATAAGGGAGCCAAAAACACAAGATGGAAGAAAGATTGCCTCTGGCAGATTGGCTATACACATGCAGAAAAATGAGGTTAGATCCCTATGTATTACCCTGCACCAGAATCAACGCTAAATGGATCAAAGACCTCAATGTAAGACTAAATACACTGAAAATACTACAGGAGAGGATGGAGAAACATTAAGACTCCTTGGCACAGGTTGAAACTTCCTAAGTAAAGATCCAGAAACACCAAATCAGAGAAAAACTAGATAAACAGGATTGCATTAAGCTAAAGGGTTTCTGCATGGCAAAGGACATAGCTAACAAGATAAAAAGGGCCTCATAACTAAAATATACTCAGAGCTCAAAAAATTAAACCTCCCAAAAACAAATCCTCAAAGAAACAACAATTAATAAATGTGCTAAAGACTTCTCCAAAGAAGAAATAAGAATGTCCAATAACAGGGATTTTTTTAACTTGTTGAAATCTCAAATGAAAAACCGTTATAAACACAAAAGGCCTCAGATTAGATAAATGTGTTAAATATCACTAGAAAGCACAGTGATTTTGACCAGAATCACACTGATTTTGAAAATTTCTTGAGAGTTTGATTTGGGGATGGGATTTGGAGAAGCAGCTTATTTTTTTTTTTTGGGGGGGGGGGGGGGGGCCGGACGTGGGGCTTGAACTCTGGGCCTGGGCGCTGTCCCTCAGCTCTTCAGCTCAAGGCTAGCACTCTACCACATGAGCCACAGCGCCACTTCTGGCTTTTTTTCTTTTTGCTTATGTGGTGCTAAGGAATCAAACCCAGGGCCTCAGGCATGCAAGGCAAGTGCTCTACCACTGAGCCACCTTCCCAGCCCCGGAAGCAGCTTATTTTTTGAGACAGGGTCTTGCTAAATTTTTTAACTGCTGCCTCAAGTAGTCCTCCAGAGTGGCTGGGGAGACAGAAGCATGACACTGTACCCAGCTGAGGATTATGCTTTGGTTGGGCCATGTTCAACACTTTGCATACTTCATCATCTTCCCAAGAACCCTCTGAACTTCACACCATGGTGCCCTCCAGTGCAGGTAAAGAAACTGCAACACACAGAATCCAAGGCTTGCTAAAGGTCCTGGAGCTGTTTGGTGGGGCCAGCTCTGAGCCTGGCAGATAGGCTCCAGCTTAGTTCTCAGTCAGCTGCTCAGGGCTGCAGGGGCTGGGAGGAACCTCATGCCCTTGGTACAAGATCTGTGCTTTCACCCAGAAAAATATCTGTCTTCTTATTTTATTTATTATAGTGCCTAACAATTATTGTTTTAATATTTCCTCAAATCTCTGGGGAATTGCTGGCTATCCCAATTAGGTCTCAATAAAAATCTGTTAAAAGTAGATCAATTAATTTCTCTTGTCATTGTTAAAATAGTTTAAATTTTCTCAATTTTGCACCCATGCCTGTTTGGGTAAAGTCCAGTAATTATCAGCCTGTTTTACTTACCCAGTTATACTTGAGGGACATAACACCTTTCTCCATCACAACCTGTTTTATTTCAGATAAGGATAAGAGTGCAACATTGTATCAAGAGATCATTGCAGATAAAATAAGCTGCAGGATTTGCTGCACATGAGAAAGGAAGGAAAAAAGAACACAGCAGATCATAAAAAGCTACAACATGGCTACTTCCAAGGAGAAGTGGAAAAAGGGCAAGGTGGGAAGATGCAGTCAACCATCAGCACACACTGTTCCAGGGAATTGAGGCCCTGTTGCCTCCTGGGCCAGCATTGATTCTTATGCCCAGAATGTGCTCCAGAGTCCTTTCTCACTGCCCCATTCCTCAGGACACTGAGGCTGCTGAAGGCCAGCTTGTAAATCATGCAGCCTCAAAACCAGGCTGAGAGCAGCAAGCATGAGCCTGTGAACCTGCATGTACATGTACTTGAATGTGTGCATGTGTGTGCACTTTTGTACATACTTGGGGATGGCTGAGCAGTTAGCACTTGGCGGAAGTCAGGCAGCTAGCTAGTCCTTTGGTGACAGCTGTCTGCTGCTAAGTGGCTGCTGCACTGGCAGCTGGTCAAAGGCCATGGAATGGATAGTGGGAGTTTTTGGGACACGGCCACCTTGGGGTTGGCCTTAGGGACTCTGGAAAAGCATGCTAATATTACCAAAAGAATAGCAATCTGTCCTCACCCAGTCATGGGTCCTGGCTGATCAGTCATAACAAGTTTCAGAGCAGACATGAAGAGAGAGTGGAACCAGCAGGAAGTCATAAGATAATGAGTTGATGCCGTGGCCACGGGTTCTATCTGCCACCCTAGTGTTAGGGACCAGTTCTCCAGTCGCAGACTCAGAGACTAAGTCCTCAGGGAACTGGGTTCCCTAGACAGACTGTGAATACAGAGAGGTGCCAGTGAATTTCCAGTGAGGGCAGAAATCAGATGATAGGTCTCCCTAAGATGCTAATCATCAGCAAAGAAACTCCTTGCTTCTTTGCCCACTTAATGCCTCCCATTGTGTACAGCAACATGAACTTATAGGAGTGCCACGTGAATTCCCTCTAGAACACTGAATTTTGATTGCCAAAGTACTTTGTACTTTCTGTGGCCTAAGAACCATTGCAAGGGATAGATTGAAAAAGGAGAGGAAGAGGGAGAAAAAAGAGAATGTCAACAACTGGACTCGAGATTCCAAACTGTAGCTGACTGTTAACTTAATCCTAAGCCTTCATCTGCTGATAACATGAGCTGAGGAACATTTTAACTTCCCTGTCACTGTGAATTCAGACTTCATTAGTGGCAAAAAAACAAAAAGATCAAGGACTGACCTCTTGTCTGACCTAAGCCTAAGCCTATCTGTGCCGTGCACAGCTGTGATGAGCAGCACTCGGACCCTGGATCTCTAGGAACCTAGGTCCACACAGAGAATGTGGAAGACAGCCTGGGTCTCTAACCACCCTGCCACCAGTGGAGGGATACTGAGGCCCAAGATATCACAAAAGCTTCCTGTTATATTTCTACTATAGTTTTTCCATAGCAAAAGGATTGTGAAGTCTAGGGCTTTGAAAAACCATAGAGATGCTAAGTTGTGAGATTGTATGTCAGAATGATTCATGGGAAAAGCCTCTCACTTATGAAAGAACTCCTTGTTCTACCAAGGAATTTTAAAAGGAGTCTGTTTGCCTTAGGAAAACCTTGGGGGTGGACTATCCTCAGAGCCAAGCTAATCTTTATTCCTAAATTTAATAAAAATCATAATGCTAATTTTTTAAAAAGCATCCATTTTCTGCTGGAGACATGGTTCAGTGGTATTGTGACAAACCTAGAAAGCACAAGGCCCTGAGTTCAAACCCCAATACTTCCCAAATAATCAATTTTCTCGTATCTTTCTACCTAAGTACAATCTTGAATGTAGTTGGGTTAACAGTCTCAACTTTTCCCTCATGCTTTGTCTCTCTTCCACTTCTTTTAGTAATTTATCCAAGTAGGTAGTTATAAAGCCATGGAAAACATGAACCACATACTTATATATGGCCTACCTGGCCTATCTTATTTGTTTCTTACATCTAACAGAAGCACTATTTCTTTATGGGGGACAGAGGGAGAGAGACAGAAGTCCACATGAAAATGTATCTACTAGACCCAACTGTTTTTATCTACTTGCCTGCCTCCCTCCCTTCCTCTTTGCCTCTGTCCCTCCCTTGTTTACTCTTTCCCTCCCTCTCTTCTTCCCTCCCTCCCTCTTCCTTCCCTAAACCCAGGGCTCTACTCTTGGTAGGCATTGCTCTAGCACTTGAGCCCTTTTGGCTTTAGTTTGTTTTTCAGATAAAGTCTTATACTTTCGCTCAGCCAACCTTAAACCATGATCCTCCTACCCCTATTTCTCAAGTAGCCATGATTATAGACAGGCACCATCACACATCCACTTCCAAGGTAATATATTTACAATATTTTATACAATATTGTACACCAGAGATCAATGATATTCTCTAAACTGGTATTTCACCTAATTCTGATCTTTGGTTTTCTTTTTCCTTTGGGACTCTTTTAGAATTTCTAAAACTCTGTGGTACTTGGTCATGCTGCAGTGCACCGACTTCTAGAATTCCTTTAAGTTAGAAGAACCCAGAGAACAGCCTGTACCCTTTTGCTTGTGCACAGGGGGGTGAGATCAACTCCACAACACCCCCTTCCCTGGTTAAGCTGTCGTACTTGATAGACACTTCCTTCCTAGGCTAGGGGTACAGCTCAGTGGTGAGTACAAGATTTTTCTCCCCAACAAGATAACTTCCTGGGGCCCAGATCTTATATGGAGTTCACACTGGCCCAGGCAGGCAGGTTGTTGATACTCAGTACAAGTGTCTTCCATGAGCAACATGTTGAATCATAGACCAGAAGGTGTGCCTGTTTACACAGGAATTGCCCTAAAACTAAATAGTTCAAAAATAAATACAGGAACAACTTAAGGGTACAACTAATTGAATAAAACATTAGTAGTTTTATTTCCCTTCTGTGTTAGCTTTATGAATAAATGTTCTAGTACAGAAAATCAAGGCCCATAAACATGCTTTTATCCAGAGAATTGCCAAATTGGCATTTTTATCAGTGGGTGTTAAATGAAGTCTCAAGAAGACAGTTTACACAGGATAGTTGGATAAAAAAAAACATTTATAGGAATGGAGGCTTGACTCAACCTAACAAGCATGAAGTCCTGAGTTCAAATCTCAGTACCACCAAAAAAAAAAGAATTCATGATTTTTGAACATCAGAGGAAAATGAACAACCTTATAATGATAATAGTGAGGTTTTTTTATTGTCAAGGTGATGTACAGAGGGGTTACAGTTATATAAGTAAGGTAATAAGTGCATTTCTGGTCAAACTTACTCCTCTCATTTTTCTCCTACTTTCCCTCATCCCCATCCCCCACCCCCAAGTTGTACAGATCATTTCCAACATATTGTCTTGTGTATATTGTTATTGCAATGGTTCCCCCCTTGTCCTTTGTCTTACCATTCTGTTGTTCCCCTTCCCTTCCCTAAGTCAAATAAATGTATATACAACACCAGGGTACCAACATCAAATATAATGACAACAGGGGATGTACCATAGGGGGAAAAACATACAAAAGAAACCAAAAAAATCACACAGTACATTAAAAACAACAACAACAAAGAAAAACCTCTTGTGTCCATGTCTTGGAGTTCACTTGGTCATCTTATATGGTCATATGTACATAGCTATTGAGCTATTCTGCTAAGATTATCCTAGATGTATACTAATGATTGCAAATAAGAGAAACAATGGGACCTATATTTCTTTGGGTCTGGCTTATTTCACTTAATAGGATTTTTTCCAAGTCTTTCCATTTCCTTACAAATGCAGCCGTGTCATTCTTTCAGATGGAAGCAAAGTGTGTATGTATGTATGTGTGTGTATACACACACACACACACACACACACACA
>NW_012267248.1:4944886-4948832 GCF_000151885.1 Dipodomys ordii
CCTTGTAGAACTCAACTGGGAATCTATCTGTTCCTGTGCTTTTCTTGGATGGGAGGTCTCTTGTTTCTATTTTGATGCTTGATAAGGGTCTGTTTAGTTGGTTTAAATCTTCTTGTTTTAGTTTGGTCATATCAATATTTACTGGAATTCTTCCATTTCTCCCAAATTCTCAAATTTGTTAGCATAAAGGTTTGAGAAGTATTCCCTTATAATGTTCTGAATCATGGTTGTTTCTGTGGTGATGTTTCCATTCTCATCTCTGATTTTGTTTCTTGGGTGCATTATCTTTTTTTTTTTTTTGGAAGATCTGTTAAGGGTCTATCAATTTGGTTAATTTTTTTTGAATAACCAACTCTTTGTTTTGTTGATTATTTCTATGGTGTTTTTGGACTCTAATTTATTTAATTCTGATTTAATTTTAATTTTTTGTTTCCATCTACTGGATTGGGGTTTGTCTTGTTGCTCTTTTTCAAGGAGCTTCAAGTGCATCATTAAATTGTTGGTTTGAGATTTCTCTAATTTATTGATGTAGGAACTTAGAGCTATAAATTTTCCTCTGAATACTGCCTTTCCTGTGTCCCAGAGGAGCTGGTAATTTATATGTTGATTTTTGTTAAGTATCATGAACATTTTAATTTCCTTTCTCTTCTGTGACCCACTGGTGGTTCAACAGTGTGTTGTTTAGTCTCCATGTGTTACAGGATTTTCTTTGGTGGCTTTTGGTGTTGAGTTCTAATTTTGTTCCCTTGTGGTCTAAAGGAATGCAGGGAATAAATTTAGTGTTTCTGACTTTGGAAAGATTTGCTTTGTAACCTAAAATGTGATCTGTTTTGGAGAAAGTTCCCTGTGCTGCTGAGAAGACCGTGTTGCTGCTGGGTGAAATATTCTGTAGATGTCTGTTAAGTCTAGTTGGTCTATGTTGTTTAGATATGAGGTTTCTCTGTTGAGTTTTTGTCAGGTTGATCTATCCAGTGGGGAGAGTGGTGTGTTAAAGTCCCCAACTATTAATGTCTTTGGATCCATGTGTGATTTTAGGGAAGGTAGTGTTTCTTGGATAAATTTTGGTCCTCCAGTATTTGGTGAATAGATATTTAGAATTATATCCTCCTGTAGGAGTGATCCCTTTATAGTATGTAATATCCTTCCTTATTTCTTCTTGCTAATTTTAATTTGAAGCCTATTTTATCTGGTATTAGGATTGCAACTCCCACCTGTTTATGGGAGCCATTTGCTTAGTAGATTTTTTTTTTAGCTTTTCACTTTCAGAATATGTTTGTTTTTTGGGCAAGGTGTGTCTCTTAAAGGTAGCAGATAGAAGGATCTTGACCTTTGATCTAACTAGACAAGCTATTTAAGTTAAATTGGAAAGTTAAGCCCATTAATATTGAGAGTTATGATTGAGAGGTGTTGAGTAGTTCCTGCCATGTTATCCACCTTCTCTAAGGGCTATGCCTACTGGGTTCTTCTAATGATTATCTGGTTCTATAGTGAGTTTTAACTACTGATTCTGATGGATAATTTTACAGCTGTCAGGAATGTAAAACAGACCTGTGGAATGTAAACCAGATGACCATGAGGTTTGGCCAGATCCTTATTCTAGGGAAGAGGACAAAATGGAATGTATGCCAGAAGCATTGCACTCCTGTCAAATGCTAAATCACCATGGTCTGCAAAATATGGTCAAGGTTAGGGCTAGAGATAAAGAGGATGCTTCTGCCACTTATACTCAGCCTGGAGGAGTACTGGTATTAATCAAGAAATCACAGACAGCCAAGCATGGTAGTACATACCTATAATCCCAACCCTCAAGAGATGAAGGCAAGAACGTTGACCTCCCACCCCCACAAAATAATTGTGGAGAAATTTTTCTCTCTTAATGCATTATCATCATTAACATAATCCATTAAGGAAATTTCCATGTGAGCATTCCCCATACAACTCGTGTGTGTGTGTGTGTGTGTGTGTGTGTGTGTGTGTGTGTGTGTGTGTGTGTGTGTGTATGTTGCAACTGGGGCTTGAACTCTGGGCCTCACATTCTTCACTCAGCTGGCTTGCTCATGTCTAGTGCTCTACCATTTGAGCCATACCTCCAGGCCATCATTTTGCTGATTCATTGGAGAGGAGATGGAGTCTTATAGACTTTTTGGCCCAGGCTTTCTTCAAAGCAAAATGTTCCAGGTATCAGCCTCTTGAGTAGCTAGAAACAAAGGCATGAGCCACTGGTGTCAAGCTTCCACATAACTCTTTAAAAGCCAACACTTCATTGCAGCTAATAAATTGATATCTCTCCTGCTTTTCATTATGTTGTAAACATGACATGATGTACAGAGAACCCTATAGACCAGGTTCCAGACCTGCCATGCCTGGCAGAGCATGAGGTTATAGGGTCTCTAATGGGTAGTGAGAGAATAGATCAAGTCCTAACTAGAGATCCCAGTGTCTGACACTCAGTTCTGTTTTGTCACTTTGCTCTCTTATGAATGACTCTAAAACTGCATCATGTCTCAGTTGGGTTCTTCAGGGTTATCTATGGCTTAGCTCAGGGGAGACAGCAAAGAGGAGGCTCAGGGACACCCAGAAGGACCTTAATCTTCTCTATAATATTTTATTTTTTTTTAATTTTTTTTTTTGCTAGTCCTTGGGCTTGAACTCTGGGCCTGGGCGCTATCCTTGAGTTCCTTTTGCTCAAGGCTAGCACTCTACCACTTTAGCCACCTGGTACTGCTTCTCTATAATATTTTAAATTGTGATAAAATTAATATATAAAGTGCTGCCATAAGTTCAGTGTTCACATGCGTGTGTCGCTGTCATCGCCTCAGTTTCCAGAACATTTCTATCCTGTGAAATAGCCATGACAACTTTGTCCCTGCTGAAGCACTCCCTGTTCCCTGTCCCAGCACCATCCTTGCAAACACTGTATGCTTTCAGCCTCTGTGACTCTGAGGTGCCTCCTAGAAAGTGATTGTACACAATTGCCCTTCCTATGCCTGGCTTATCTCACTGAACATACTGTTCCTAAGGCTCATCCATGCATATCTCAGTCCAGCTTCTGCTGCTATAGCAGACCAACCAACATCACATAATGTATAAAGAATTCTGAATTAAATAAACCCATGGTTTCCAGAGGCTGGGGACGGGGGGGGGGGTGTCTAAGTGCATGACTAACTTCTGGTAAGGCCCTTCTTGCTTCAACATAACAGAGGGCCTCACTTAGCACAACAGCTCTTCTCATAAAGCCACTGGGCCCTTCATGGCAGCCCCATCCTGATAAGTGTAAATTAATCCTGACCACCTCCCAAAGTTCCCTCTTCCAACCAAAGCATGAATCTGGGAATTAAGTTTCCAATTTATGAAATTTCAGGTCACTCTTCAGCCACAGCATTGCATGGATCAGAATCTCTTTACTTAGTAAGGCTAAATAATATTCCATTAGGTGTGTACATATATATACATATACACACATTTTGTCAGTCTCTCCATCCACTGATTGGGGGAGGGAAGGTCTGTAGTATTTTAAGTGTGTTTTTTGTTTGTTTGTTTTTTGTTTTTTGTCTGTTGTGGGGCTTGAACTCTTGGCCTGGACACTGTCTCTCAGCACTTCAGCTCAAGGCTAGTGTTCTACCACTTTGAGCCACAGCACCACTTCTGGTTTTCTGTTAGTTAATTGAAGATAAGAGTCTCACAGACTTTCCTGCCCAGGCTGGCTTTAAACCATGATCCTCAGATCTCAGCCTCCTGAGTAGCTAGGATTATAGATGTGAGCCACCATTGCCCAGCTTAGTACTTTAATTAAGTACAGGATGGATTTGTTTTAAATAAAAGTAACTTACTTGAAGAACAGTCCCTCAGCCAAGCTGTGGTTCACTAGAACTTTCCCATCTCTAGCAGGGAAAGGGACATGAGGTGAGCTATATCTTGCACAGCCCTGCAGTTAATAAGCACTAAG
>NW_012267248.1:4950862-4954812 GCF_000151885.1 Dipodomys ordii
CCTGTAGCTACCCCCTATCCACAATGTTCTGTTATTTGGGGTTGAAAATGTGGTCAGTATTTCATAGATTCATCCATGTTCCTCCCCAGTGCTAGGCTGTTGGCTGGCTTTTTTATTTGCTTGCCATTATTACATTATGTACTTTTCATTAAGTTCCCATAATGTGACCACACCACACATTATCCAAACTAAAACAACTTTCTCCAGGCATTCTCAATGGCTTACAACCCAAGGAGTTCTTAATGACTGGCAGTAAACTTAAATACATTGTAAAACTTAAGTCCTCCCCACATGTGCCCTTTGGACTTGAGGCATTCTGAGCGCTGGAGGAAGTGTGATGAGGAGCATTTCCGAGGCACCAATCATTAAGGGCCATTTAGGTGGTTTGTGTGGCTATTCTGCCCTGTCCACTGAGTTAAATGAGAGAAAGTAGGCCCTCAAGTCACAGTCAGGGTTCAGATCCCAGCTCTGCCATTTACTACCTGTGGGATCCTGAGCAACCTACTTGAACATTCTCTGCCTGAGTTTTCCATGTGTAAAATAGTAAATATTAGTGCCACTACACAGTAAATTTAACATACAAAACTAGTTGGACAGTACCTGGTGATTACAATCCATCTGAGTCTAGAGACAGCCTCTTAGCTACAATAGAGCTGCCCACATCTCCTAGGAGAGCACTGATCCCATGGGTACTTCTCTTCAGATTCTAAATGTCTAGGGTCTTCCTGTGCCCGGACTGGCCTCCCTCCTCCTCATCCCTTATTTTCTCACACCAGCAGGCAGCTTCCCAAATACAACATAATTCTGCCCTTCATCTACTCCTACCTCAACACATTCCATCTGGACCCTGCCCAATTCCCCTAGCACTGTTCGGATTTGTATATATGTGTGTACTTTCTTATCTGTGTATTTACAGAGGTCTCCTTCTATAATACATGTGGTTAGGAGCATATCCATCTGAGTTGGATTTGTGCTGTCGATGCTCAGTATGTATTAGGAAAAAGTTGATTTGGTGCCCAGTAAAAGCCTAAGCTCCAAGATGACCCACACTTACTCCCTACCTTGGAAAGTGATACTGTGCTTGAACCCCTTTCTATAAGTTTTGGGATTCTCAGATTCTCTACAAAGGACTTGTTCATCATGATCACTTCTCAAGAATGTCTCTGTCCTATTGCCAGACTTCAGTTGTTGAAACTGTTTTCTGTAGATCTGACCTTGGATGATACAAAGAGGCTAAATAGCAAATGGCCACTCACGGTCAGGTAGTGTACCAAAGGTCTGGGCTCTACTGGATTGCTTATGAGGCCTCCCGCAGGGCTGTGGTCTCTGCTTATAGCTCTGAAACCTGGGAAGAACAGAGAATCTTCCCATGTGGATTAAGGGCTCTGTGGATCCAGCACAGCCCTTCTGGGCCTACCATGACGAAAATTCAAGGACAAAAATGGCTGCCTTGTATGCATAACTTAGGGCTTGATTTTGAAGACATGTGAGGCTCCTGAGCTCCCCACCTTCCATCCAGGGGTCAAAGCAGTGTGTAGGGGAAACCTATCACCACAGGGCTGTCCACTCTGGGGACAATGCTTTGGGCTCAGTGAAGATGACTGGTGTGACAAGAACATCCCAGGGTTGGAAAGTTGGCTGCAGCCCTCCCTACTACCCCTTTTGCTTTTCCCCTATACAGCCTGGGTTTGTGACTCCCTGCTGTTGAATTAGTGTCCATAAACATTGGACATAAGTAATGTTATCTTAAAAGGTCATCTACGTGTTGTAAGCCTATTTTAATGCTTCAGAGGTCTAATACCTGTGAAATAGCTGTGCTGTCAGATTAGCATATTTATATCTTTTGCCATAAAGAAGGGAGAATGCTAATGAAATTCACAAAGTGTTTAGAGTATCAAAACATATAGCTACAATGGTACTTGGATGCAACTGTGAAGTTTTAAATGCATGTAGTGAAAAATGGTCATTAATAATCTATTTTTATTGAGAAATTAGAAAAAGACAGTACAGCCATAGATATCAGCAAGATGGAAATAATATAGATGGGTTAGATTACTTCATTAGAAAGAAAATCTCTAGTATGCTAGATTTTAATACCTATGAAATGCTAATGTCATGTTACATTGAATGTTTCTGCATATTTAAATTCTATTATTCAAAACAAATTTTAATAATTAAGAGGCCAGTAAAACAAACATTAATTTTAATTTTGATTGTTAGAGAAAATAAGTGCCTACAGTTTTCCTTTTTCTTCAAATAGTTGTACCAAGTAGTTTCCGTTTAACGTGTGAATTTACCTGTACAGTGCATTTTTTTTGGTGCCACTCCTGGGGCTTGAACTAAGGGCCTAAGCACTATCCCTCAGTTTTTTTGTTGTTGTTGTTGTTTGTTTGTTTAAGGGTGGCACTTGAGCCACAGCTCTACTTCTGACTTCTCACTTGTAGGTTTGAATTTGGGGCCTGGGCAATGTTCCTGTGTTCTTTTGCCCAAGTCTAGTGCTCTACCACTTTGAGTCACAGCACCACTTCCAGTTTTCTGGTGGCTTTTTGGTGGATAATTGGAGAAAAAAAAATCTCATGGACCTTCCTGCCCAGGCTGGCTTTGAAAAGTGATCCTCAGATCTCAGCCTCCTGAGTAGCTAGGATTACGGGTGTGAGCAACTGGTGCCTGGCTCTATACAATATATCTTGATCAGGGTCACCCTTTCCAACAGTCTCCTTGCCAATCCTGTCTCCACACATCTCGAGTTTCCTTGTTCAGTTTTCATGTATGTACATTGAGTATTATGGCTATATTTGCCAATCCTTCCTCTCTATTCACCTACCCCTCTCTTTTTAGTCCCTGCCCCCTAGGGTGAAGCTGAAGCTTCCTGGTATTCATTTTGTTAACCCGCCTGATAATTGTTCAAAGGGATTACAGCATGGAATCTCACTCCTGTGTATACCATTCTTTAGTCAGTTTGATTGTGTGTGTGTGTGTGTGTGTGTGTGTGTGTGTCTGTGTCTGTGTCTGTGTCTGTGTAAGCTTTCAAATACATGTTAGGCTTAACTTCCACATCTGAGAGAAAACATGTACCCTCTGTCTCTCTGAGCTTAGTTTACTTTACTCAATATAATTTTCCCCAAGTCCGTCTATTGCCCTGCAAATTACATAATATTATTTTTCCTGATGGATAAATAAAATTCCATTGTATATGTGTGTGTGTGCACATACATGCTCACACATACATTTTCCACATTTTTCTTGATCCATCTGTTGGTTTAGGGCATCAAGACTGTTGCCCTAACATGGCTATTGTGAATAGTGCTGCAAGAGCATACAGGTGCCTTCATTTCATCCTTACTTACAATCTTTCAGACAGATGCCCAAGAGTGTGTCATTGGATCATAAAGTAGTTCTATTTTTAGTTTTGTGAGAAATCTCATATCTTCCATAGTGGTTAGACTCATTTGAATCCCACAGTACATTAGGGTACACCCTTGAATCCCCACCAGCATTTGTTGTTGCTCATATTCTTAATATTGGCCATTCTGACTGGAATGAGATATAAAATCTCAATGATTTTGATTTTTACATTTCCTTGATGGCAGAGATATTTAGTATTTTTTTCATATTTATTGAGCTGCTACAATTTGAAACAAATTATTGTCCCTTTCCATCTGAGGGTCCCAGTAATATTCAAACTGCTGGATCCACTTAAAGACTCTCCTGAGCCAGCAAGATGGATGGTAGGTTGAAAAAATAACTCTTTACCAGTGTCCATCATGTTATTTGGAAACTATGTAACTAAAATAAAACAGGATGATAACTAGAGCAGGCACCATCCTTAACTTTGATTTCTACTTTTTGCCCCTCTTGTTAGGAACAAAGTAATAAAGTTTTACTGACACATGGCTATGTTCAAAAGTGTTAGGTTACAACAAAGATTTCCCCCTCAAAAGCTAAACCAT
>NW_012267248.1:4959082-4992833 GCF_000151885.1 Dipodomys ordii
TGTGTGTGTGTGTGTGTGTGTGTGTGTACACATTTTCTTGATCCATTCATCTATTGAGGGGCATCTGGGTTGGTTCCATATCTTAGCTATGGTAAATAATACTGCAATAAACATAGTTGTGCTGGTAGCTTTAGTGTGGTCTTGTTTGTGATCATGTGGGTAAGTGCCTTAAAAGTGGGATTGCTGATCATAGGGGAGCTCTATATGGAGTCTTTTGAGGAGCCTCCATACTGCTTTCCAAATTCACTTAATCTTTTTGAGCATGCATGCCTGATGTTCTTAAAGGGCTATATAGCTAGATTTCTCTAGATGTTTGGACTTGTTCCAGGCATCATTCCCACAGTGGTCAAAATATGTTTGACAGCTCTCCTTCCTGGGTCACAGCTCTCAAGATTGTGAACATTTATAGCAGAAATGGAAGTTTTGCTGGTTCCAAATGTGTCTGCCATGCATTTCATCCACAGCAGAGCCTTGTGAGGGAGGGAGCTCCTGTTCCCCCTTCTTCACAGGTGGGCATTGGGAACCAAAGAAGATGAGTGCAGGGAGCAGTGACCTCCATTCTGGGGTACCCCAGGGGAAGGAGCATTTCATGGAAGGCAGCCCAGTGGAGGGAAGCACGTGCACAGCCCTCGTCCTCACCTGGGGAACAAAGCAAGTGTCCTTGGTCCTGTGCAGGAAACCCCACTGGAGTCTGGTGAACCAAGTGGACCCATCAGAGGCCACACAGAGCTGGCTCTCCCAGCCCTGAGCAGAGGTAGAGCTGGAATCTTCCCTTGCCCTTCTCCCTGTCTCGTAAATCTGTTCTGAGCCTGCAGTGACAGGAGGGTACCAGGACCAGACCACAACACTCCCTGCACTAGGTAAAGTCACAGCACTCACAATAGATGAAAGGAAGGTTTACCCCCAGGGCCTTTGCCTTTGACCTGAGTGAAGTATAACTGCTCTCACTTGGTGGTCAGGAGACCACGCAGGAATGCAGTGCTGGGTCAAGTGTTGGCAATGTGCATAGATCTTTGGCTCTGGGTCATTTGGTAACAATATTCAAATGCCAAAAGCACATTCACTCAAGTTGCTAAGTGCCACCATTCTAGCTTCATATTCAAAGAAAGGAGGACTGCTGGCAAGAAAGACAGCAAGCACAATCTGTACTGAATGGACCAGGCTTCAGAGCCGCCGCCCTGCTCTGGTGCTTGTAGTGTGACTTGTATTTTTTCTCCTCCTTCTCCCTCCCCAACATCCTTTCCCTTCTCCTCCGCTCCTTCATTTCTTTTTGTCTTTTCTTGGTCATCATGTCTAAAACTGCTGTTTCCCAGCACATTTGCCACTTCCACAATAGAACTGTGCACAAAGATTGCAGCCTGGCCAGCTCCTTGCCCACGAGGCCAGCTTAGGTCCCCTCTGCACCTGCTGAGCCTGGCCAGTGAGCGCCACTGCCTCCTTCCTCAGCTGTCCTTTGGAAGCCACACTCTCCAGGTGCAGAGAGGCCAGGGCCGACTTCCAGGGCCACCTTTGCCTCTTGCCGTGGTGGTAAGGAGCCAGGTGCAGTTGCTAGGCACAAAGCCAGAGGGATGTGTGTACTCCCAGAAACTGCAAAGACATCTCATCACCTTCCTGCATGTGGTCCTCACAGCAGCATGTCATCCTAATTACAGACCTGGGCTTGGATCAAACAGCAGCGCTCCCTTCTCCACAGGCACAGATGTGTTCCAGGACAGTGTGTGTATGTGTGTGTGTGTGTGTGTGTGTGTGTGTGTGTGTGTGTGTGTGTGTGTACACACATACCTGTGATAAAGTTTAATTTACAAATTAGGGACAGTAAAATTAACAACAATAACAAAATAGACCAACTGTGACAATATACTAAAAGAAATGCTATAACTTAGAAATTACTTATTTCTGGAATTTTTCATGTAATATTTCCAGACCATGGTTAATCTGAAGGAAGCAAAATCTTGCATTAGGAAGATAGCGTGTACAACTTTCCCAAAGAAGCCAACAGAAGCACAGAGCTGGCTTCAGCCCAGACCTGTCAGGCCATCATTGCTCCCAGAGCTTCCGCATTAACCAC
The DNA here is from genome assembly GCF_000151885.1 of Dipodomys ordii. Lineage (NCBI taxonomy): Eukaryota > Metazoa > Chordata > Mammalia > Rodentia > Heteromyidae > Dipodomys > Dipodomys ordii. The sequence goes on from NW_012267248.1 coordinate 4,961,151, forward strand.
ATGGGTCAAGGAAATAGGGAGGAACAGAAGCTGCACAAAGGTGCTAGACATACTTAGCTTGTCAAAATTTAGTAGGCTCTGCTTGTATTTCTCAGGGGTTTTAAGTAAAAAAGGCAACAGTATTCTGGCTTGGTAATCCCAGCTAGAGGTGTAGAGGTATAGAGAAGAGAATCACAGTCCAAGGCCAGTCCCCGGCAAAAATAGAAGGTCCTGTAAGAAAAATAACAAGGACCAAAAAAAAAGGTTGGAGGTGTGGGCTAAATTGGTAAAGCATCTGCCAAGACCAAGGCCCCAAGTTGAAACCCCAGTTCTGAAAAAAAAAAAAAAGTGTCAGCAGCATTCTTGTTGCTCATAGATGATCAACCACCCAGGAGCCTTTTCTAGCCCCTTTTATCTCCAGAAAAGTACCTAGGCTTCCATCTGATGACTAAAAAATGTAAAAAGCATTTCTCATTTTTTAATTACTTCCCAGCTAATATTTCTTACAGTTCAGAGTTTTTTGGGTTTTGTCCCAGAGCATGCTTAGCATTGAAGAAGTTTTCTGTTGTTGTTGATGAGCTGATGCTGTGAGTAACAGAGACCCTGACGAAGTATCAATAGCCCTGGAAAGGTTAACTTAATTCTGTTGAGAATAATGCAGTTACTTCTGTAGACTACAGTTGATTCTTAGACTTGGCTCTCAGGTTTAATGTTATTAAAAAGAAAACTAAAGTCATAATGCAATTGTTGTAGGTTCTTTAACATCATATTTCATACACAGTAAGGTATTAGCCGTTGAGAATGGGCCACATTGGAAAAAACAGAACGAGCAAGTTTAAACTTGCATAATGGATTTTTACTAATGAATATTTATATTTCCTTCTTGGAAGATTGTCCTTCTGAGAAATAGTGGCAATCCCCATGACTCATGAGTGTATTTTAGCTTTGAACCATAGAGAAAGGGAGTGTGTACATCTAATTTACATCCTCCACTCAGGCTCAGGACCTCATGGCTTACTAGGCATGTGTGTTCTACCACTTAAGCCACACCTCCTTTTAGCTTTAGTATTTTTTAGATCAGGTGATGTTCTTTTGGTCTAAGGTAAGCCTCTGAGCACAGTCATCCTACCTACAACATCCCACATAGCAGCTGAAACTCCAGCTATGCAAGCTTGTTTATAGACCTCAATTTCTACCCCTAAACATAAGGAGAAAGAGCTGTGTAACAGTGGCTCCTGCCTGTAATCTAACTACTCAGGAGGCTGGATCCCCAAATCGTGGTTTGAAGCCAGCCTAGGCAGAAAAGTCCATGAGACTCTTATCTGTAATTAACCACCTGAAAACAAGAAGTGGAGCTGTTGCTCAAAGTGGTAGAACACTAGCCTTGAACACAAAAGCTCAGAGACAGATCCCAGGCCCTGAATTCAAGTCCTACAACCAACCAAAAAAAAAAAAGGAGGAGGAAGAAGAGGAAGAAGAGAAGGCGGAGGGGGGCGCAAGAGGAGGAGGAAGAAGAAGAGATAGAAGAGGAGGAAGGAAGGAAGTTCTGGAAACTCAGGAGGCATGGTCTCTGTCAGTCAAACAAAAGATTTTTTTTCCTGTCCCTTTCATTATCTGACTGGTGAAAATGAGTCTTGAAGAGTTTGTTTAAATGAAGTCCAGTGTGGCAGCTTGTACCTATTATCCCAGGTACTCTGAAGGCTAAGGCAGAAAGGTCACTTGAGCCCAGGAGTCCAGGACCAACCTGAGCCACACAGTGAGGCCTATCTCCAAAAGCAAGTGCTTAATAAAAGATTCTCAACTGCCTATTTGAAACAACATATCTTCCTTCAAACTGTAATGAATGAGGTTTGTGACAAATGAGATAGAAGAGGAGAGGTAAAGTTGGGGTGGGAATCCTTGAAGGCACCAGTGCAGGGGTCTAGAGATTGCTGCAAAGGTGCAGCCCCACCCCTGGGGGCTCAGAGCATCCTGCCACGTCAGGAAACTGGTGCCAAGACCCCGGTGGACACAGTGCACAGATGCTCAAGTCCCTTGTATAGAGCAGCACGGTGTTTGCTTCAGCCACCATGTTCCGTAGTCATCTCGACACTGTCTCCCATCCCTGATAAGATGTGAGTGAAACAGTTATTACACGGTGTTGTTTAGGGAATGATGCCAAGAACACCTGCTCACGTTCAGTACAGTTTCTTCAAATGCTTTCAATATGTGAGTGGCTGAATCTGAGGCTAAAAACCCCACAGATAGCAAGGTGACTACATGTGCTTCTAGGCACTTATAAAAGGCTTCCTCTGTAGGCAGAAGCCTCTCTGTCCCCACTGATAGTTTTTATTTAAGTACATTTCTTATTTTTGTATAGTTTCATCCTTGCAGGAAAGGTGTTGAGACAACAAAGAACTTCTGTGTATTCCTGACTTAGTTTCCTCCATTGCTAAGGTCTGGTATTACCATGACATGTTTATAAAAATTAAGGAGTGGGCGCGGGGAGGGATGGAGATGGGAAGGGATGGGAAGGGGAAACAACGGAGGAGGCAACAATGCCTGATAAGAAATGTACTCATTACCTTGCTCATGTAATTGTAACCCCTCTGTACGGTATTTTCACAATAAAAAAAATTAAGGCATGGACACTAGTGTTAGGATTATCATTAACTGTCGCCTTGCCCACACCACGTCTCCTCTTGCCTGTGACACTCGCTCAGTCTTTGCTTATTTTTTTGTTATGGAATTATTTTTACTTATTTATTTATTGTAAAGGTGACGTACAGAGGGGTTATAGTTACATAAGTAAGGAAATGAGTACACTTCTTCTTGAACATTGTTACCCCATCCCTCATTTTCTCCCACTATTCCTCCCCTGAACTGTCCTCTCCCCCAAGGTATAAAGTTCATTTCTAACACAGTGTCTTGTAAGTATTACTGTTGCATTGTTTCACCCTTTGTCCTTGTTTCACCATTTCTGTGATTCCCCTTCCCATCCCCAAATCAGATAAACATATATACAATACAGAGGGTACCAAAATAAAAAACAGTGACAATAAGAGATAAACCGAAGGGGGAAAAGATGAAAGATAAAAGAAAAAAGGGCAACGGCTCCACTTGACTTATGAGTTTTTATTTTCTGTTTTAGTCCCTAAGTAGAGAATTGCTCCACAAGGAGCTGGGGCGCAGACTGGGCCCCAAAGACTGTGAGGCACTGCTGCTCACCAGCAGGTGGCCAGCCAGCTCCTGCAGGCCCCGGCCTTGTTTTAAATTTCCCTGTTGGATTGGCATATCAGCTCAGGACTTTGTCAAACTGCTGGCCTGGTTCAGGTAACATTTGTTAGGCTCCAGTAAGAATGGCTTTCAGAACTGGTGAGCCTTGCCAGTGCCCCAGCCTCCCAGCTTTACAGCTAGTCATATCCCGTCATGCTGAAACATTCTGTATCATGCAGATCTCAAAGACCTGTTTGGGCTCAGTTTTGGGGTGCTGGGTGTGGGACCCAGGGACTCACTGAAGCTAAGCATGTGCTACACACCAGCCCCAGCTCCCAAGCATTTTTTACCATTAATTAAAACATGCATACACATACTGTGGTACATGCACAGATGGGTACACACACAGACACATTTTCAGATCCAAAGATCTGCAACCCTGGAACATTCTGTCCCCCGAAGTGAAGGCACACGTCAGCCACAGCTCTCCAGGCCTGTGACATGTGCACAGATGGATGCAGATTCTACAAGGTAAAGAACTGCTTGCCTTGTTTGCACAGGGCCTAGGATACTACTAGGGAGAGCTGTGCTCAAAAGTGCAGGAGCCGGTGCTGCCTGATTATCTTGTAAGCCCAGTGTGTGTGCAGGGAAAACACAGAGTCCAAGTATACTCTGAACCAACTGCTGGTGTCACACAGAAGTTTGAACTGTGAAGTTAGCCTTGTGAACACATCTCTGTACTGAAAACCTACATGCTATATCCCTGACTTAAAGAAAAGAAAGCTTTCTCTCCCCTGCTGGGGGCCATGGAGTGCCTCCCATCCAGAGACTTCTGTCCTGCCCAGGCTCACAGACTTCATTTCTTGCAGAGCTGGAGAAGGAGCTTTCCCGAAGGCCCAAGAAAGTATGCATCGTGAAGGTGGTAGGAACCCGAAACCTGTGGAAGAACATCGTGGTCCTGTGTGTAAACTCGTGAGTCACAGGGACACACAGGGCTGAGTTGGGAAGGACCTCTTCTTTACCCCAACTCCACTTGGAATCCCAGCCTTCCCTGTGCCTGCTCTTTGAGCCAGCTCTCTGTGAAAAGGGCCCCAGAAGGGGTGGTTCACCAGCAGAGCTGCTTAACTGGGTCTATAGGGTAGCAAGGCCTTGTCACTGTCCACTTCACCAGAAAGCCTAGGGCACTTGGCACACTGAGCCTAGCCGGCTGGCCATCCTCCCCTGTGTCCTGCACCATGCTAGAGCTCCCAGATAAATGAGGCAGGAAAAAGTCAGGAGGCCCAGCTAGGTCCTGCATAGATGTATCATTAGCACGGTCACTATATTTTACAAGGGCAATGTCAGTGGTCTCCTTTGCCCCGGGTCTGATGAAGCTTTAGGAGGTGGTTTCTTCCCCATCTACCTCTGGGGGAAACAAAGATGTACAGAGGCGCCTCTTTCAGGTGCACAATGGGAGGAGACTCCATGGTTGGAGGTTGCAGGCACTGTGTCAGAGAGGGGCTTGAAACAGGGGCTTGACCAGATCCTCCACCCAGGCTACAGTGATTATATTCCCTGTTTGTAGCTGGCCCTGCCCCCCCCCACACACACACCAGCAAGCAGCCTACTCTAAGGCCTTTCCAGGGGTTGCTCACACCACCAGCTGGGCCGATGGCCCCTTTGCCCCTTTGTTTGGTAGCAGCCCTGGTCCCTGGGTTCAGTGTACATGGAAGGTTCTTCCTGTCTCAACTTGGCATCTCACTGATCCTATCTGTCCTGACAACACGGGCCCCTTCAGAGTTAGAGCCATGTGGGGTTTTGCACTCTCCGTAGGAGTTATATATAGGTGATCTGGGGAAACAGGCTTACATGTTTTTGTGAAAGATCTCAGGGCTGCTGTTAGATAAGACAAGGCCAAAGACAGGAACTACTATTCCCAACAACTCCTTTTGTTCAACGCAGCTCTATTAAGTCAGTCCTCAGTATGGGGGTCCCAGGCTAAATTTCACTTTTGAGAGGTATAGAAAGGTTCACTGCCAAACAACAGAAAAGAAGAGATCTAATTCTCCTCGTCTAAGGCCCAGGTGGGCAAGAGACCAGCCATAGCCACGCAGTGGGCAGGCCCAGAGCCCCCCCCCCCCCGCCTCACCTCCCTGCCTAGCAGTCTGATGTGGACACCGCTAGGCTAGTGGAGGTATTAGGGATTGAATGACTTTTCTCTCTTTCTTTTTCTTCCTTCTTTTTTTGGCAGTACTGGAGCTTGAATTCAAGGTGTCACACATGCTAGGCAGAGGCAGTACCATTGAGTTCATGCTTCAAGCCCTTTTCCTCATTGGTTATTTTGAGATAAGAGTCATACTTTTTGCCTGGGCCCATGCCTCGAATATGATTCTCTCACTTTATACTTTCCATTATAGCTGGGATAAAAGGCAAATGCCACAACACCCAGCTTTTTCAATTGAGATGGAGTCAAGTGCACTTTTGCACAAGCTAGCTTTGAACTACCATCTTCTTCATCTCAACTTCCCAAATACCTAGGATTACAAACAAGCCACTGGCACCCTGTTACTTCTCCAGCGGGGGGTAGGGGGGAAGGGGGAGGGGAAACACAAAATTTGACATAGACAAGAAGCAAATTTCTATTTTAATGATCCTTGTGGGGTGCAGGAATCAATCTCTCTGGTTTTATTATTTTAAAATTACCTGTTATGGTTAAAGGACTTCATTTCTACCAGAACCAAAAGGGAAAAGGCTGCACTGTGATCTCAGCAGGCCAGAAAAGAAATTCATCTGGGATCCCAGGAGACTAACAGAGGAATCAAATCAAATCAATTGCTAAACTTATAAAATGGCTCACAGGGGCTTGGCCATCTGTGAGTGGAAACGCATTCACTGTGCAATGGGGGCAGGGTCTGCTGCAGTTGACCTTGATGCATCCTCAAGGTCTGATGAAAAGCACTGATTCCCCTGTGGTTGGGAGAGAAAGCAGGGAGTTTTTAGCTCTGGGATGGATGCTGAGAGCTGACATAATGAGTGGATTTGGCCTTTTACACACCACATCCTAACGGACCCTTCACTTTTCCTTCCTGTGTGGCGGCATGGACATAGTCTAGTTAGGGTGAATGTTTCACAGTGGTTCATGTGCTCGCTTGAGGGGCAAAGAGCTAGACCTAGGGTATGGTGGGAGGGAAGCAAGGAGAAATCCAGAATTTCTGAAAGGGTTTCCTGAAAACGAGGTATATTCCCTTGGCCTGGCTTGAGTTCTGACTGGCTTCTCCTACAGCCTTGGCTAAGTAGCAGCAGGGATGGGTAGAGTGGGTAGGTCTCCACATTTCCAGAACCCTGAGTGCCCCAGAGGAGGCAGAGACCCAGCAAGGCAATGTGACTTGGAGATGGTCACTGACCATCTGAGACTCAGCCTATGCCTATTTGGCCCCTGCAAAGTGGGAATGACCATAGTTCTTACAGTGGGATTAGAGTTGATAGCACAGAAAGCACTTGTTTCACATCCATAAAGAATGTGTTAGAGCAAAAAGCACTCATGCACAGGGCCTTGGACTCTCACTCAGCATTTTTATCACAGTTGGCACTCGTCACTGGAGCCACACCTCCAGTTCTGACTTTCTGTTGGTTAATTAGGTAAGAGTCCCTCAGATTTGTCTGCCTAGGCTGGCTTCAAACCATAGTCCTCAGAGGCACAGGCTTCTAATCCTAGTCACTCAGGAGGCTGAGATCTGAGGACAGTTCAAAGCCAGATGAGGCAAGAAAGTCTGTGAGACTCTTATCTCCATTTAACTACCTGAAAACCAGAAGTGGTACTGTGGCTCAAGTAGCAGAGCGCTCACGTTGAGGTAAAGAGCCCAGGGCCAGCACCCAAGCCCAGAGTTCAAGCCCCACAACCACCACCAACAACAACAAAAAATCATCATCCTCAGATCTCAGCCTCCTGAGTAGCTAGGATTATGCTTGAGCCACTGGCACTGGCATCACACAAATTTCTTTGAAGTCTCTGTCACAGATTATGTGTATTGTATATGTTTTCCTCTCACATACTGAATTATTTGTGTCTCCTGTTGACACCCTGTAGTCTGAACACACTGCCCACCACCTTTTCCGTGTGTATTTCCTCCAGGCTGACAGGGTACGGCATCCACCACTGCTTTGCAAGGAGCATGATGGGCCACGAGGTGAAGGTACCACTCCTAGAGAACTTCTATGCCGACTACTACACCATGGCCAGCATCGCGCTGGCCTCCTGCCTGGCCATGTGCGTGGTGGTCAGGTTCCTTGGGCGCAGGGGAGGGCTACTGCTCTTCATGATCCTCACTGCCCTGGCCTCGCTCCTGCAGCTCGGGCTCCTCAACCGTGAGTAGACCAAAGGAAGGGGACGAGGGGATGTGCTGGGGAAATGAGCTGGAATACTTGGAAGATGTGCATCAGGTTTCTATTCCTTGAGATGATCAACTTGAGGGGAGGAAAGGTTTATTTTAGCTCACAGTTATGATGGTTTCTGTCTATGAATTATTGTCCCATTGCCTCAGAGCCTGTGCAAGGCAGATCATAGAGAAACTCATGGCAGAGAAAGCTATTCCAAGCAAAAGAGAGGAAGAGGAAGGGCTAGGTTACTCCTCCTAGGCCCACCTCCTAAAAGTTCTGCCATCTCCCAGTATCGCCATGAGCCTTCAACACATAGGCCCTTAGGGAACATTCAAGATCCGAACTATAGCAGAAGAGTTGAATGAGACTTGAAGAAAATCTTCTGTGACCTGAGTGGTCATTTCAAAATCAACAGCTTGAAGACACTGCTGTGGAAGGACAGAGCTTTAATTAGAGCATCTCTGTTCTCTGCCTCTGAGGCTACTGGGCCTCCCCTCCTCTCCTTCCCTTAGCTCAGTGGCCCCAATGCAGAGCCGTCCAGCTGCACTGGGCCTCCCCAGCCTGCCAGGCCCTCAGAGTCCTGGTGGGTGTGACTTTGCTAATGGGCAGGCTATTTCTGGGTGACTCATCACATGACAAAGACGAACAAAAGGATTTGTTTTTTTTCCTGTGTCATTAATGGAAAATAAATCTGTTTTGACACCCTCCCTCACACCGAGACATTACTTTTTCTTGTAGATGTTCCCAAATTTACCAGCCTCTCTTTAAACCAAATAATTTCTCAGTTAATGTGTAAGATAATCTAAGGCAAACTAGAAATTTGATCTAGCCATCCCCCATCCCCACCCCAGGAAGCTTCCTACAGCTCCTCACAAATTCCCACCTCAGTATGTGAAGAAACCACCACAGGGTCTCCCTTTCCAGCCCAGAGCATGATAGGAATGGTCTGGACACTGCCATGAAGCACTCTGGTCCTCTACAAGAGCTAATCTTGTGTGTTGGAATCAGACACAAGACTATCCCTTTTTTATCTTAGAGCAGCCTTTGTGCAGACTGATTATAAAATAGCTAGTTTCCAGCTCAGGGATGAATTTTCTAACTCGGGCACATTCTTATGCATTGATGGGATACTAACTTGGAACTGTGAATAATAATGGAAATGGAAAAGTGACATCTCTGCCCATACCAGTCCTCCTGGTGGGCACAGCCCTAGCTTCCCTTCCATAGAGCTTCTGTTTGGCTCGCCAGTTGTGACACACATGGTATGGTGCTCAACCCCTAGGGTGTCACGGATGGTCTTTTTGGCTCTGAGCAGGAATGCCACAGGCACTCTGGGCACAGGGCAAGTAGCTGTGAAGAGCAGGGTTTGGAGCAGGCAGAAATGTAGTCTGACAGGTCTGTCCCCATAGTGCCTGATGTCCCTTGGCACAGGCCCTTGAATAACTTCATATGCAAGGAAACCTGGCCTTTGGATCTGCTTGAGGTCTCTTCTGCAAAGCTGCATTATCTCCCCAGGCTGAGGCTAGTGGAACGCTAGCCCACTCTCCCTAACAAAAACATCTTTGTTTAATCCAGTGTGAATTCCACTGCCCAGGCAGCTGGCGCCAACCCAGACAGAAAGGGAGTTCTCTTAGAAACAAGTCACGTGGGAGCCACAGCAATAACCCCAAACCTAACCTGCCTTCTCCCCCTCTTCCCATTTTCATACCCTTGTGTGTGTGGGCATGACCAGTGATCGGAAAATACAGCCAGCATCCAGACTCAGGTGAGTCCCAAACCCTTGTGCCAATTCGGCCTCATCTTTGATTGCATCCATGAGGGAGTTTTCACAAGACTCACAGACTGGTTTCCATTTCCTCTCTTTCTTCTCCCTGCTTGTCCTCCAAGAGTTGCAGCTGAAGTTGGCCGTAGGTTGGACACTATAAGCATACATTTGTATTCTCTAGCCCTCTTGCTACTAAACCAAGCTACTCATGTGTCCCCAGTTTCGTGCAGCTTGGCATGCATGCCCTCCCCTTGGCACCACAGTCAGCACAGCCCCAGTGGTTTGTCTCATGGATGGCAACCTGAGTGGGGTCAGAAAGCCGTGGGAGTGTCGGGCTTGGCTGTCCCCTCAGGCCTCGTGCAAGCTTGCTGCTCACAGCTAGGGACAGCAGAGCCACTGCCTTGCCCCTCATGCTGCTGTCATGTCTGTCTGGCCCATGGCAAGATCATGCTGCGGGGGCCTCAGGGAGCACATGCCTTCCGTGAAGTTCTGAGGAGAAGTAGCCTGGTTGTGTGACCTGACTGCATGCCAGCGTGCTCTGCTCCATGCCACCCTGCCCAAGACAGGCTCTGCTACCATTGACAGTCACGGGGATTGGCTGAGCCCCTTCCCTCCAGGCCATGAATTCTTCTGTATGGGTCACCTGTGCTTTTGTTCCCCTAAATCAACACTGCCCCTGGATTGGGCAGTCACCCTGAGGCTGAAGTCCATCTGTCAGCCAAGGCTCCTTTGAAGCCCAGGGCAGGAGGAAGATTCCAGCCTGCTCCTACCTGAGGACTGCAACAGGCTACTGGGAGCTTAGCATGACCGCTGCACAAGGGCTCAGAGGAGCTCGAGTCTTCTGCCAAGAGGACTTGGGGCTCTTAAATCTGAAGGTGCTGCATGCCCCTGACAGAGCTGCATACCACAGTCGGGAAGGAGGGGAGCCCCTGGGATGGCCTCAGACTTCCTTCCCCCCCTTCCCTGCTCCCTGGCTGGCTTTCGCTGTCTTCCTGCTCTCCCCCCTCACTGCCTACTTCCGATCCTCCTCCAGGGATGAGTGACAGCGTCAAGGACAAGTTCTCCATTGCATTTTCTATCGTGGGCATGTTTGCATCCCACGCAGTGGGCAGCCTCAGCGTGTTCTTCTGTGCAGAGATCACCCCCACAGTGATAAGGTAGGTAATGGGGAGCCACAAGACTTTCCTTCTCAGCACAGAAGCTTAGGCCCAGTCAATATCAACTGTACCCCACCCCAACTTCTGGACCAGGGTGTAGTGGTGTGCTAGGTGTATCTGCTGCCAATGGCCAGGTACACCCAGGATCAGATCCCACCAGGGAATCAAGGAGCAGGAAACATGGCAATAGCTGAAAGAGGGGAAAGGCAGGAGCTCATGTTTGCCCATACATGAGCTGAAGTCAGTTACTGCTGTTAGCTTTTCTAAGCAACACCAATAACATATAGCTCTTTCCAACTAAAACAGGAAGCTAGGCATGGTGACACACATCTATGATCCTAGCTACTCAGGAGGCTAAGGCATGAGGAACATAATTTGAGGCCAAACCTGGCTTATGTGTCAAGATCTTGTCTAAAAAGTAACAAACTATGGAGGGGGTAACAATGTTCAAGAGGAAGTGTACTCATTACCTTACTCATGTAACTGTAACCCTCTGTATAGTAGCTTTACAATAAAAAAATGTTTTAAAAAAAAGTAACAAACTGAAAAAAGGTAAAAATGGAAGTAGAGAGGATCCAGTTTTTACTGGCCTGAGAGGCTGCTATCAGTAATCCAAAGGAAGACCTGAGAAAGGGGAAGCCCAGCAAGTTATAATAAAATTACCTTTTTTATCTGTAAGTAGTTATATAAAGGCGTTTCAATGCAATATGTCAGTTTGTGAGTATAATGCATCTTGATTACTGTCACCTCTTTCATCATTTTCCCCACTTCTCCCCACCCTTCGTTTACCTTGTTCCATTTTCACGTATGTACAATGAATATATAACAGCATTTGCTCAGCCTTTCTCCGTTTATCTGTCCCCCTCCCTATTACCTCCTCCTCCTCTTCCTCACCTTATCCTACTGGCATCAAGTCAGTAGATAAGAACCCCTGCTCTCCTTCCCTCACACTTTCCTGACAAGTGTTATTAACTTGTATTTTAATTCATAAAGTAAAGTTGAATCCTTCCTGGTACTGCCTTTTAGTTTTGTTACTGAAAAGAGTATCTTTTAGCCTCGGGCATATCATTTTCCTAATACTGCTTAAACATTCCTAATCTGAAGTCCCAAGTGCTACAAAGTCCTTTTTTTTTCTGAAATGGCACAACAGTGGAAAATTTCACACTGGGAAATTTACTTCATGAACAAATTGTTTAAAATAGTATATAAAATTACCTTCAGGCTATGCGTACAAGGTAAATATGATACATAAATAAATTTCATGTTTAGGGCTGGGAAGGTGGCTCAGTGGTTAGAGTGCTTGCCTTGCATGCATGAGGCCCTGGGTTCAATTCCTCAGCACCACATAAGCAGAAAAAAAAAAAAAGCCTGATGAATTTCATGTTTAGACTTGGGTCCTACACCCAAGATAATCTGCAAATATTCCAAAGCTTGAAAAAAAATCCAAACACTTCTTGTCCCAAGCATTTTGAATAAGAGATATTCCACCTATCCTTGTTCTTTGTTACTTCCTGAGCAGTTCATGTTGGTTTATGGCACCCACGGAGCTTTTAATAGGAATACCATTAGCATTTCTAATATTCATACTTTAAAAAAATTGTGGGTGTGAGGCTGCATGAGGTGGCTCATACCTGTAATCCCAGCTACTCGGTTAGTATAGATCAAGAGACCCCCATCTCAACACAATAACAAAAAAAAAGCTGATGGATTGTGTCTGTCATTCTAGCCTATGTGGCAGGAGTAAGTATAGTAGGTCAGGCCAGCCAGACAAAAAAAAAAAAAAGAAAAGCAGGACCTTACCAGAAAAGCAACTAAAGCTGCCTAGCAAGCAGAAGCCTTCAGTTAAAATCCCAGCACTGCCAAAATTAAAAAAAAAAAGTAAGTGTGGACAGCTGTGAGCTGAAACCCTGAGGTCAGCATGCTGACACCCCATGAAGACAAGCGGAAGTTCTCATTTCCCAGCAGGAAGTGTAGAGAATAATTCCTTTAGTCCCTCAGGTACTAGGGAGTACTGGAGAAGCTGGCAGACAGGTTCCAGGACTAGCTTCCTTTCCATGTTTCCACAGGTCATGCTGACAACTGAATTTTCACATGACCTCATTTTCATTCATTCTCTTGGATTTTTATCATACAGGCCAAGTAAGAAAGTACCAAGGTATTGTGTGTTTAAGAAAAGTAATTCGATTCCAAGTCATCTGTCTTATTCTTCCTTCTGAATAAGCCTGGCAGGGAGACCAGTCAGGAGCTTGTTTTCTGCCAGCCATTGTGAAACACCTTAGACATAGAGCAGCTTAACCTGTCCCTTCACCTAGTTCGAATCCCTTCCTTTCTAAAAGAATCCAACAGAAGTGGTCCTTTCAATAGAGTCCAAGTCTTGCTTAGACTTCTGGGTTCCCACCAGCCCCCCAACTTCATACAGAAAGATTCCAGAAGTAAAAAACAGAAGGAATATAAGATAGTGATAGCCTGAAAATTCAGAAAGTAAGACCCACTCTCACTTTCTTAACAAAAAACTCCCCTTGTTCTGCCATGCATCGTTTGTGTAGTGTGGCTTTGGGAATGTGCTTAAGTTCCTTAAAAATTTGTACCTAGACAGGGAGACTGGGTAGGATGAGAGTGAAGGGTGGTGCTCAGGAAGTGGCCAAGGCAGCTGTCAGTCTTGAGCTGTGTATGAACCTAGAAGCCCAATCCCTGTATGGCCTTGGGCAAGTCATTAGACAGCTTGTTTCTTTGCTTAAAGGAGCCTGATCCCACTTATTCTGCTCCATGATGATGAAGGATAGAGTAGGAAGAAGGGAGGCTCTCTGCATCTACAGTTCAACCAGCCAAGGATGGGTAGAAAACATAACAACTGGGTGTAGATAAATGGTATAGTGTATACTTAGAATGCACAGGGCCCTGGGTTCAGTCTCAGCACTGAATACCATATATCTATATCTATATCTATATAAAATGTACAAATATATATATATATGCAGCACTTACATTGTGTCAGGTATTAAAAAGCATTTAGCAATGTACAAGAAGATATGGATAAGTCCTATTCAAACACCATACTATTTTATGTAAGAGACTTGAATATCTATGGATTTTAGTTTCCAGGAGGTCCTAGAACCCGTCTTTCATGGACACAAAAGGAAATTTATTTCTGTAAAGATATATGTGTATTCTTGACTTCACAAAATGTATTGAAGAAAAACTAAGAGATATAAAATAGGAAGTGAAAAATGAAAGAAATGCAAGATACTGATATCCCAGTGTTTAAAACAATCTGGAGATTCTAGAACTCTTCATTCACTTGCTGCTTCCAATAAGTCTGCTGTATAACATCGTTCTACCTCTACAATTAGTTTGAGGTTACTACTAGTTTCCCAGTGGGGTGTTTTTGTGCTTACAATACACAAGGAGGCAGAACTAGCAGTTCTTTCATCTACTATGAGGGGTTCAAGTGTGTAAATACGGGCGTATGCTTCCCTCTAGTGACTGGCTGGAGAATAGCAGAAATGCCTAGAACAAAAGGTCTACATTTTGGAGGGAAATGAACATCTTCAAACAAGCTCGTAAAGGTCCTATTAGAGATTTCAAAAGAAAAACACAAAGCCAAGAATGGCACATCAATTTCTGCCAAAATTGTTCCTAATAGCACTGAATTATTTCAAGGAATCTCTGATGTGATAAAAGCCAAACAAAAAGTGCTCTCATAGGAAAAAAACACATGTACGTAGTTGAGCATTGCTTGACAGGACATGTTGGGAGAAATCTGTCCTATCCTATTCGTTACTGTGTGAACATCCTTGGGCGTGCTTGTACAGACAAGCCTGTCTAGGCCAACTGCTTACATGGCCTCCTGATACAATCGGGAAATGCAATCAGTGCAAGATGGATGAGGTTGCTGCATCACATGGTACTGTTTAGAGCAAACTTTTTTCAAGTAATACACTCAAATAACAACAAAAGAACCTTTACTATTATCAAGTATTACATGTGCACATGTATTACATATCACATACGCACATATAGATACATGTACTTTAAGCCACAAATCATACTTCATTTCATTCAACATGGTTTATTAACCTATTAACTTAGCATTGTTCACATGGCATTATGCTAGGGAGACTATCCTGGGGCTGACTGCAATCCTAGGATGTTGCACCTGCTGCCTGTACAGTAGCCATGCAAGGGAGGGCACATCCACACTTAGTGCCAGGAAGGCCAGAGAGGTTCAGAGAACCCGATGCCTTACTGGCTAAAAGGCCCCAATCAGAGACTTCCATTATCCCTGGCATCTTACGTATCTCTCCAACTCCCTGCAGTTTCCCAAAGGGGCCCAATTTATCAGAAGCACTACGTGGCTATTTTAGGTGTTTTCATTGTTCATCTACAGATGGACTTGGCCTCTCTGCTCTTTGAAGTATCCCTCTATATTTAACCATCCTGTATGTCTGGGTGAGCTCACCTTCCTACGTAGGAAGCCAGTGTGATCCACAGGCATCCAACATTTATAAAATACAAATCGTGTGGGCCATTGATGTTCTAGAAAATAGCCCTTGCCCTCAAAGTCTGAGTGAGAAAGGAAGATGGGCCTGTGAGTAGATATTGATGGAACAATGTGGAGTGTTTCAAAGGGTGACCTGAGGCCCTCTTCCTGAGATGAGAGTGGGTATCTAGGAGGCACTAAAATAAGTATATGCTGTTCTTTCTTATTTGCATCCTGTGATGGACAATCAGCAGCAGGTGTGGCTCTTCCTGCAGCTCTTTCAGCTTTTCACTTGGTGAAGGGTATTCTAATACTAAGGATCTTCACATGTGGCCTCACTAAGGGTCAGATATGAGGGTCATAGTTATCTATTTCTGCATAACAAACGACCTCAAACCATAACAGCTTGAGGTGACATGCCTGTTATCTCCAGTGCCAGTGGCTGAGGGGTCTCGGGGCAGCTTATCTGGGTTCCCTGCTCAGGGCATCCCAGGCTGCAGTCAGGGGAACCTGCTTCCAGGGCCATGGTTATTGGCAGATCATGTTCCTCACGCACTGTTACATTGAGGACTCAATGCTTTGTGGGTTATTGGCCAGGGACCACTTCATTCCTTGTCATGGAAACTTCAACAGTATAACAGTGTAGGGTTGATCTGCTCAGCCAGCAAGCATCTGCTCAGTTGTGGTAACCTGGTCATGTAAGGGTATCTCATTATTATTGTACTTCACTGCCCCCCATGCAAGGCAAAGAGTGGGAATCTGGGAAGTGGGGATTGTTGGATAATGCCTGCGTGCCTGTCAGATCTCAGGCACTGAGGTTAATGGTAGAGACCGAAGACTGAAGACTAAAGGTCCCACTCTTGAAAGTTTCTTAAGTTGTTAGAGACGGTGAGTTGGGCAGTGCTGTGGGTGAGGAGGATATGGTGGGAGTCACTCTGCAGCTTGCTCAGCTGACTCCACAATGCTGACCTAGAGCCAGGAGCCCAACAAAGCACCTGTGCAGGACCAAGTGCACCCAGTAACATCCCCTTCAGCCAGGACTGGTCTAGCCCCTTGCAAGCAAGTGGGAACAGGCTGCTCCATGCCATGGAAAAAAAACCCAGGCCTAGGCAGTCATGATGGCTGTGGAAAGGGAAGACAAGGTGACCAGGCAACTGCCCCAGACTAATGGGCATTTGTACCAAGAGGAGGCCCAGTCCCCACAACAGGAACAGTGTGGGGGCAGGGTGGTAACAGCTTTATTAAGGTATCATTGACATACCATAAATTCACCCATTTGAAGTTTAGTCAGTAACTTAGTACTTTTATAGCAGTGTGCAGCCATCACCAGAGTCCAATTTCCATCTCCAATACCCCATCCCCTACTATCTATAAGCAAGTTTCTGTCCTCTCTTCCAGTCCCAGACAGTCACTAATCTGCATTCCCTCTCTATAGATTGGCCTTCTTGACACTATATACAAATGGAATCACACAATCATTTAGCATAATGTTTCCATAGTGTAGCATGTGTCACTGCTTCATTCCTAGCTGAGTAATACTCCTTTGCCTATGATAGACCATGTTTCATTTACCCATTCACTAGCTGATAAACACATGCATAATTTCCAAGTATTGCTATTATGAAGAATGCTGCAATAAGCATTAGCTTGTGTTTTATGAGTATATATTTTACTTCATATATGGAATTGCTGGTTATATAGATGCTTAATTTTTTTCCTTTTTTTTTTTTCAGTACTGGGAGGTTTTCTGTTTGTTTTATTTTTTGCCAGGCCTGGGGCTTGAACTCAGGGCCTGGGCACTGTTCCTGAGCTGCTTTTTGCTCAAGGCTAGCACTCTACCACTTGAGCCACATCACTACTTCCAGCTTCTTTTGTTTATGTGGTACTGAGGAATCAAACCCAGGGCTTCATGTATGCAAGGCAAGCACTCTACCACTAAGCCATCTTAGGGTTTGAACTCAAGGCCTTGTGCTTTTCCACACCAGTGTTCGATCACCACCTGAGTCATACCCTCAGCCCTTTAGTTATATTTCAAATATGGTCTCAAATTTTGGCCCAGGTCCAGCCTCAGACCATAATCCTCCTACCTACATTTTCTTCATAGCTGAGACCACAATCATATGTTACCAACACCCAGACTGTTGGGTTAATTAGCTTTTTTCCCTACTTTCTCCTGTTTTACTGAAAATAAACCATCGATGAGACTCCTGTTTATGAGTCATTCTGAAATGCTTTTCTGAGTGGAACTCTCTAGGACCCCCGCATTTCTGTGCAAACTGGGAAACCTCTCATCCATCCTCCAGTGACAGAAATTGTCCGGCCTGAGTCAGAGTCTCATCGATGGTTTATTTTCAGTAAAACAGGAGAAAGTAGGGAGAAGAAACATTTCCTGCTTTCCATGAGAAAAATAGAAGGGTAGAAATTTTTAATTTTTTATTAAATCCTGCCTGATATGCCTGATTAAATTTAAGTCACAAGGATTTTTGATGTTTTTCTGGAAGTGTTTGAGCTTTCACTCAGGTTCTTAAATCCATCTTGAGTTCATTTTTGTATGTGACGTGAAGTGTAAAGGACAGGTGCAGCTTCATCCTTTGCATGTGAACGCCTTGTGCTAACACTGCTGATTGAAAAAAACTCCTCTTTCCCCTACTGAGTTTGCCTTTGTCAAAAATCAGTGTAAAAGGTTGTCTGTGGCTGAGTGCATAACTTAAGTGGCAGTTGTTTATTGTTTCAAGTAGTACTGAGAGTCATCCCAAGCACCAAGGAGGGGAGGTGGGGAGCCACTTTGTTTCTGAACTCCTAGTTGTATCCATGGGTCTTTCTGTAGATATATGGTCTTGCAACTTTGGTCTTTTTCAAAATAGTTTTTGGCTATTTGGGGCCCTTTATATTTCCATTTGAATTCTGAGATCAGCTTATAATTTTCTCAAATGGAAAAAATCAAGTAAGTTTAATTGAGCTTGTGTTGAATCTGTACCTCAACTTGACAAGGACTGTGATCTGCACAATTCTTTTTTTCTTTTTGGCAGTACTAAGAGTTTGAACTCAGGGACCAAGCAGGTACTCTAGCACTTGAACCACACATCCAACCCTTGTTGCTTTATATTTCAAATAGCGTCTTGCCTTCCTACTCAAGCCAGACTAAAGACAGAGATCTTGTTTACACTTTCCTCACAACTGAGATGACAAGCACAGTCCAAAATGCTCAGCTTCTTTTTTAATTGGTTCATATGAGGTCTTGCTAATCTTTTGCATGGCTGACCTAGAATCTTGATCCTCCTAATCTCTACCTCCTAAGTATCTAGGATGACAGATGTAAGTCATCATGCTACACCTTTTACTATTTATAAGCATTTTAATTTTGTTTTTAAATTTTCATGTTTGAGTAGTCTGTTGCTAACAGGTAGGTAGCAGTTGCCCTTTATGTTGATTGTATATTTTGAGTTTGTAGGAAAGCCTTTTTTTGAGTTAAGAGCCACTTAGTCAAACCAGCAACCTGCAGGGACTTCCCCTTTATTCTACTCTGACATATAACAAAGACAAAAGTTCCTTTGTCATTCAAAGGTGGTTTGAGCAGCTCCATTAGAAAGGGATTCCTTAAACCAACTGAAGTCTACATTCCTGTGTCTTTTACCCACTACTCTGAGATTAGGCTGACAACTCACCTCATGCTGCTGAAGGTAAAACCATCTCTGCCTGTCCACAGTGAGGCCTGGGAACCAGGACATGTCCTGGGTTTTGTTGTTTAATGTGTTCGGAGCTGCAGTGGTCCACCGATACAGCAAAAGAGGAATGTGGCCTATGAGGTCCCCCTGTGGAATATGCGGTGTTGTACCAATCTCCTGTGTCTCCATCTGTTTTCTGTTGCTGACTAATTACCTTAAAGTGTATAATTAATCAAGAACAAAGGTTTATTCATCTCATGGTTCTAGAAGCTGAGAGTTCCAAAGGTGGTGGGTTACACCTGTTGTTGGTAGAGACCTACGGTAGCACAGAACATCCCATGGTAAAGGCACAGCAAGTAGATTAGCCTGGGTCTCTCTTCCTTTCCTTGCAAAGCCACTAATGTCATCATAAGTGCTCCATCCTTCTAATTGCCTCTAGTCCTAATTCCCCCAAGGTCCTGCCTCTAAATGTCATCAATACAGATTTGAAGACTGTTTCCATAAAGTGGGGAGGGGGTGCATTTGAATTCTCGTGAGCTGGTAACCATGCTTGCACCAGGGCCTGCTGAAGCACCAACCCCATGTGCTCCACTAACCCTATGACCTCCCTTCCCTGCAGGTGTGGTGGGCTGGGGCTGGTGCTGGCCAGCGCAGGCTTTGGCATGCTGACAGCACCCATCATCGAGCTGCACAACCAGAAAGGCTACTTCTTACACCACATCATCTTTGCCTGCTGTACACTCATCTGCATTATCTGCATCCTGCTGCTGCCGGAAAGCAGGGACCAGAACCTGCCTGAGAACATCTTCAATGGGGAGCACTACACGAGGCAGCCGCTGCTGCCCCACAAGAAGGGGGAGCAGCCGCTCCTGCTCACCAATGCTGAGCTCAAGGACTACTCAGGCCTGCACGACACAGCTGCTACAGGTGATGGGCTGCCTGAGGGTGCCACAGCCAATGGCATGAAGTCCATGTAGCTGGCCAAGACCCGCTGCCGTCCTGCAAGTCCCCTGGGACTCCAAAGGCTGGAGGGAGTTTGGACACAGATTTAGAGACCAGGGAGAAGAACCACGGCAAGAGGAAGAAAGTCCAACTCTGCTGCTGACACCATCCAATTGTGAGACTTTCAAGTGGTGTGGGGAAATTCTATCTTTCCAAATGTCCAAGGAGTGGGATTAAGGAAACAGACTCTGGAAATAATTCTTCAAGACTTTCTTTTCTGCCATTGAATGTTGGTATTTATTTTGGTCATTTTTACAAGAAGCACTTTATTCCCTTCCTTCTCAGTGATCATGAGATGGAACAGCCTTCAGGAGTGAGGCAGGGTCACTGGGGAAGACCCCAGGAGTGACCAACACAGCAGCCAGCCTCCTCGCTGGGGGTCCTTACAGCTGCACACCCTCCAGCTGCACCACCAATGCTCACTGGGCAGGCCTGGAGCCGCCACGCAGGCCACCCACCATGGACAGTCGACACTCTTGGGGAACATTCTGGGGACTACATTTGAGACAGTGAAGTGTACACAGTTAGGGTTTTGCTAATCTGTATGTTATAAAGTCCCTTTTTTCCCCCTTTTGGTTTGTAGGGTAGTTTCCATCCATGTTAGGGGAAACAGCTCTTGGATATTATCAAAACCAGCTTAGCCCTCATTCCTTCTGGATCATCCCTTGTACTTGATGCTTTACCAGAAATCTAAAATGATCAGCGATAATATTCACCAGTTTTCTGACACCAGGTTTGCTTAGTTTTAAAAAAAATATGCAAGTAGCAAATGTGTTGGGGTCTGAGACATTCATTGTTATTAAAACTTCTTCCCAGAGTTGGCTCCAACAGAGAAAATTCCCTCCTCCAATCAGCTTTGTTGCCAGCACTACTTGAAAATGTGGCTCCTGTGTGAACTATAATAACAGGAAAATAATTGAGAAAGATGACTGAGACAAATCCCAGGAGGAAGCCTGGCCCTCCCACATGTGGCTGTCACCCACATCTGGAACACATACCACAGAGAGCACCAGCTCAGATGGCTGGCATTCTCCCGGGATCCCAGAGCCACAGCACTGCAGGAGACCATCCTCTCATGTCTTCCTCATCACTTCCACCTGTCACTCACTCAGCACAGAGGGGCCTAGGACAGGAGTGCAGATTGTTCAAGTCCAGTCCACATGGTCTCTAGCCTCTTGAAAGAAGCAAGAAGTGAGAAAGCAATAACTCACCAAAGCTCAACTCCCATGCTGCCCTCTCCCAGGGTTCTGATTATGTTCCTCATTTTGCCCCAGGCAGTGGAACACCTGGGGCTGCTAAGAAACCAGCTTTCTCCACACAGACAGGCACTGCTTTGTAGCAACTCAGGCTCCTGCTTTTCTGGACAGGTTGGCTTACTAGAACCATCAGTCTTGCCCCTCTGATGCATCTCTGCCATGGACTGTGTTCAGCCAGGGAAATCAGTCTTGGGCCTGTGTAGCCAATTAGATGACTTCAAATGAGTTGCTAGAATTCAAAGGGCCAGAAAGGGGTTGAGTTTCTCCCCATCCAGCTCTCCACCTGGTCTGTTTCTTCCTGTTTCACCCACCTCTTCTCCACATCTGGTACACACATCAGCAGGAACCCGTGGCCTTGATAAAGACCTTCTGGGGCCAGTAATCAGACGTGCAGTCCTGTATTTGCAGCAGCTGGGCCTTTGCCAACTCATCATCTGATGCCTGTGGTCTGACAGTCTTGCTCCAGGACAGATGACAGGGGATGGAGGCTGTCTGGCCAGCCTTCCCCAAACCTGCTCCAAATCCAGCTCTTCTTCACCCACCCTGGTCTTTTTTCTTAAGCCATCTTGTTCTGTGTGTCCATTCAGTCTGCATTCACCTCTTACAAAGGCCTTTCTTTAGATCTGTGCAAGCCTTTGCGTGCCAAACTTGTCAAATACCTTTTACCTTTTTTTAGGGTACTTGCTACCAAGTCGTCTGGCAGCAAACCCAGCTAAATATAGGACAGAACATATACAGAAGTTGTGAGCAGTCTCACACTGGTCGTTCAGTGCTTTATAAAGCAATGTATGGAAGCTACAGAATGCTGCCGAAATCACAAGAATGTGATGTCAAGGTATAGCACTTCTAAACTTTTCCACCTCAAGTGACAATGAAAAAAAAACAACAACAACAAAAACTGGGCCAGTGAAGACCACTGCTAAGCACTTCAGCAATCAAGGCGAACCTATCAGTGACTGTAAGCAGCTGGCTCTGGGACCTGGGGCAGGGCCCAGTCTAGCAAATGTGCAGGAAGATCTCAGCAGGCAGAACCCTGTGGGGGAAAGCTAGGGGTAAGTCTGAGCTCCTACAGCTTAAGGGTAGTTGAAGCTCTTGAGGAACACCTGTATGAAATATAGTCAGAAAAAGAATGCTTCCCTATGGGAGCATTGCAAAGCCCATACCAAGGCAGAAAGGCAGGAGGGCACCCAGGCCGGAGACAGGATAAACCTGCCTGGCCCCACAGGGAGAGCTGAGCCCCAGCTCCCTAGCACCAGCCTATACTGAGCTTCTTGGTCCAATGTCCCTCCTGGATTTCTAGAAGAGACTCATCTCAGGCACATTCCCTTTCTGTTTTGCCCTCTCATCCCCTGGGGAAATGTGGGAAGGTACCCTGCTGCTCTCACCACCCATCCCTACACCCTGCAAACCCTTTAATAAGTTATGCACAAATGTGAACACCGGAGATGGGGTTATTTCTTATTCTTTTCCAGAAGTCAGTAATAACTCTTATCAAATACCGTAGTTATTAGCACTCAAACAGAAAAAGGGGTTAAATGTTTTCCAAGACTGTAATCACTGGCAGCTGGAAGACACAGTAGTGAGTGGGTCTGACCACAGAACGGTAAGCATCAAATCAGACCTCATAGGGGAAGGATCCCACTCAAACATGACCACTTCCCAGAGCCACATGGGAGACCCCTGAACTGGAAGTGCCACTCAGTGCATCTTATGACTGTCACACTGCCCAGCCCTGGGGCCCTCAGGCTGGGGAGACCCACGATTCAACTGTCTTGAAGACCACCACCTCACTGTAATGTATTGTGTGTGTGTTGGGAAAGCAGTACAGTGTGTCGTGTCAAATAAGGAACGCTTCCCTACCTCTGTCCCTCTGCACCCCAACCTTGTGAGGTTTGACTCTAGGAACCATGTTACCGTACATGTCCACGGGGCTTCCTCCGGCGGTACTTGTTCATAGCACAAGCTACACTGAGTTCTGAACTGTCATTCACAGCTACCTGTCTGCATGGTGTTGCCTCTGTTGTACCTTTGGGGAAAATTCGTATGTAAATGTACAGAAATAAAAATGTTGCCCCATTAACAGATTTCCTCTGGAATGTCTTCCCTACCTCACCTGATGGTATCCAGCGAAGGGCATTTCACTACCATTGATGAAGAGTAATAAAGTCCTCCATGTTGATTCAGAGGTCACTGAGTCACTACTTTCAACGCCTCTGTGAACTGTCCACTGGCCTGGGGGATGGGGTGGGAGAGGGAGCTGTCACTCTGCTTTAAAGTCCTAGTCTTAAAAGGCAGGCAGAAGCGGAGAGGTGGGACTAAACACAAACTGTTTTATCTAGTGCCATTCTCAGCCCACCTGAGAATTCAATACATTTAAGAGGAATTTTTTTCTCATTTATGTTCTGCTAATCCGTGAAAGAGCCTAGAGAGGTTAAGAAATGACTATCTTACACTGTGATCCTGTGAGGAAAGACTGATAACCCCAAACTCTTCTCAATGTAGTATTTTTTAACAAGAAAATATTTCTTTAATAAAGTATTTATACCAAACTCTTCTCTCTATAGCCCTGATTTTGTGTCACTTACTATTCTATCCTAGAAAGGGGCCCACTGTGCTTCCCAAACTGTGGAAACGGTGGCCAAGGCCTTCGAGGCTAGCATGGGAAGTCTGCAGAGGCTCCTAACCTCAGACATCCACCATGCACTCCTCGGAGGGGCCCTATTCCTAGCAGGAAACAGCCCAGGGAAAGAGCACATGGAGAACATAGTAAGAAGTCCCCAAGAGACAGGGTTAGCTAAAATTGATGGGAAAACATCTTCATGGGAGGCAGACAGAAACCTGAGAAAAGCACAGAAAAACTAAAGTGTATTTTTGGGGAGGGAAAGGCGCCACGGGTTGGGTTATTTCAACTCAAGGCCTCGTGCTTGTTTGTTAGGCCTCTAACACTCAAGCCATTACCCCCAATCACTAGAACATACTTATAAAGATACTAACTTCAGCTCTAATTGGGACTGTACATAAGTCACAACTGATTGAAACTCTGCATTATGTTGCACCCTTCAATTGCCACAAAGCCCCATTTGCCCCCACTGAGTAGTCAAGTGTTTGCTACCTCTTGCTTTCCTCCTTCCCCAGCCTATCAGCACATTCTGGTTCACTGACAGAGGAAAGGGAAAGCCCTTAAGATGAACTATTTATTTGGGGTTTTTCTTTTTCAGTAATACTAGGGTTTGAACAAGGTTTACACTTGCTAAATTCTACCGCTTGAGCTACACTCCCAGCTCAAGATAAACCCTTTAAATGAAGTATAAACACAGCCTGATAACAAAAGCACAATCCATTTATTTAAATGTACATTGTACATAAGTTATAAATTCTCCCTTCTGCCACTCAGAACTTTTCCGGAAAAGCCTCCATTTCTTCCTTGATCCTGTTTTCTACAAGTAACGCGAAGTTACTGTCTGTGTTTTGAAGGTTATAGCTGACAAACACCTGTTTGTTGGTCTTCCTGGCTAAAAAGAGAGAAACATTGACAAAACCATCACAGAAACACCAGAGGGTTTCTTTCCTCACACCTGCCTACAGCTGGGAAATACTTGGAAAGAGAAACCAAGGTTTAGAGAGAAAAGAGTTCTACTTTCTAACTCTTCCTGGTGCTGTTCATTCAAATAGACGTTACTTCGCACCTATCTTAGGTTCTTGAGCCCTAGATTTTTTGTGTGGGCACCACATTAGCAGCATTAGTGGGAGCTTGCTGAAAGAAGCATCCAGACCTACATCAGAAAGCTGGGTTCAGCCCAGCAATCAATATTAACAAAGTCCTCCAGTGGTTCAGCCCAACAATCAGTGTTAACAAGTCCTCTCAAGCCTTCTGCTCTACACTGGCTTTTGTGCTTTGGAGTTTTGTAGGCTTTGTTTCTAAAAACACCTAATATGCTAACATATTTAAAATGAAATGTTAAAGTTGGTCTCTTTCACTAATACCAGGTTCCATTCCAATTCCAGTCTCTGCCTGGAGGTGAACATATATATATTCTATGCATGTACATGTATGTATATGTGAGTGTGTATATACTTATATATATATATATATATGCACATATGACTAACATTCAGTGTTAATTAAAACCAGTTAGTCAAGGCCAGAAACAACAAAACAAGAAGAGTAAGCAATAAGCCTAAGCCAATTCAATTGTGCCTGGACCAAGACTGGGCCTCCTCCCTTGACCACACCCATGCTCAGGGAAGGTACAGAAACTCCTACTCACCTACTGAGGCATGGCCTCCCCCCTCCCCCCAGTGCCATCGCTCATCCATAGGCAGAAAATCCATGTGGTCCGAAGCTAGAAGGTAGTATAGCATACCCACCACAGGATCACACCCTGGTGTGAATTCTGTCCTCCTGGTGGCTGTCTTACCCTCAGTCTCACTAGATAACGCGGGAGGCAGA
This sequence comes from Dipodomys ordii, assembly GCF_000151885.1. Lineage (NCBI taxonomy): Eukaryota > Metazoa > Chordata > Mammalia > Rodentia > Heteromyidae > Dipodomys > Dipodomys ordii. Next base: position 4,986,456 of record NW_012267248.1, read on the forward strand.
GTGGCACATGGAACAGGAGCTGAATCAGCTTCAGGTGAGGGCCTCTCAGCCCCATCAAAATCTAGAAAGTTCTTTGGGCTTCAATTCCTCTTCTACAAATCAACCTTTGGATCTTAAAGGTATTTTTCTCAGCTACTGAAAACAATGAGGTTTGGGGGGTTACAGGAGAACTTGGATAATGCCTCATTGAATGGGTAGCTGACAGAACTGTGCAGAGTGAAAGGATGAGCCCAGCCACAGCCTTGAGGACAGCTGAGTGAATTGTACAGCAGGTAGATTACATCTCAATAAAGCTGTTATTCTTAACAAAGGGAATGTATCTGAATGGACAGATACAGTTATTTAGTTATGAAAGCCGGTGTTTTAGGAACTGCTTATAGAACTTGGAGCAGAGTCTCATGCCAGCTTGCTACATGCAGGGTACCCACAAAGGGGGCAGCTGGGCCTGGACTGTGGGATAGGGGAGCAGGGCATAAGTCTCCTCCATAGTGTCTCACCAATCTCCTATCCCCTAGGTGCAGGACAGTTAAACAATGATCTTGAAACGAGCAATGTGGTACTGCAGAGGGTCCCACAAAGGCTAGCTGGAACAACCATCAGGTCATACCCTGCTCAGCCCGCCCTCTCAGAGCCCACTTTGATTCCAATCACTAGAATTGCTAAGACAGGCCTTCCCAGAGAGTCAAGCCACTACTGTGGCAGCATCCTCCTAGATCCAACTCTGCCTCCAAGACCACAAGAATACAGGGTCTCCTCCACACAGAAGCTGAGATGTTTCCAGGGTGACTTGGAACGTCCCCTGCCTGCTTTCACCTTCCGTAAAAGAAGCTGTGCAGGACACTTCTCCCTTCCCATCAGGATGCATTAGTGCTGCATCTCCAGGCTTGAGGCCGGGCACAGCTGAGGACTCACTGGGTGGTAGGTACCAAACCCTTTGGAGAAACTGGTAGCCAGTGACCTGATAACTGAGAACTGCTTGGGGTTTGCATACAAGTTGGTATTAGGCCTCCATCTCTTGGATATTCTTGAGCACACTTTATGCTTTTTGTATTAAGGCTTTTTGGCAGCGTATCAGACCAACTCCTGTCATCCTCTTCCTCCTGTCTGGGTCTGTTGGCTGATACCCACCCAGCATCCTGTCTCCATAACTATGCACACTTCACCATGACTTTTTCTGAGGACATAGGCACACAGTGGTCTCTTTGGCATGCTACCCTCTAATCCTGGGGAAATATTCAATGAAACACTTAGAAGAGGCACCATGTCTCCAAGTGACTTTCACATGATTCAAAGAAAACAAATGATCTAAACAGACAGAGGTAGACAACTTGTACTCTAAATAACCCAGGAATTCTCTCCTGTAAATTTAAAATTACTTCTTAAAAACAAGTTACCAAAAAACTTAATTCGTCAGGTTTGACTCCAGGCTACCTTGCAAGTTGCTAAAACGTTGACCTCTGCCCTCCCTGACCTCTACCATGGCAGCGTGAGAAGCTGGGATGGCTGGTGACACTGGCCTGCCTTCGCTGGTGGTGTTCCTCCTCACTTTATAGTCCATTCACATGCATGGGCCTCCAGCGCCTGAGAGGAACGCCCCTACTTGTCAGGACAACAGAGCTCCCTTTGTACAGCACCAAAGTGAGATATGAACACCTTAAAACCAGGAACTGGGCTCCTTCCCTTCCTATCTCCTGAGGATACTAGGGATCCCAAGACTAACTCTATTACTCAACTGCCTAGGAACCAAGAATACCAAGGCACTCACTCCATGCTAGTGATGACAGAACACAAGCCATTCTTACCTAAACTCCTACATATTTATGGAAGTAGTCTCTCGGGTGCAGGAGCATGTAGAACCTTCACTTCATGTTCTTTGTATGATGCCACCACACTGAGCACCACCAGACCCTACACTACTCCACACTGAGAGGCTACTAGACCAGTCTCCCACCAGCCTCTGGTCACCACACAGAGACTGACAGATGGTCCTTTCTGCACACTGGTGACACCTGCCCACAGCTCCACCAAAGCCCCATGAGGCTCAGGGGCCATCCTGAACAGCTGCCCTAGGGCACTGTGGGCAATATTCACTCTCCTTCCGTAAGGAGATGAAGCGCTCATTGGAGTGCCTTTACCTCAAAGGTAAAGCCAAGAAGGACAAGGGAATTAGGCAGGAATGTACTGGCTTGAGACAGTGGGGACAGGGGAGCACAAAAGTGCCCAGTAAAGATCAGTGCACACTGGTCTGTGCCTCCAACAGCACTGCAAGAGGGCTCCTTACTTCTGAAGTAAGCAGGGGGATCCCACCTGGCTGGTCTCAGCACCAGCCATAGGTACATACCTAGGCGTTGGGCCAGGCCAGTGGAGGTCGTGTCAGAGGTGTCTCCAAAGAGAGAGGTGCACACAGGGATGGAGTCCTACAAGAAAAACAAACAGCATACTACAGCTTCTCCACGTGGGTGCAACCAGCCACATTTCTGTAGCTTCTGTTGTCCCAAGGGTGGTATAAGCAGATTCTTAAGAGGCCCCTGGGAAGAAGGGCTCTAATCTGCCAACAGGCAGGGTCACCCCAACATAAAAGGTGAATAGAGCTGGGACAAACAAAGAGAAGCCACCTGAAGCTGGAACCACATGCCTGTTAATTAGTTCTAGGCCTGAATTCACATAAAGGACTTGTTTTAATGTCGGAAACTCCAATGGGCAATATTCTGAAGGGCAACATTCCAATCAAGAGGAAAGCAAACAAGATCATTAAAACCACAGCAAAGAGAAAGCCAATCATAAGAGTCCAGGTGCCCCAGGCCAGGTCCTCAACTGAGAGGCAGGATGCCTGATCTCATGACAACTGTAAGAACACACAGCTCCAGTCCTCTTGTTCATTTGGGCTCTTAAAGGACAATAACTGCCTATGACTGAGAAAGGACATCAGGCAAGAGCATTCTGAACAGAAAGACTTCTGATTAGACTAGACTATTCAGATAAGAATAAAACAAACAGTAGAAATGATGTTAAGATAAATCAATGTGGCCCTTCAGAAATCTGGTCTTTTTTTTTTTTTTTTCCGTCACGGGGCTTGAACTCTGCGTCTGGGCACTGTCCCTCAGCTCTTCAGCTCAAGGAGAGCCTCTACCACTTGAGTCACAGCACCACTTCCAATTTTCTGAATGGTTTATTGGAGATAAAGAGTCTCATGGACTTTTCCTGCCCCGGCTGGCTTTGAACCACGATCCTCAGATCTCAGCTAGAATTACAGGCATGATCCACCAGCACCCTGCTTGACAAATCTTACTCTCAATTATTTTGGGAGTAATATCCCTCACCATTAAAAATGCCTACCTTGGAAGGAAAAACTCTACTCACTAACTTGCAATATAGCCAAATATCAAAAAAATAGATCTTTAGCTGAACATAGTAGCAAGTGCTTTTAATCCCCAGCTATTCAGGAAACAGGGGTAATCTGAGGCCAACCAAGGTGAAGGTAGCAAAATTTTAAAAAACAAAGGTTAAGGGGATGGAGGTATGGGGCTGTAGGCATAGCTCATATTACATATTTATATAATAAGCATGAGGCCCTAGGCTGGAAGGTAGAGGGAGTCAGCAAACATATAGTAAATACATCTTGAGCACAAAGCCTTGGGAGTACTAGTCAGTGGAGAAGACTGTAGACATATAGAGGATCTGGGTTTTGGTGCTGCTATCCTATGTCCAGATGGAGATGGCAGAGCACAGACCAGAGACTGCACCTAGTATCCTAAGGGTTTGGGAAATCAAAAACACAATTTTTTTGGTTAAAAAGGTACAAAAGTATGGCATTAACTAATGAACCTATTGCTCAGCGAGTCCAAGTTCAACACTTAGTTGTACTGCTACAGTATTCATGGTTAAACTTCCTCAAAAAAAAAAAGTAAATCTACCTTACCAAGTGGATTTTTTCCATCAAAAATAAAAATGTTAAACCCCATCTGTTCCTACTCTAAACAAATCACTATTCCCAAATGGGACAGTGGTATCCCAGCAGACACATGCCCAGACACTTCTGCTCTGGTGTCAGTACCAAATTCCACTCCTTGCATAAGGTCAGAGATATCCTAGATCCCAGAGCAGCCACCCTCAGGCTGCTCAGGCTTACATCTGAGTTTTGCAGCCTCTCTTGACAGCAAAACCTTACTCCAGCCAAGGCAAGCCAGCTGATGAAGCAGCTCTATCTCTATTCGCTATGGTCTTATCTAGGTTTGGGGCTGGAGAGGGAGGCATCACAGATCTTCTGATGCTATCCTCCTCCATACATAGGCAAGGTAACAGACAGTTGAGGCTTTATAGCCCACAAGGTCTCTATTCCAATGGTTCAATCCTCCCATCAAAGCACAAAACCTGCTGAAGACTACATGCATGGATGAATAGAGCCCTATTCCAATAAAACTTCATTACAAAAAAAGGGGAGGAAAGAATAAAATGTCAATACAAAAGTAGATGGAAGACTGGCCTGCAGGATACTTGACCATTACGTACTCCACAGTACCATGAAGTATCTCTTTTTCCCTTGTTGGACCTCTGCCAAGAACCAATGTGGCTACCAAGTGGGAATGGGCTTCTGACAAGGGCTTTACCCTTGGTAAAGGATGACCTACCTTCTAGTCTGAAAACACGCCTGCTGGGAGCTATGATGCCCAGGTGATCAGATCACCAAAGCAGCCCACAAGAGGAGCTGAATTACGTATTCCCCAAACCAGTCTGCAAAAGGGGATTGAAACAGTTCAGGTCTTAGCAGCACATGGTCCTGGCCTCTAGGTGGCTACAATCTTCCCCCACCATCTATTACTAGTCTCAAGACCACCGGTCATCCTGATCCTCCCAAACTGGTCCTTCTCCCAATAAACTTACCATCTGCCCAAGACTAACCAGAAAACAAAAAATATCAAGTAAAGAACTGCAAGAATGAAGTGGCAGAGGACTATTAGATAAGGACATCAGGACTAATTCAGATGTTCTCTGTGATAGAAAACTGAACACTCACTGATGTGACTCCCCACCACTGCAGTCCTTAGGCCCTGACTGCCACAGGCTCCAGGAGCCTCACTCAAGTACTTCACAATGACTGATAAGTACCCAGTAGGTACAAAGAAAACAGACATTGGTAAACAGACCGGTCTCATTCTGGAACAATGATCTGCAAAGGAAGTCAGCGCTAAAGGAATAAATGAGCAAAGAATGCTAAGAAGCAACAAGCCCTGACCTGACTTAAAACTGTCACTGTGCTACTCAGTGCTACTAAGGCCACACATAATGTAGATAAGCTATGTTCCCTAAAAGTTATGTTTATATGACTATGAATATGAATTTGGAAATACCATCTTAGCAAACATAATTAAGATGCAAATTAAGCCAGGCACTGGTGGCTTATGCCTGTAATCCTAGCTACTCAGGAGGCAGAGACAAAGTCTGTGAGACTCTTATCTCTAATTAACCAGTAAAAAGCCAGAAGTGGAGTTGTAGTTCAAATGGCAGCCTGCTAGCCCCCCAGAGAAAGAGGGGGGGCAGGAAAAGAGGGAGAGAATCATATCCAGCATGACACGTTCTCACAAGAGAGAGGGCTGGGAGTGTAACTCAGGAAGAAAGCACTTGCCTAGCATGTAGCAACCCTGGTTCAATCCCTAGCACTGTAAAAATAGAGGAAAGGAGAGGAAACCAAGTGACACAAAGGGAAAAGGTGGCCACATTATGTCAAGGCAGAGATCTGGGAACCATCTATAAGACTAGGAATAGGAAGGGTTCCAAGTCACCACCTGAAGATGGATGGTTTTGTCGCTAGAGTCTCCAAAAGAACCAACCCAGCCAACACATGAACTTTAGATTTCTGGCATCCAGAACAGTGACAGGGCAAATCCCCTTTTGTTTTAACACCCAGTTTATACAAGAGCCCTAGGAAATTGCATGCAGCAATGGGGAAGGGGATACGGGGCGAGGAGGGGGCTCAGACATGTGGGTGGCAGCCATGTGAGAAGGAGAGGTGTACTCCCCATTTGTTTTCACGGACAGCAGTGCCAAACAAAGCCTTGGGCTCGTGGACTGTGAATGGATGGAGGACCACCAGAGCAACGGCAAAGGAGCTGCCACGACAGAGGACTGGCCACAGGGGCAGCAGCCTAGAGGAGAGATCAAGTTTGGTCCTGAGTTTGTCTGACTAGTAGACATCTAAGCGAAGATACAGGAGCCCCAAGTTCAGTGTGAGGGGGTGGTGAGGGCGCGGAAGGAAGTTGTCTGTACAGGAGCTGGTAGCAAATATTCGCAGGGTCAAAGTGAGGTGGTGTGGGGGTGTGGGTGAGGAGGTGGAGGGCATTTCTGGAGGATGAAGGAGGGGCTGACAGTCTGAGAGGAGGA
>NW_012267248.1:4994887-4998859 GCF_000151885.1 Dipodomys ordii
GAGGAGGCTGCAATGCTTGGTAAGAAATGTACGCATTATCCTGCCCATGTAATTGTAACTCCTCTGTACAGTATGTTCATAAATAAAATAAAATTTAAAAAAAACTCCACAATGCCATGCTGTTTTTTTTGTCTTGCTTCTTTCATTCACTATAATTATTTTAAGGTCCATCAATGGGGTATCAATAGTTCATTTCTTTTTATCACTAAGCAGTATTCTGCTGCTTGACTGTACCACTGTATCCACTCATGTGTTGATGATGATGTGCTATTTCCAGTTTTCAAATATTACATAAAGCTGCACTGAACCAGTTTGTACAAGTAAGTCTCTGTATGGACATATGGCTTCATTTCTCATAGATAAAACCTAAGAGTTTCACCTGCAATCCTAGCTACTCAGGAGGCTGACATCTGAGGCAGGAAAGCCCATGGGACTCATCTCCAATTAACCACTCATAAAAAGCTAGAAGTGATGCTGTGGTTAAAGTGGTAGAGTGCTTGCCCTGAGCAAGAGAAGCTCAAGGACAGCACCCAGGCCCTGAGTTCAAGCTCCAGGACCAGGCCCCCCCCCAAAAAAAAACCCTTAAGAGTAGCATGGCTACTCCTGATATGATAGTTGTGTGTCTTAATTACTCAAGAATCAGACAAGTTGTTTTCCAGCATCACTGCATAACTACACATTTTCACTGATTACTATAGCGTTCCAAGTCCATTGCATGCTTATCAAACAGCAAGGACTACGTTAACCTGCTTGGTATTTTAACCATTCTAAGAGGTAGGTAATGGCCTCTCATCTTGATTTTAATTTTCATTTTCTTAATAACTAATAGATTTCAGTTCATATTCATACCATGCACACAAACTCAAAATATTTCATAGATGCAGACATAAATCCTAAAACTATAAACTTCTAGGAAAAAACTCAGGAGAAAGCCTTGGAAACCTTTGATTTGGCAGGGATTTCATAGAAAGAACAAAAGAACAAATTGATCAACTGGGGTGCATCAAAATTCAATTATTTTGTTCTTCAAAAGAGAGCCGGGTGCCAGTGGCTCACTGTAATCCTAGCTACTCAGGAGGCTGAGATCTGAGGATTGCAGTTCAAAACCAGCCCGGGCAGGAAAGCTCTGCTTTCAGATGGGCCAGTGTGGGGTACATCAAAATGGATGGCAGTTGTAATACAGCTCCTCTCAAGCAATAGGCCTGCCCATCTGTGTTTTGTGGGCAGAGGAGTGGCCTTAGGTTAGAGTATATAAAGTCATGTGAAGTGAGATAGGGACCTGTCAAGAGGAAACTGGAAATAGAGATCAAGGAGGTCTGGAGAAGAGGCCTGTGGAAAGCGTGATAAAGCACGTAAGAACTATTAGATTACATGTCATTTCCCAGCAGAGACTGTCCACCAACGAAAAGAAATCAAGCAACTGCAAGATGGACCCGTCAGCTGGCATTAGTCAGCCCCCATCATCAGTGCATCCCAGGGGTAGCACAGGGGGCCCATGCATGGAGTAGGCATAGAGGCAGAGATAGATGTTGTGCAACATGGCCTCCCACTTGCTTCTCCTGCTACCAAGCATTCTACTACCTGCCACAGAGACTGAAGCTGAGGCTCCCAAACAGCCCTATTCTTCAATAACAACTGGCAGGGTGGCAACAAGATGGTGGTTTTGCATTCCTTCCACCCAAGAGGACCAGAAGTTTATCTCAACAACACCATGGGTAGGGCTTTCCTTTCCTGCCGGATCCTCAGACATCACCACCGTCCCAGTGCTCCTCCATGGGATTCCTCACAACATGAGGTGAATCAGAAAGACATGATATGAAGACCAGAACTATGGAATCCATCACCACTCAGAATTGCCGCCCAGGGCTGGGTACCAGTGGATCACTCCTGCGATCCTAGCTACTAGGGAGGCTGACATCTGAGGATCATAGTTCAAAGCCAGCCTAGTGGTTTTCCACCAAAAAGCTGGAAATGGAGTTGTGTCTTCAGTAGTAGAGTAGTTTCCTTGAGCAAAAAAGCTCAAGGACAGCACCCAGACCCTGTGTTCAGCCCCAGGACACACATACACGCACACACACACACACACACACACACACACACACACACACACACACACACAAATAAAACTCTGCTACCCACTAAAATAGCAAATTTACAAGGATGAGTAGCCACCCTCCAGGATGCATCATTCACAGTGCCCCATTTTGAGATTGTATCTTCTAAACCTGCACTGGTAGAATGCAGATTGGAAGTCCCACTTCCACCAGCGGCCATTACAAGAGCCCCTCTAAGCAATTAGCTATGGCTGCCTCTGAGATTTGGGTTTCTTGTGTAAAGGCCTGGCAGGCTGAGAAGAGTCACCATTTATCTGATTACCTAAAGAGATAGGGTGGGCACCAGTGAGGACAGACAGAGAAGTGCCTCATTTCCATGCCTGGTCCCCAAGGGCCCTTTTGGGGGCTACCTTGGCCAACTGTGGTAGGAAGCCTGGTTCTCATCTCTGTGTATCTCTGTGCCTTTTCATCCAGGACCATGATGTTACTCATCACCTAATCTCTGACTCTAATTGTGGTTGCCCTTAGAGCCACATGTACACGGTTGCCTACTGGCACCCCAGCCTGATTGTTGTACAACATCTGATTATTGGACCCACTGGGACTTGGCTTCTCTCCCTTGTTTCTGCCCTGCCCCAGACCCACCTGCATTACTGTATTACCTTTGGTAAAAATACCACCACTTCCTCTACTTCCCAAAGGAATGCTTTTAGAAATCTTTTCCCTTACTGTAAGCAGTGCCACCCTCCTTGCCCATCCCCTCCACCTTCCCTGCCACTGACTCTCTCTGGCCTGGCTGGAATTCCTGCTATGGAATTGTGATTCTTTCCACTGCTTTCCAATTTGTTTTTCTTTTTATGACCAAAAGTCTGTATAACTAAGTGCAATCATGCTACTTCAACTAATAAACGATTCTCCAATGATGAGAGGCTAAAAGTCTCGGTGCCTTGTAGATGTACAAGCACCCATCCTCCTCTCTTACGTCTTCCCCTCAGGTGACATTGAATTCTTCCTGGTGATCAGAACCCATCTTGGTTTTTCCTGTGCACACTACACACATTGGGAAACCCACACATGAGAAATTGCTTGTCCTCATGTTCTCTACAATGACACCCTTAGGAAAGCCTTCCTAGGCTCTGAGCAGGCCAGTAGAAGCTGTTTCTGACCTCCATTTTGACCACACACACACCCCCTCTCCATAGAGCAACCCTTTTATATAACCTAACCCCTTTGCATATCTGTCCGCTTTTCTCAGAGAGCTCCCAAGGACAAGCAGCAGGACGTTTCATTTGCAGTGTAGTGCACAACCTAGGGTCTTATTAGTAGAAGGTATAAAGCAAACATTTATTGAATGGTTATGGGACTGGGGTGGAAGGACCTAGTCAGGGCCTTAGGCTCTAGTTCTAGTAATTAGCCTCATGCCCCTGTTCAAGGTCTTTGTTACCTTAGCTGTAAATTTAGAACATTGGTTTAGTGGTCTCTAAGGCACCTTCTAGAGTTAATAACCTGTGAAGATCAATCAGATAAGAATTAGAATGTACCATGTGATTTTATTTTTTGTTGATGTTGTTGTTTCCTTTGTATGTTCTTTCCCCTTTGGCATATCCCCTGTTGTCACTGTACTCGAATTTGATAGCCTGCATCTTGTATATACATATGTCTAATCTGGGGAGGGGAAGGGGCGTAACAAAATGCTGAAACAAGGACACAGGATGACCCATTGCAACAAAGATACCCACAGGACAGTATATTGGAAACGAACTTTACAACTTCGGGGAGCGAGGTGGGGAGGAGGTGGGGGATAAGAATGTGGGAAGTGACTTGGAAAAAATTATATTAAGTGAAGTAAGCCAAGCCCAAAGAAACATAGGTCCCATGGTTTCCCTTATTTGCAATATCTAGTATATGTCTGAGTCAA
>NW_012267248.1:5001859-5017719 GCF_000151885.1 Dipodomys ordii
AAGCAGTATGGAGGTTCCTCAAAAGACTCCACATAGAGCTCCCCTATGACCCAGCAATCCCACTTTTGGGCATTTACCCAAATGTTTATGAACAAGACCACACTAAAGCTACCAGCACAACAATGTTTATTGATCCAACTATTTTTGAGCAAAGAGAATTGTTAGACAGCTAGGGATAAAAAGTGGTGGATATAACACTGGCTGAAAACATGCGTCCCTTCTTATTCCCATAGTGCCTTGAGCTCCTGCTAAAATGCTTCTTCCTGCTCAAATACTTCTTCCCATAATGACCTGGGTGCCCCCTCAACCACTGAAAAGAGCCAAGGTGGCACATGAACAAGCAATCAGCACACGGCCCAGGGGAGGAGCTATGGGAAGAGCCCCTACTATAAAAACCACTCTCTGAACGGACTCCGTTGGATGCCTCTTTGAGGCCCCTCTCAGCTTTCCTATCTTTTAATTCTTCAATGGGCAGAGAAAAATAATTTGTTCCTCTAGAATGTATCATGTTAAGTCTTTTTCTGATCTTGAATATATGACAAATCACTTTTTTTTTTTTTTGGCCAGTCCTGGGGCTTGACCTCAGGGCCTGAGCACTGTCCCTGAGCTTTTGCTCAAGGCTAGCATTCTACCACTTGAGCCACAGCACCACTTCTGGCTTTTTCTGTGTATGTGGTTCTAAGGAATTGAACCCAGGGCTTCATGCATGTGAGGCAAGCACTCTACCACTAGGCCACATTCCCAGCCTGACAATTCACTTTTAACCTGTTCCAACCACCAAACTACCTGCTCTGAAATTCAGGGCAATCCCTCTACCCCTACAACCACAGATGGTCCATAGTCAGAAGGCTATCCTCTCCACTCAGGCCCAGACCCCATCTCCTCTCATCTCCTCTCCTCTCTCACCTGAACACTTGTTACTTCTGTCCTGAATCATCCATTTTCACCTCTCTACCAGATGTTCCAGTAGACATGTTTATTGCTCACAACTTAACAGGGACATCAGCCAAGTACTGGTGGCTTACACCGCTAATCCTAGCTACTCAGGAGGCTGAGATCTGAGGATCTTGATTCAAAGCCAGCCCAGGCAGGAAAGTCAGTGAGGTTCTTATCTCCAACTAACCGCCAGAAAACAGGAAGTGGTGCCATGGATCAAAATTAGAGAACTAGCCTTGAGCAAAAAAGCTCAGGAACAGCATCCAGACATGAATTTTATCCCCAATTAGCCAGCAAAAAGCCACAAGTGCAGATGTAGTAGAGTACCAGCCTTGAGTGACTAAGCTAAGAGCCAGGTACCCAGGCCATAAGTTCAAGCCTCAGTACCATCTCACACACACACACACACACACACACACACACACACACACACACAATTTTTTGACTTCTCAATAAGTCTGAATATTTCATATCTACTTCTACTTCCTTCTTTAAAAAAAATCAGTCCTGTATATGAGAACTCATTGTCAAAGGCAAAAAGGCCAAGAAAATAAAGGTGGGCAAATCCAGGACTGCAATGCATACAGCCTATGAGAATTTTAGGACAGAAATGTGCCTTGGGAGATAGCAAGTCTGGAGAACCTTATACCCCAAGGCAGAAGAAAGGGATTTATTTATGTGCTAAATTAGACGAAGGCCAACCTACAGGTTCCTGGCTTTTCTCAAACACTATTAACACGTCAACCACCAGCTAAGAAACAGCCTAGGGGCAATGACATTTTAACTATTTTCTTTATCCCAGATGGATTGGAGTGCATGCTGCCAAGGTCACCTGAAGGGCAAGATGGCAGTCACAAGAAAGATGGCTATCTTCAGGTCAAACTGCATCTGTCCACCTTTAAGCAAAATTTTGAGGCAGTGGTTATCTGTGTGCTGTCTGATTCCTCTGTATTCTCTGCCGCTCTGTGTATGTCTCTTCCCTTCTCTCTTTTCCTTTTTTGACTTTTTTCAGTCAAGGTCTTACTATGTAGCCCAAGCTGCCCTAGAACTTCAACGGGCAATTCTGCCTCCAGCCTCTTGAGTTCTTGGAATACAGGCATACACTACTACTCCCAACCATACTACTCCCAGACATCTACTATTACTCCCTGTCTCTTTCTCTTACGATCTCACTCCAGTTGGGTTGCCTTTCACATGTGAAACCATCTAGGTATTTTGAAACCCATGTCCTACCTGGCCCCTTCAAAGGCTCCTTAGCTGATTCTTCATCACAGCCCTGACTCTGCTACAGAAGTTTCCAGAATCTTTACTCTGTCCATGGCTATTGTCTCTGATTCATAACCTCCCCAGCGTACAGCTTAAGGCCTTGTATTGCTGCTCACTTCCAAACACATGTCTCTGAGCCAGCCCTCAAATTCCAATGCCACTGGCTTGCCTGACATCTCCATTTGGATATGTGCTTATGGCCTTTCTCTAAAAATGGGTTCCCCACAAAGTCTGCTTCCTCTATATTGCTCCCCACCTCAAAGAGTAGCACCTGCTTTCTTCTAGTATTTTCTTTGACCTTCTGCCTTCTATCATGCCATGCTGGCTCTGTCCAGGCTGACCTCTTTTCATTACCTCTGCTACCTAGACTCATGTGTTAGCCTTCCAACTATTCATTCTCAATCTAAATGATTTTTTTTTGCAAAGCTACTTGTCTTGTTTCTTCATTTTTAGCATAGGAAGATTAGCTTCTTGCACCACAATTTCCTGACATGAGCATTCTATTTCTTGGGAGGACTTCTTGTCAAACCTTGATGCTATATGAGCCATGAATAGTACTGCATGTGGTAGTTCATGCCTGTAATCCCAGCTATTCAGAAGGTAAGGAGGATGATTGTGGGTTGCGGCTAGCTAGACAAAACATTAGCAAGACCTCATCTCACTAATAAGCTGGGTGTAGTGGTGGGCAGATGTGGTCCCACCTAAACAAGAGGCATAGGTAGTTGTATCAGGGTCTGAGGCCAGCCCCAGGTGAAAACACACAAGTCCCTTCCTGAAAAATAATTAAAAAGAGGATTGCAGGTATGAATATCACTCACTTAGAGGCACAATCAGCTACAACAGGCTTTTCTTGTATGGGATCTCCCAATCAAGCCACCATCATCTGAAAGTCTTGTTAGTGGAACACGCAGTTACTATACCCAACAAAGTACACAATTAGCCACATGGTATACTGTAGGGTCTGCTGTTCCCCCTTATGATCACACCCAGGCTCCTTGCCTTTACCTGGCACCTCCAGAGAGATAACAGAACCATATCTGAAGCCTGAGAATAAAAACCAAATTCAAGATTCCAAGTATGAATTGTACTGAGTATCAACAATTTGCACCAGGATAAAGTAAAAAAATAATTACTATGGTCACCCATCATAAAATGGAGGCAAAGTATGCCTGTGTTCAAAACACTGACACAGTTTTCTTTACAATGAAATATTAACACAGCCATGCCTTACTTAGAGGACAAGTCAGCCCTTAGCTTGGCCTCTCTCTGACCATTAGGACACGAACCTTCACCCTGACCCGGCTATAGCGAAGGCAGAGGCAACAACAGGAGCTCTAATTCTACCTCTCCCATCTCCGTGGCATAGACCAGCCCTGCCTCTGCCCAGATGAACTTTGAGTGATGGATAAAAAGATGGCCTAGTGGGGCTGGGCTGGGGCAGCCTGGCCTTTGTATCACTTGTTTGAAGGATGAGTGGTAACAAGACCCACCCATGGATTCCCACAGCAAAGCAGAAAAGGCCTTCAAAGACCAGTTTGGTGGCCTCATGAGGGAGGAACACCAACTACTAGCAGCAAAAGGTGGGTCCATCCAGTAGGAAAGAGACACGTCAGGGCCTTGGTGCTTGGAGACGTTGAGGGGTGGGGGCTGTGGATGGTGGGAAGGTAGCAGGGCCTAGAGTTATAGGGTAAGGGGTTAGGCAGACTAGAAGGGGGAAGGAATTGTACTAGGCAAGGGTGGTCGATGTGAGTGAAGTGCCCTACCAAAGTCCCAAGAGGAGAGCATGAGGACCACAGGGAGAGCAGGTGAGATGCACTAAAGTACTCAGAAGCAGATAGCCACTCCAGCAGGCCCTGAGGATGGACTGTGGTCTGGGGCCGTGCTACTAAAGCCAGGGGAGCTTTATCATATCCCCTCACTTCAGGCTTCCTATCTGGTACCTTGGAATTCCTAATAGTAATATGATCCCAGTGTTTAATATTTCAATTAAATGTAGCTAGTAATGCTTTCCAGGTAAGCAAATGCAGGCATATGGAGAAAGGGGAACCTCTCCCAGGTGGTGAGTTCCTTTACTCAGGTTGGGAAATAGGAGGTTGCACTTACTGTGGTTATATAGAGGAGGGATGGCGTTAAGGCTCTGGAATATATTTAGAAGTAAGACACGGTGACACTCAGGAAAAGCAAAGGGATGCCAAAATATATCTATAGTAGAAAAAGTGGACTTGGTAGCCCTAAGTCTGAGTCAGGGCTCAAGAGAATGATCATCTGTCTCAGTGAGATGATTTGATGATTTGTTAGAATCTTCAGCTTGGTGTCAGACTATTTGGCTAGAGGTAGGCAGTCATGGAAGGTGACAGAACAAAAGACTCTCTCCCCCCCTCCCCTCTCCTTTCTCCCCTCTCTCCTCTCCCTTCTCCCCTCTCCTCTCTCCCCTCTCTCCTCTCCCTTCTCCCCTCTCCTCTCTCTCTCTCTCTCTCTTCCTGCTGAAACTGATCATGTGACACAGCTGCACAGATGAATCTCAGGCTTTGCATCCTGCATGGGTTGGAGAAGGGGCAGGTTGGCAGGTTGCTCAGAACCGTTGTGAGTTTGTTTTTGGGTGTGTGTTTTTTTCTTCTTCTTCTGAGAATGTCAAAGCCCTTTTCTGGAATGGTGCAGAGATGTGAAGTGACTCACAGCCAGGTCATTCTAGATTCTAAACCTCCATGGAGCTGAAGATGATTCCATTCTTAGCACAAAGGAAGCTCCTTTGCTGAGACTACAACTGCCCTGGAGAGGCTATTTCCATGCTCGACTTTTTTCCTTCCTGGTAGCACACCCACCCACTAAATAAAGACAAGGCTGATAAAAGCAGCTGTATTTCTAAGAGAGTGAGGGAACAAGCCAAGGAATAAATGAAAAGACCCACTGACAAAATACCCATTCATTGGGTTCGCTCGGCAAACATTTACTGAAGCCATCTGTGCGCCAGGCACTGTACAGAGTGCTGTGAAGAGACAAAGATGCCCTTGAGATCAGTGATCACCACCTATCCGCTGCTGGAACAGAGAGGCTGACCCCTATACAATACAGCAGGGTTAACCATCCAGTTCCATGGCACCTTAAGGAACCAAGGATGCATGGGATGTGTAAGTAATCTGCAACAGCACGAATAAATCCTACAAAGTGAATGAAAAGCAAAAGGAACTAGACACAAAAGAATACTTACTGCTGGATTTTATCACTATAAATTCCCTAATCCTGCAGAATTAACCCCTCATGCTATACAAGACAGGTTATTATTCTTCATAGTGGAGATTGGAGATTCCAAGGGGGCTTCTAGTAATGCTAGGGGTATGGCTCAATGATAGAGCCCTTGCCTAACATGTGAAAGACCCTTAGTTCCATTCCTAACACCTTAAAAAAAAATCTAGAGCCAGGTGCCAGTGGCTGAAGCCTGTAATCTTAGCTATTCAGGATTTAAGGATTGCAGTTCAAAGCCCAGCCAGGCAGAAAAATCTGTGACACTCGTATCTCCAATTAACCTCAAAAAAAAAAAACAACACCCCAAAATGGAGATGTGGCTCAATGGGTAAAGTGCTAGCCTTGAGTAAAAAATGCTCAGGGACACCACCCAGGTTGAGTTCAAGCCCCAGGATCTGTACCAAAACAAAACAAAAACCAACAGCAAAAAGAACTCATCTTCCACAGCTTCCCGGTACAGTAAGAGCCATAGATGTGCAATTGCATTGTTTATGCTAAGCACTGTCCTATCCTAGTCCCTTTCTCTGTCAGTCTAGCCCTGAAAGCAACACTATAAGGGAGATACTGCTCAGGGCAGGCAGAGGAAGCCGAAGGCCAGAACAGGTGAGAACTTGTCCAAAGACCCATGCGGAGTTGGATGCAAACCAGTTTTCCTGGCATGAAGTCTAAGCTTTTCCTACTTAGTCTCCAGAGCTCCCTAGACTTCCTTCCAGATCAAGAGCATTGAAGGCAGATTCTTGTTTTTAAGCTCTGAATACTAGCTTGTGTTTTGTATCCAACCATCATGGACTACTATTGGATAGTCACTGCTATGGCCTAAATGTGTCCACTCCACCCCCTAAAATCATATGCTGAAATCTTCACACCCAAGGTGATGGTATGAGCCCTTGGAGATAATTAGATTTTCAAGGTTCTTCCCTGGAGACTGGGATTCATATCTTTTTTTTTTCTTTTTTCTGTTATGGGGCTTGAATTCTGGGCCTTGTTGCTTCCCTAAGCTCTTCAGTTCAAAGTTATCGCTCTATCACTTGAGCCACAGCACCACTTCTGGTTTTCTGCTGGTTAATTAGAGTTAAGAGTTTCATAGACTTTCCTGCCTGGGCTGGCTTTGAACTGTGATCCTCAGGTCTCAGCTTTCTGAGTAGCTGGGATTACAGGGGTGAGCCATTGGCACTTGGCTGGGATTCATATCTTTATAAAGGGGCCCCAGAGAGCTGCCTTCCCTTCCCTTCCACTGAGTAAGAACACAGTGTCATGTATGAAGCAAAGCACCCCTACCAGACAATGAGTCTACTGGTGTCTTGACCTTGAACTTGCCATGCCCAGAACTCTGAGCAGTGTATTTATAAATTACACAATCAAAGCCTGAATAAACTAAGAGAGTTTCCCAACCTATCACATAACAGCAATGACCAATGGTTGGGAGCCTGCCACGTGGCATGAGCGTTGGGTGGTAAGCTTTGGGTGTTCCCGTTCATGCTATAGGGAGCTATGACTATTCCTTAGATTCACCATTTAATGTCATTTGATCCAAAAGCACCGTGCTTCTTAAACTGTTGTTCTGCTTTGTTTTCTACAATCCAGGTTGGCCTAGGAAATATATTTAACACTTCCTTCTGGCTTGAAGAGGATGTGACAACAGAGCCACCTGTGTCACATCTGCTTCTCTTGTATCCCTCTCAGGTGGCCCCTTTTGGGCTTCTTACAGGAGGAGAAACAAGCTGTCTAGTCCAATAACATCAACACTAATAACAGCAGCAACCGAGCACCTCTCAGGCATGCAATACCAGCTAACTCACTGATTGTAAGAGCCCCAACCTCCCAGATGCTGCCCAGTATCTGGCTCAGTGCCCAGCCCCTACTTAGGAATGAGAAAGTCTCTCCTGGATGGAATTTTGCTCTCCAGCCTCCCTCTGGCACAAATCCACCCCATGGAAATTCTTACTTCTGATTGGAAGGAAATTCAAAGGAGAAGCCACACCATCAGCTGCTTTGCTTGTAACTTTCAAACCTACAGGACTGCTGGGAATGTGGCTTAGTGGTAGAGTGCTTGCCTAGCATGCATGAAGCCCTGGGTTCAATTCCGCAGTACCACATAAATAGAAAAGGCCAGAACTGGTGGTGTGGCTCAAGTGGTAAAGCACTAGCCTTGAGCACTGAGAAGCTCAGGGACAGAGCCCAGGCCCTGAGTTCAAACTCAAGGACCAGCAAAGAAATAAAAAATAAAATAAATGTATCAAACCTACAGGACTGAGATAGGGGTGGGGGCAGAAAGACTATGGCTTGCTAAAGTCCTAGTAGAATCTTTAAACTAATAGTTGCTATCAGCATAAGCTAAATTATCCATGAGCTAGGTTGTATGATAGGTAAGTTGTCCTCTCACATTTGAAAATGGAAAGCCTCCATCTGGCACTGTATCCCAACACCATCTGCCAAACACATTTCTGGGATAGGACCTTCCATCCACTCGCATGTTTATCCTGGGAACTCCTTAGAGTGAACAGCCAGCAGATTCTGTGGGCTGAGCCTCCAGCTCAAACAGGAGCCAAACAGGATCCTTTCTAGGAATATAGGATGCAAATTCTTTCGGTCTCTGTGGGTGTCTGGGTTTTAACTATGTGGGCTTTAAAGTGAGGGAGGCAGACAGTAGAGGCATACAAAAACTTTCCAGAGGTACAGAGTGACAAGCAGCTTGAAGGGATTTATTTCCAGATCTGACAGTTATCATATGTGCTTTGCTTTTTCTGTGGTATTCAGGTTTGAACTCAGGGCCTCGTGCTTGCTGTATGGTGCTTTACTGCTGTACTATGCCTCCAGTCTTTATTTGCACTGGTTGTTTTGAGATTGGGTCTCACTTCCTATATAAGCACAATATGGAAAATAGGTAGACTGAGACATGTGCCTGGAAGGAAAATGAGACCATATTTCATAAATAACCAGTGACAAACAGGGCTGGAGGCATGGCTCAGGTGGTAGAGTGCCAACCTAGTAAGGCCCTGAGTTCAAATTTTTTTGTCAGTCATGGGGCTTGAACCCAGGACCTGGGTGTTGTCCCTGAGCTCTTTTACTCAAGGCTAGTGCTCTACTAACTTGAACCACAGCGCCACTTCCAGTTTTCTAGTGGTTAATTGGAGATAAGAGTCTCACAGACTTTCCTAATCAAATTGGTTTTGAACTGTGATCCTCAGATCTCATCCTCCTGAGTAGCTAGATTAGAGGCATGAGCCACCAGTGCCCAAGTTCAAATTTTGATGGTATAAAATAAAATAAATAAATAAGACTGGGGGCTGAAGGTGTTACTCAATGGTAACTTGCTTGCCTAGCATGTTCAAGACCTTGGGTTCAAGAAAAGGAAAAATAATTTTTAAAAACCCAAACAGGCACACATAAGAAAAGAGATTGAAGAAGCATGTCATTATATAGGCCAGGGATTAAACAGAGTGCTTGTTATAGGTGCACATACACATGGGTAAATGGAGGCACGTTGACATGCACACATCTACACATACCTTGTTGTAGTTTGGCTCTTGAATGTTCTGGAAGAGGCTTTTGTGCTGAGGCTGAGTCCCACCTTGTGGGGGCATTGGGAGGAGGTGGAACCTTCAAGCTGTGGGGCCTAGTAGGGTGAATTAGTCACAGAGAACATTCCCTTGAAGGGGATATGGGATTCTAGCCCTTTTGGTCTTTCTGTTTGCATATCAGTCACTATGAGAGGAGCAGTTTTTTTCTGCCACAGATTTCCACCATGATGTATTGTCTTACTATAGGCCTCAAAACACCAGAGCCAACCCACTATTGTCTAAATTTCATGGTGAGCCAAAATAAAACCTTCCTCCATCAAGTTGTTTATCTCAGGTATTTTGTCATAGTGATAACAAACTGACTAACACATACATGCACACACATACACAAATGTGCACACATGCATATATGTGTATGCATATATATATGCACAGATGTATAGATCGCACATACAAGACACACAAGTACAAGTATACATTCAAGTACCAAAGTATGTGACAAAAGAGAGACTTATTTTGGATCCTTTCTGGAGTATTTTTGATCATCAGTCTTAAAACACTGTTTAAAAATCCTTTTTAGGGATACTGAATAGATTCAAAAATAAGGGTGAGAATTTGGCACCAGAAGTTCACAAGTGTAATCCTAGCTCCTAGTTACTTGGAAAGCTGAGACTATTGGGATCATGATTTAGGTCAGCCTAGGCAAAATTTATTGTAAGTAAAGTAAGCCAGACCCAAAAAACATAAGCTGCATGGTTTCCCTCATTTGTAACAACTAGAATATGTCTAAGATATTCTTAGTGAGGATCTCAATAGCTCAATAGCTGTATGCATATGATAAAATGATGCTTCTCGAAATGAACTCCAAGAAATGGAAAGAAGAGGGTTTTTTTGTTTGCCTTTAGTGTACTGTTTTCAGTTATTTCTTTTTTTCTTTCTTCCCTCCCCCTTTAATTCATTCCCTGTTGTCACTGTTTTTGATTTCTGTACCTTTTGTCTTGTATATAAGTTTATCTGATTTGGGGAAGGGAATCACAGAAACAGTGAGACAAAGGGTGAACCAATTCAACAGTGATAACTTGTTAGATACTATTTTGGAAATTAACAACTTGTGGGGGGAGAGGAGTTGGGGGAAGTGGGAGAAAATGAGTTAGGGGTAATAATGTTCAAAAAATACTCATGACCTTACTTATGTAACTGTAATCATTCTGCACTTCCCTGTTCAAAAAAATTTAAATAAAAAGAAAAGAAGTCTGCAAGACCCTTTTTTCTTTTTTTTTAAGGGGGGGGGGTCCGGTCGTGGGCCTGTACTCTGGGCCTGGGCGTTGTCCCTCAGCTCTTCAGCTCAAGGCTAGCGCTCTACCACTTGAGCCATAGTGCCACTTCCAGCTGTTTTTTTTTGTTTTTCTGCTTATGTGGCGCTGAAGAATCGAACCCAGGGCCTCATGCATGCAAGGCAAGCGCTCTACCACTGAGCCACCTTCCCAGCCCAAGACCCCCTTTTCAAAGAAGAGCTGAACCACACATCAATTATCAGCCTCCAGAAGCCTAATCTAGATGGACTACACCTGGGCAGGAAGAGAGACCCTCTTTGAAATACAACCAGCAAAAACAATCATGGCTGCAGATGGGGCTCAGTAATAAAAGCACATGCTTAGGACGCATGAAACCCTGACTTCAAATCTCAGCACTTGCCAAGGCAAGGCAAGAAAAGGTTCTAATAAGTCAAAATAAGGGCTAAAAAATAATTGCCAAGAATGGCATAAGGAAGCTTCTGGAAGTAACAACCGTGTCCCTGAAGACAGAATATTTAGTCTCAGAGTGCTGAAAACTGGAAACATAACACCAACAACAACAAAATCCCCCAGGAGCTAGGAAACTGAAGTAAGAGAGTTTTATGCTTGCTCCATCCAGTCCCTCTACACATGGGCACACAAAGGGCCCGTGTTTGTGGTCTGGATTGCTTCTGAAAACAGAGAACGACCAACAGGTAAAATACCCAGGAGGCAGATTTGGATTCACCTTGAACATCAGAGTCAATGAGTGGTATCTGGGAGCACTTATCATCTTTCAGGTAGGAGTTCAATTGAGACACCTGCTGGTGCTCATCCCAAGTCTATGTATGTCTTAGAGTGGCTTTGTGTAGAAAATGCTTATTGATTGTTCGGGTTTTTCATCGTTTGAACCTACTATAGCTTGGATGTGTCCTCCAAAGTCCACGGGTTGGAAACTTAAACCCTAATACAAGTATTTAAAAGTGGGGCTTTGAGGGATGACTTAGGCCATGAGTATGCTGTTCTCACAAATGGATTGCTTATAGAAACAGTTGACTATACCCCTAAAATCCCCAAGTATATGACCAATAACTATCAACCAAGAATAGTGTACCCAGCTAAGCTCTCCTTCATAAGCAAGAGGCAAAGAAAAATTGAAATAAAATATCTCCACCAAGCCAACATTACAAAAGATACTTAAAGATGTTCTACACATAGAAAACCAACAAGAACACAATACGGCAGAGAAACAGCCCCTAAACAGAAAACCGATAATTATAATAAGAATTGATGAGGCATAGCCCCTAAGAAAGTGGATAACATGGAAAGAAATACAACACAAATCTCAATGTAACTCTCAATATTGATGGACTTTCCAAATAAATGACATAGATTGATTAGTAGGATATAAAAGCAAGATCCATCTCTCTGCTGTTTCAAGCGACCCACCTTGCCCACACAAACATATTCTGAAAGTGAAAAGCTGGAATAAAATGGCCCCCCATAAGCAGGCTGGAGTTGCAATTCTAATATCAAATGGAATAGATTACAAATTAAACTTAGTGAGAAAAGACAAAGAAGGACATTGCATACTAATAAAGGGATTGCCCTTACAGGAGGATATAACAATTCTAAATATCTATACACAAAATGCTGGAGCACCTAACTTTATCAAACACTACTTACACTAAACACACACACACACACACATACATATATATATACACCAAACATATTGATTGTTAGTGACTTTTAACACATCACTGTTGCTCTGGATAGCAACCCAGCAAAAACTCAACAGAGCAACTTCAGAACTAAACAATTGCATAGACAAACTAGACAACAGATATCTACAGAATATTTTACTCAGCAGCATCAGGATATTTGTTCTTCTTGGCAACACATGGAACATTCTCCAAATAAATCACATTTTAGGTCACAAAGCAAATCTGTGCAAATTGAGAAATATTAAAACAAATATTCCCTGCATTCTCTCATACCACAATGGAATTAAATTAGAGCTTAATACCAAAAGCTACCATAGAAAATTCTGTAACTCATCGAGACAAAACAACACATTGTTGAATCACCAGTGGGTCATTGAAGAGATCAGAAAGGAAATGCAAACATTTATGGAATTTAACAAAAATAAACACACAAAATGCCAGTTCCTCTGGGACATGCAAAGGTAGTACTCAGAGGAAAATTTATAGCTCTGATTGCCTGTATCACCAAAGTAAAGCAATATAGAGCCAACAATTTAATGATGCACCTTAAGCTCTTTGAAAACAAGCAACAAGCAAAAACCCAATCCAGTAGATGTAAAATAATTAAGATCAAATCAGAATTAAATAAATTAGAGTCCAAAAAAAAAACATAGCAAGGATCAACATAACAAAGAATTGGTTCTTTGAAAACTTAACAAAATTAACGGACCCTTAGCAAATCTGACCAAAAGAGAAAAAGAGGGAGGGAGGGAGGGAGAGAGAGAGAGAGAGAGAACATATCCAAGTAAATAAAATCAGAGAATAGGAACATCACAACAGAAATAAACAAGATTCAAAACATAATAAGGGCCCAGCACTAGTGGCTCACACCTGCCTGTAATCCTAGTTACTCAGGAAGCTGAGATCTGAGGAACACAGTTCAAAGCCAGCCTGGGCAGGAATGTCCGTGAGACTCTTATCTCCAATGAACCACTCAGAAAACCGGAAGTGGAACTGTGGCTCAAGTGGTAGAGCACTAGCCTTGATCTGAAGAGCTGAGAACAGCACCCAGGCCCAGAGTTCAAGCCCCACAACCAACAACAACAAAAAAAACATAATAAGGGAATACTTTGCAAGCCTTTATGTAAACAAATTTGAGAATCTGGAAGAAATAGAAGAATTTCTAGCAAATATTGACATGCCCAAACTAAACTAAGAAGATTTAAACCAAGTAAATACACCCAGATCAAGTATTGAAATATAAATGACAATAAAAGACCTCCCATCCAAGGGAAGCCCAAGATTTGATTGATTCATAGCCCAAACTCCAATGAAATTGAAAGGGAAAGATCACTACCAAACTCATTCTATGAAGCCAGCATAACCCTCATCCCCAAACCAGATAGGGACTCATCAAAGAAAGAGACTATAGACCCATTTCTTGGATGAGCATTGATGCAAAACTTTTCAACAAAATTCTTACCAACTGAATTCAGCAACTAATCAAAAGAATCATACACTATGATCAAATGGGATTCATTCCAGATTTGCAAAACTGGTTCAATATACATAAGCTCATTAATTTAATTCAACAAAACAAGAACAATGACTACATGATTATCTCAATAGATGCAGAAAAATCATTTGACAAGATTCAACACCCCTTTATGATAAAAGCTCTGGAAAAGCCTGGAATCCATGGAACTTTCCTCAATATAAAAAAGGCTGGGGGCTGGGAAGTTGGCTCAGTGGTAGAGTGCTTGCCTTGCATGCATGAGGCCCTGGGTTCGATTCCTCAGCACCACATAAGCAGAAAAAGCTGGAAGTGGCACTGTGGCTCAAGTGGTAGAGTGCTAGCCTTGAGCTGAAGACCTGAGGGACAGTGCCCAGGCCCAGAGTTCAGGCTCCACGACTGGCAAAAAGCAAAAATAAAAAAGGCTGTATATGACAAACCTACAGCCAGCATTATACTTTTTTTTTTGGGTCGTGGGGACTGAACTCTGGGCCTGAACGCTGTCCCTCAGCTCTTCAGCTCAAGGCTAGTGCTCTACCACTAGAGCCACAGCTCCACTTCCGGCTTTTTTCTTTTTGCTCATGTGGTGCTGAGGAATCGAACCCAGGGCCTCATGCATGCAAGGCAAGTGCTCTACCACTGAGCCACCTTCCCAGCCCCGCCAGCATTATACTTAATGGTGAAAAGTTAAAAAAAAATTCCTCTAAAATCAGAAACAAGACAAGGATGACTGATCTCTCCACTCCACTTCGTTGCAAGAGCAATAAGGCAAGAGACAAACATAGAAGGGATCCAAACAGAAAAAAGAAGGAAAACTATTTCTCTGTGCTGATGACATGATGCTGTATTTAAGAACTCTACAGATTCCTCTCCCAAGTCACTTGAGCTGATCTGACATTTTGGCAAAGTAGCAAGATATAAAATTAACCCCCCAAAATCAGTAATTCTTTTGTATGCTAACAGTGAGAAGATCAAGACTGAAATGAGGAAAGCAACTTCATTTGTAATAAACTTTAATAAAAAAAAACTAAGAATTTGAATTAACCAAAGATGTGAAAGACCTCTATGATGAAAACTTTAAAAACCTGAAAAGAGGAAATTAAAGCAGATTTAAGGAAGTAGAAAAAAATCCCATGCTTCTGGGTTGCAAGGGTTAACATGTGAACATAGCAATACTGCCAAAAGCTATCTACAAATTCATTGCAATACCCAGCAACATCCCAACAACATTCTTTAATGAAATAGGAGAAGCAATCCAAACATTCATATGGAATAATAGAAGACCCTGAATAGTAAAAACAATCTTTTGCAGGAAAAACAATGCTAGAGGAATATCAATACCAAACTTCAAACTCTATTATAAAACCATAGTAATAAAAAACAGCTTGGTACTGGCACTGGAGCAGGCCTGAGGATCAATGGAATACAATTCAAGACCCAGAAATGATCCTACAGACCCATGGCTACCTAATCCTTGAAAAGGGAACCAAAAACATTAGATAAAAGAAAGTCAACTTCTTCAACAAATGGTGCTGGCAGAATTGGCTATACACATGTAGAAAACTGAAGTTAGATCCTTATATATCACCCTGCACCTGAATCAATTCCAAATGGATCAAAGACCTCAAGGTAAAAGCAGATACTCTGAAAATATTATAGGAAAGGATAGGGGAAACACTAGGGCTCCTGGGCACAGGTTGAAACTTCCTAAAGAAAGGTCCAGAAACACAACAAATCAAAGAAAGGCTGGATAAATAAGAATGCATTAAACTGCAGAGTTTCTGCTTGGCAAAGGATATAGCTAGCAAGATAAACAGAAACCCACAGATTGGAAGATGATCTTCACAAGCTATACAACAGACAATGGCTTCATATCTAAAATATAATTAGAGCTCAAAACATTAAGCCAAAAAAAAACCCCAAATCCTCAAAGACATAACCACCCCCATTAAAAAGTGAGCTAAAGAATTAAAAAGAGATTTCTCTGAAGAGGAAACAAGAATGGCCAATAGACACATGAAGAGATGTTCAACCTCTCTGGCCAAAAATGAAATGCAAATCAAAATGACATTGAGATTCCACCTCACCCTAGTTAGAATGGTATCAAGAAAACAAATAATAACAGATACTAGTGGGGATGTGGGAAAATGGGAACCCTTACTATATTGTTGGTGGGAATGCAAACTTGTTCAACCACTGTGGAAAGCAACATGGAGGTTCCTCAAAAGACTAAACATAGAGTTCCCCTATGCTCCAGCAATTCCACTCCTGGGCATTTGAGGCCATACTAAAGCTATCAGCACACCTATGTTTATTGCAGCATTATTTACCATAGCTAAGATATGGAACCAACCCAGATGCCCCTCAGTAGATGAATGGATCAAGAAAATGTAGTATATAT
>NW_012267248.1:5023339-5027738 GCF_000151885.1 Dipodomys ordii
CAAGAGGAAGTGTACTCATTACCTCACTCATGTAACTGTAACCCTCTGTATAGTATCTTTACAATAAAAAAAAAAAATCTATTAAGTGAAGTAAGCCAGACCCAAAGAAACATAGGCTCTATGATTTCCTTCATTTGTAATAATTAGTGTATGTCTAGGATACTTGTAGCAGAGGATCATAATAGCCCAATAGCTATGTACATTTGACCATACAAAATGATGCTAATCAAAATGAACTCCACGATATGGAAACAAAGTTTTGTTGTTTTGTTGTTGTTGTTGTGCTGTTTGCAGCTACTTCTTTTGTCTTGTTTTTATCTCCTCTTGTTTATTCCCTTTGGTCACTCTTTATGATTTTGGTACCCTTTGTCTTGTATATAAGTTTATCTGATTTGGGGAAGGGAAGGGACCTCACCGAAAGGTTGGGACATAAGGGGAACCAACAGGGATACTCACTAGATATTAGGTTGGAAATGAACTTTACAACTTGCAGGGTAGGAGAGTCAGAGGGAGGGAAAGGGGGAGAAAATGAGGGAGGTGGTAACACTGTTCAAAAAGAAATGTTACCTTACTTATGTAACTGTAACTCCTCTGTACATCACCTTTACAGTAAAATAAAACAAAAATAAATAAATAAATAATCCCAAGCATGGACCCACAGCTAGTGTTTCTTTGAGAGAACAGTGAAGCTGTCTGCAATGACTTGGGGGGAAACATCTTCTCTTCCTCTTTGTTAGAAATAAGTCTAGGAGTTTACACTTTTTCTACAAAGAATCACGTCCAATCTATGTCAGTGTTAAGCTCTGTATTTGTTTATTATTATCAGTTCCTTTACAATTCAGATTTTCTTTTCTTCTTTTTGTTCTAGTATTGAGGTTTGAACTCAGTGCCCACGCACTTACTCTTTGCTCTTCTCACTCAAGGCTAGTGCTCTATCACTTAAGCCACAGTACCACTTCTGGCTTTTTGGTGGTTAATAGGAGATAAGAGTCTCATGGACTTTCGTGCCCAGGCTGCTTTCAACCACAGTCCTCAGATCTCAGCTTTCTGAGTAGCTAGGATTATAGGCATGAGCCACCAGCACTGGACTACAACCAATAGTTGAAATAACTTAAAAGAAAAACAACCTCCTCCAGAAAGTGACAATTAAAGATCAAAGAAAGTATTTTAAACCAAGGAGGGGCAGCAGTGGTAGTGAAACATCAGATATATAAAACTTGGAATGTCATAGTTATGGAACTTGAACCTACAACAAGAAGAAATAAGACTTAAGAATAAGGCTTATCAGGTGCCTGTGCTGCTGTCTACTAAGAAGATGAGGGCAGGGATGGGCCCCTCACTTGCCTGACAGAAACACTTATGCAAAGCAGTGCCTTTGCAGAGGACTTGGTCCTTTGTGTTCTTAGGTAAGGCTCATCTTAGCATGGGCACACCTGCATCAGCAGGGGCACACATGTCTTCATGTGGTCATTGCACAACACCACCATGAAAAAAAAGCTGAGGGTGTACCAAAATAAAGACAAGCTTTGCTGTGAATATAACTAGCAAGCCCCAGGCACTGGGTCAACCCAGGGAGACATTACAGCCATAACCACGGAAAGAGATAGGTGGCAGTCCAGGCAAGAGAGACCCAGATGCTAATGCCTAGGATAAACTAGGAATCCATGTTGCATTTTATGAAATCTACACTCCAGTTTCCAGTGAATGGTAAGTCTAGGCTTTCAATTCTCAAATACAAAAGAATTTTTTTAAGCTGGGTGCTGGTGGCTCACACCCATAATCCTAGCTACTCAGGGGGATAAGATCTGAGGCTCATGGTTCAAAGCCAGCCAAAGCAGCAAAGTCTGTGAGACACATCTCCAATTAACCACCAGAGAACCAGAAATGGTGCTTTGGCTCAAAGAAGTAGAGCACTAGCCTTGAGCAAAAGAGCTCAGGGACACTGCCCAGGCAGAGTTCAAGCCCAATGACTCACACAAACAAACATTTACATTCCAGGTTCCATTTCCACACACTAGAGAGCGAAATGTTAGCAACAGAACAGCAAGTTGGATGAAGTGCCAACCTTCCCTCTTCCTGCCCTAGCAGTCTCTCAATAACCAAAGATAAACAGCTATTGGAAGACAAAAAGAAAATGTCAGGAACACTCAATGAACAAGTGTTTGGTCTGATACTGTGAACCACTCATGCAGGCAAGGGTGTGAAAGGACACAGGATCTTCAGAAAGTCAAGTTCAGAGTGCAGCTACACACACTGCATTCATCCACCTTTGATGTGCTCCCATCAGTCCTGTAATAACAACCTGGGCTCACATGATGCCAGCCTCGGAGGAGTTCAAAGCCCACTGAGGCTGTGTTATCTCATCTCCCCTCCCAGCTCCTCTGTGGAGTCAGAGAGAAGGCAGTACCTTGTTCTTCCATTGCAGGTGAAAACAATGCAAGGTAGGGAGATGCCCCAGTGGTTTGTCCAAGGCCTTACAACTAAAGTCCAGGAAAGGCTGAGAAAGCAAATACATTTGGACAATGTCTCTGAGTGAATTATGTTGCCTCCTGATATGCTCTGAAATCAATTGTCACCATAAAAATAGTAGCCTGCTAAGAGGGCCTACCTTCCCCAGCTCCCTTAGCTAACTTGACAATGTGTGTCTCTAGGGACAGGAGCATGTCTTTGTCTACCTGGGAAGTAAAGATAATGACACATGAAAGATCCAAGAGGGTGTAATGCATATAACACTGGAACTTTACTTTGTCCTAGTGGGGGCTATAGAACATAGACATAATTTCTAGTTGTTTGTACAGATTACAGGCACTGATCTCCTAATAATTAAAGAAACCAGTTCTTAGGCCACGAGTTTTCTTCCTTTGCTCCCCAGAATCAGTCACTTAATTTCTATACCAGGTAGTCTGTGATGATTGGGAGAAAGTAAGAATGAGAGAGCAGGAAAGGAGAAAGGAGCATCACACAGGGGCCAGCTTCCCAGAGTTGAATGTGTTACAGCTCAATAACCTCACTGCCCCTTGTCTAACAAACTGTCACAGATGCTGTGGTATTTACATATCATCAGCGTCATCTGTGAGCTTTAATTATTCAGTCTTACCACACACTATTTAGCAGAGAAAAGAGGAAGGTATGGAAAAGAATAAACTCATGATAAAAATGGCTAAGGAAAGAAATAAGGGCACCCCAAGGAGTCCTATTTTTTAATTTTTAAATTGTTTTTATAAAAGTGATGGACAGAGGGCTATAGTTACATTGGTCATATAAAGAGTACATTTCCATTTGGACGATGTTACCCCTTCCCTTGCTCACTCCCAATTTTTCTAATTTTATGTTATTCATTCATTCATTCATTCATTTTATTATTAGTTTGTTTATTGCCAGTACTGAGCTTAAACTTAGCCCTTCAAGCTGTTGCTTAGCTTTTTATCTCAAGGCTGGTGCTCTACCACAGCCAGATTTTAACTGTTTAGTTCGAGGTAAGAGTCTATCTCAGCTGGATTCAAGCCTTAGTCCTCAGATCTCAACCTCCTGAGTAGCTAGGATTACAGAAATGAGGCCCCAGCACTGGCTCTACTTTTCTCATTTTACAACATAACCTGAAATGTTAACTCCAGAAAGGCAGAATTTTATCATGTTCACTGCTGTCTTTCTGACACAGACACAGTTATTTTTTGTCAGGTGAATTCTATGTCCTCTAACACCATGTGCAACCTGGGGGCAGGCTAAAAGACAGATCTGGCTAAAAGACAGTACTTCCTAAGGCCTCCTCCAGGGCCTTATACAGATGTCTTTGGTCATCCCATCTACCTGGGAATGTCGACTAGGCCTTCCCTTCTGTTCATCTAGAAAGGCAAAAAGCATGGTGTAGGTTGTCCTCTATTTTCTGTTGCAATAAATGAACACCATATACTGGGTAGTATATATTAGAAAAAAAGAGGAGCTGGGCACAGGTGGCTCATGTCTGTAATTCTAGCTACTCAGAAGGCTGAGTTCTGAAGACTGTGGTTCAATGTCAGCCCTGGGCAGGAAAGTCCATGAGACTCTTCACTTAACTTCCCAAAAGCTGGAAGTGGAGCTATAGCTCAAACAGTAGAGTACCAGCCTTGAGCAAAAGCTCAGGGACAGCACCCAACCTGAGCTCAAGCCCTAGGACTGACACAAAAGTAAAGGAAGGATGGAAGGAAGAAAGGAAAGGAAAGGAGGAAGGGAGGGAGGGAGGGAAGGAGCAAGGAAGGAAGGATGGAAGGAAGGAAGGGAGGAAGGGAGGGAGGGAGGAAGGAAGGAAGGAAGGAAGGAAGGAAGGAATAAAAAGGGTTTGTTTGGTTCTAGAGGCTGGGAGCCGAAGAGCATGTTCCATCATAACATGGTGGAAGGCATCACATGGAGAGACATAACAAAC
>NW_012267248.1:5027788-5042631 GCF_000151885.1 Dipodomys ordii
GGAGGAAGGAAGGAAGGAAGGAAGGAAGGAAGGAAGGAAGGAAGGAAGGAAGGAAGGAAGGAAGGAAGGGATAAAAAGGGTTTGTTTGGTTCTAGAGGCTGGGAGCCGAAGAGCATGTTCCATCATAACATGGTGGAAGGCATCACATGGAGAGACATAACAAACACATTAGCTGAAGTCTCTCCTCCTCATAAAACTACACATGTCACCATGGTGGCCCCACCCCCATGGTCTCTCTGACCCTGGTTCCTTCCCAAAGAAAGGTATCACCTCCATATTCCATCAACATACAATTTGAGGATTAAGTTTCCACATGAATTTTGGAAAGACATTCAGATTATAGCTTGAGCCTATGTCTGGGGTTACAGTGGCTTTGGGGAACTGTGAACAAGCCCTGGTCTCTGACCCTCTCTTGCATTTCAAGAGAGCCAGCTCTCCCAGAGCCTGGGCCCTGGCAGCTTGAAGGCAGATCTGGGTTTGAGCAGCCTCTGTGCCTTTAGAGGCATTGGCAGCAGTGCATTACCCCTCTCATGAATACATATGATTCAAATAGGTTTCTAGGACAAAGGCATCACATATTACAAAGGAACAAGTCTCAGAGGGCAGTATTCCAAATCATTAGACCCCTGAGTGAGGAAATTATGATGGTGAGAAAGAAGGGATCTTCATACTATACTTCAAAGTATAACATGGCTATGCATTTTCCCCTTCCATCTTAACGTACCTTGGCAATATGTTTGACACTTTAAAAGATATTGATTAAAGGTACTTTACTCTCATAATACAGTCATAATGCTTAAACTAATGATTCCAGTAATTTATTAATTGTATTCACTTAAACAAGCAGATAATGTGCAGGTGGCTTCATCTTCAAATTTTTATTGGTGAGTCAAAATGCACAGTTT
Source organism: Dipodomys ordii (assembly GCF_000151885.1). NCBI lineage: Eukaryota > Metazoa > Chordata > Mammalia > Rodentia > Heteromyidae > Dipodomys > Dipodomys ordii. Next base: position 5,028,694 of record NW_012267248.1, read on the forward strand.
CAGGTCAGCTGAAGCAAATAAAATGGCAATAAAAAGTAGCAAGATAGCAAGGTGCTGGTGGCTCACATCTCTAATCCTAGCTGAGGAGGCTGAGATCTCAGAATCATAGTTGAAAGTCAGTTCAGGCAGGAAAGTCCCTGAGATGTCAACTAAGTGTACACACACACACACACACACACACACACACACACACACACACACCAGAAGTGGAGCTGTGGCTCAAGTGATAGAGAGCTAGCCTTGAGCATAAAAAGGTCAGGGACAGCACTCAGACCCTGAATTCAAGCCTAAGGAATGGCACCCCCCCAAAAAAAATAAAGATAGTAACATGGAAATGGAGTTTGTGCATAATTGTATTTATCCCGTTTCTGCTGAGATAATAGTAAAATAGTGGGCTGGGAACGTGGCTTAGTGGTAGAGTACTTGCCTAGCATGCTTGAAGCCTGGGTTTGATTTCTTAGTATCACATAAACAGAAAACACCGGAAATGGATCTGTGGCTTAAATGGTAGAGTGCTAGCCTTGAGCAAAAGAAGCACAGGGACAGTGCCCAGGCCTTGAGTTCATTCCCAGGACTGGCAATAATAATAATAGTAATAATAAATACTTGCAATAAAGTGTTTTATGCAAAAAAAGGTTATATTGAGGTGATAGTTATAAGGTGTCAGCCATTGCTTGGCTCTAGTGAGGACCTTCTGATTACATACCATAGAGAATGTTATCACTGGGTTTGTGAGAGAAAGCAAAAGAGATTTAGGAGCCAGGCTTATTCTTTTTTTTTCTTTTTTTGGAAGGTCCTGGGGCTTAAACTCTGGGCCTGGGCACAGTCCTTAAGTTTCTTTTGCTCAAGGCTAGCACTCTACCACTTGAGTCACAGCACCACTTCCAGTTTTCTGGTGGTTAATTGGAGATGAGGCTAATGAACTTTCCTTCCCTGTAACCGTGATCCTCAGATCTCAGCCTCTTGAGTAGCTAGGATTACTGGTGTAAGCCACCAGCTCCATCCTAGGCTTACTGTTATAATAATCTGCAATTAGCAGAACTAAATGGAGTCCCGAACAAACTACATTAATGTCTTACAAAGGTTTTGTCCCCAGTGACCTAATCATCTTGCACTAGGTTTTACCACTTTTTTTTTTCTTTTTTGACAGAACTGGGGTCTGAATTACAGTTCATGTTCTTGTTAAGAAGGTGCTTTTACTGCTGAGCCATGCCTCCAGTCCTGATTTCTTTAGTGTATGCATAAGCCAGTACTGGGGCTTGAATGCAGGACCTGGGAACTGTCCCTTGGATTTTTGCTTAAGGCTGGCATCCTACCATTTGAGCCACAGCTCCACTTCACAGCTTCTTGCTAGAATTGGAAATAAGAATCTCTCATAGACTTTTCTTCCCTAAACTGGCCTCAAACCTCAATCCCTCCAATCTGTCTCCCAAGTAGCTCAGAAAACAGATAGCAGCTCCTGCACCCAGTTAGGCCTCACTTCTGTGTTTCCGTCATCTTACCACCACACTGAAGAGTAAGCCTCCAGCACATAAATCTTCAGGACATACCTTGTATCCAAACCACAGTGACAGGAGATGTTCAGTAGTTCCATTATCACATTGAAGGTCTTCAAGGGCAGAGAGTGGTCCTGTGACTAACAGGACAGAAGGGACAGATCTAGAGCCCCAGAACATTGTTAAATTGTGCAAAGTTGAGACAACTTGTCTAGTGCTGGGAGGGGAAGAGTGTGCAGTGGCCAGAGACAAAGTTTCTGCATGGAAAGCCTTACTCATGTGTGCAACATCCTTGAAGTGTGACAGTGAAGCCCAGTGGGAATGAGAAATAAAGAGTCATGGGAAGGCCTGGAAGTCCTCATAGCAATGACTCCATGATCATCCCTAACTGAGGAGGTCCTGTTGGGCATTTTTGAAAGTCCAGGTTCTTAAACCAGAGCATTAGCCTTGGCACTCACTGCTGTAAGAGGAACAGGTTCCTCAGCTTATTATTGCCAAGATAATTATTACTTATTAAACTGGAGCAGTTATTATTGCTCAAGTTTCCCAGAAGCCTTGATGGGGATAGATTTTGTTCCGGTCACACTAGTACCACACTGGGACCCAGCCATCAACCTGAAGCACCCCTCTTCCATAAGATATGAGAAACTCAGAGGTGGCCCCCCATCTATGTGGGTGGTGGACAGAGGAGGGACACCTTGATGACCATTATTAGAGAGGCTGTAATAATTTCTGTCCCAGGCTGGCACAGTTCACCTTCTACTGAGTCATGATAGTGGGCCAGCTGATACTTTACCACTGAGCCACGCCTCCAACTGTAATGATTGAGCTTTGTAACAACTCTCTGTTTGGCCATACTTCACTTGGCTCCTAAATTTTCACTTTTCTTTACAGTTGGCTGTCTCTGTCATTTCTCCCTATTTAGAACTGTTCTGAATTGGTTTATTTTTCAAAACCATGTGTTACTCTCCACAGAGGCCATTAAGGAGCTCGACTTTCGACTGATGGTTTTGTTCTGCAGTTTTTCCCAGCGGAGTTTTGCCTGCTGTCATGCCTGAATGACCCCTCATCAGCCAAATCCTGTGGAATCAAAGGATTTAGCAACAGTAATTGAAGAGAACATTGTCTTCTTCCTTCTTGTTATAAAATTGTGTCCATGTTGAACATGGATAGATTTTTTTCCTCATTATTTTTCCCTAACAATAGAGTAAAACAACTATTGACATGGCACTTATATTAAATATAAGTGTCATCTACAGGTGATTTAAAGAATACTGGAGATGTTTTCAGATTCTATGAAAACACTACCATTTAAGGCTGGGCATGGTCCCTCTGCCTGTAATCCCAGCTATTCAGAAAGCCAAGATTATTCCTTTCACAACAGTCTAGGCAAAAGATAGCAAGAATCTGTCTTAAGAGATAAGCTGAGCATAGTAGTTTACATATATAATTCCAGCTATGAGAGGGCATAGATAAGAGGATCCAAGTCTGGTGCTGGCCCAGGCAAAAACTGAAACATAACTTAAAGCATAAGGAGTTGGGGTCGTGGTTATAGTAGTACAGTACTTACCTACCAAGTGCAAGGCTCTGAGTTCAAACTCTAGTACAGTGAATAAAAGAATGAATGAAAAGAGAAGAAAAGAAAATATTACTTCATTGTATATAAAAGATTGGGCACCTGATTTTGATTTCCTGTGAAGTGATGTCTTAGACCCTTTGGTATCCTCTTGGATACCAGGGATTTTTTTTTTTTTTTGGTCCGGTCGTGGGGCCTGAACTCTGGGCCTGGGCGCTGTCCCTCAGCTCTTCAGCTCAAGGCTAGCACTCTACCACTTGAGCCACAGCACCACTTCCGGCTTTTTTCTTTCTGCTTATGTGGTGCTGAGGAATCGAACCCAGGGCCTCATGCATGCAAGGCAAGCGCTCTACCACCTAGCCACCTTCCCAGCCCTGGATACCAGGGATTTTAAATACATCACTACTATCCAATTTCAGAGCCTTTTTATCTTGCAAAACTGGAACTCTGGTAAAAAATGAACTATGTAACTTGAGGGTAGAGACCAGAGCAAGAAAGTGGGGAGAATGGAAGAAGGAGTGTGTTTACTAAGAAGCATTTACTCATAACCTGACTTGTAGAATTGTAACTTCTTTGTATAATTATATAAAAAATAATAATAAGGGGATGGGAATGTGGGTTAGTGGTAGAGTGCTTGCCTAGCATGCATGAAGCCCTGGGTTCAATTCCTCAGCACCATATAAACAGAAAAAGCTGGAAGTGTGCTGTGGCTTAAGTGGTAGAGTGCTGGCCTTGAGCAAAAGAAGCTCAGGGACAGTGTCCAGGTCCTAAGTTCAAGCCCCAGGACTGGCAAAATAAATAAAAATTAAAAATAATAATATCAATAATAATGAGGAGGAGGAGAGGGGGGGAGGAGGGGGGGAGAAGAGGGAGGAGAGGGAGAAGGAGGAGGAGAAAGAAATCTGAAAGTGTGCTTCCATTAAATAACCCTCACTTTCCTGCCCCAGCGCCTGCAAACCTCATTGTATTTTCTGTCCTGGTGATCTTGACTCATCTGGGTACCTCTTATGAATACCACCATACAGTATTGTCTTATTGTTGCTAGATAATCTCACTTCATAAAATGTCTCAAGATGCATCCATGTGGTGCAAGCACCAGAACATCCTCTTCCTTTAAAGGCTGACTAATGTTTAATTGTATGCACAGACCATGTTGTGTTTATTTATCTGACTGTGGCCACTTAGGTTGCCTCCAGCTTTGGCTTTTGTGAGCTGTAACATGTGTGGACAAACTGCTTTTTGAGATCCTGCTTTCAATTCTTTTGGATATATATGTGAGACTAAACCTTTTGGTGGGTTTTCTTTTCTATGAGCTGTTAAGAAAGAGGGAGCAAGTTCCCTCAGAACTTCTCTTCTGTAAGGCATTATTATTTTATAATAAATATTTGAATATTTGGTGGCTGTTGCTCTGTGTGTGTGTGTGTGTGTGTGTGTGTGTGTGTGTGTGTGTGTGTGTCTAAGGCAGATTTGGGAGAGAAATGGAGGTCCCTGGAAACATTCGTCCGTCAGTGGTTGCTAGTGGCACAGTTCCTAAGGCTTCTAATGTGGATGACAGCCTATTCTGTGATGTTACTGAAATCTGCCTCAACTAAAAATGGCTCCCCATCTTATCCTACGCATGTGTTCTCATTCATTGCATAAAGGGACCCATTTACAAGTCCGTGGCTTTCAGGGCAGCACCTGACAAGAGACACACCGTCCAATATCTAGCATGCTTCCGCCTGAACACTTTTTTCTTCTCTGCTTTGGTTTTCTGCAGCTTGGCTTTGTATCACGAAACGCCATTTCTCTAGGCCGCCCGGAGAAAGCTGGCGCCTGGCAAGCCGGGCCTCCCCTAGCTGCCCGGCATCTCACAAATCACATCACGGACGGGGTGGGGGCGCGGAGGGGCCCGGGGCGCGGAGGGGCCCGGGCCCCGTCCCCGGGCCGGCCCCGCGGACGCGCAGCACCCCCTGACTGCGCCTGGGCCATTTTCATCCGATTCTCTACCTCCAGCCATGGCCGAGGCGGCGGGCGGGCGGGGTCGGGGCCCGGGGGCAGTCCAGCCGTCCGGAAAAACAAAGAGCAAACGTTTCCGCTCTGAGTGGCACCGGTAGGCTCGGGTTTTCTCTGCCCAGACTTTCGATCCCCACGGCACCCCCAGACTGCGGGGGGACGGGTCTGTGCGTCACCCACCGTGGCGGAGCGCTCGGGCACGCGGCCCCCAGCAGCCCCAGGCTGGGCTCGCCGCCGCCGGGAAGCGGGCAGAGCGAAGGGGGAGGGTGGGGCGGTAGAAAGGACAAAGCTGAGAAAGCAGATCCCAGGAGCCGGCTCCCCGCCCCCTCCACAGTGACAATGCGGGCTCGGGACCCCTTTCTAGCCCCGGTTCCCTGGGCATCGAACTCCTGGCCTAAATGTTAGGGTTGGTAGCATTCCAGTATTTCCAATTGGAGAGGACTGAGAATAGGAGAAAGGGGGAAGAGACTGGAAAGGAAAGGAAATAAGGACGGATTTGCAGTCCTTGCAGTCTCTTTCGATCGCTTTTCATTCATTGGCAAAGTGTGGGTTGCCTAGGAAACCGGGCACCTTGGCTGCGGCAGAAGCAGACCAGGGGCGTGGCAGGCTCCGGCTGGGCGCTGCCAATGCCCGGGGCTGTCAGCGACAATCCTCAACCAGGCGTCTTGTAATTTCAACACACGAGCTCAAACGCACGGTACAGCCTGAAAATAATGCTTCCGAAACTTACTATCCATTTACCTCAAGTCCCTTTCCGCCGGCTTCTTCAATTACTGGAAACAATGACTCTTTGTGTGAAATACAGTGGACGATTTACCAGTGAAAGTAATCTGAAAATTACAAAGGCTTAGACAATTTTATTAGTCTAAGGACCATCAGCCACACAAATCACCTTATGCATAAAATAAATATTGTATTTTATTTTACACACCACTTTCTACAACTCTCTCTAGAAGGGAAAACTAAATATATATATCATATATGTGTTTGTTTAATATGTGATCATATTTTCACATCTGATCAAACTTCCTATCTGATAGACAATGGCCTAGATCGAGATGAATTGAGCATAATAAAGCAGGGGAGGAGGGAATCCTGAGAACAATAGTATTTTTTCTTTGCCTTTAAAAAAATAGCAGAAAAAAATAGCAGATAAACTGAAAGACTACGGAAAGACTCGGCCATCGCTGACATTTCAACACAAAGGACAGGTTTTTGCTAGGACATGTATGCAGAAGCATAATTCCAATGGCTAGAAAGATTAGCAAGAATGCCTGCTGGGAAGGGGTTGGGGGAGGAAACACTGCGGCAAAACGCGAGAAAAGAAAGGAAAGCAGACCTTGGGCCAAAGGGGCGGGATCTCCAAGGGCGTTAAGGGTTTTCTAAGGATGATTTTTTCCCCCACCCTCGTTGTATTCCCAAACTTCCTCCCGTAAAAGAAATCCGAGAGGTGGCCCTCCACGAAGATCTGGGTCTGACACTGAAGTGAGAAATGAACCCCTTCGGAGAGGAGGCAGGCTCGGACCCCGGGCGCGGAGCTGAGCCTCGAAGCTCTGCGTGTCCGGGTGGCTCGCGGCCTCGCGCCGCAGACGCAGGACGCTCCGCACCAGTGCGCGGGTGCTGCCATCGCTCTGGTACCTTCAGAGCAGCTAGGTCCCACTGCAGCCGGCACCTCGAAGTTGGCACCTGCTACAGCCCTTTCCGCAGGGACGTGGTCACATTCCATGGAGGGCTTGGGCACCCCTCGAGATTTCAATTGTGCTAAGTGACCTTGAAAATTGTTCACCCTCGACGCATCTACTAGTGTAGCTCGAGATTAGGGCTGGGGTCCTTGGAACCCCGCTAGCGGGGCAGGTGAACAAAGGCAAATCTGCTGCCCTGCCATTTTCCCGACCCCACCACGTAGGACCCCGCGCCCTCCCAGCGGAGGCGTCTGCGGAGTCGGGCCTAGAGCTCCAGTCTCCGCACCCAGGATGTCCGCGGCGAGGGGGGGGGAGCTTTTATTATTAATGCTTCTCTTACAACCGAATTTAAAGTCCTTTTCTCCCCTCCCCCCACACTCCCTGGTGGAAGAGAGGCGATGACAGCTTGCAGATGGTTTTGGGAGGGGCTCACTCAACAGCTGCGAGCGCCGCTCCGTCTCAAGACCTGGGACCATTCTATCTCAGTTGACCAGAGAATGGAAAGGGGTCGCATCACCCCGCAAGTCACTAGTCCTGGGAGGGAAGCCCACACTTCAAACACGGAATCGCGGGGAACAATCTGTAGTGAACGTTTCGGCCACCCTTTTACCTCCCTCCCTCAAAGGCAAGCAGGTTGATAGTGCGCGCGCTCACACCCACCCACCCACACGCACGCACGCAGACAGACAGACAGACACACACACACACACACACACACACACACAGATCAGCTTCTCCCTCTAATACTTAAGAGAATTCTGATCGATAGGTGCTTCGAGCCTGCGCACGCGCTCCTATGAGCGCGCCCTGGTCCAGGGTGGCCTCCCCCTCGCAGTGCTGCAGTTTTTAGGCGTGTCCCCTACCCACCCCCCACCGTCCGCAGCGCCAAGCCTGGACCTCCTGCCCCCCAAAACGCTAGATAATGACTGCCCTTGGAACCCACCCCCTTACTTGACAACCGATCCCTGGGAAAGAGAGCACCTGGAGAGTTATTTTTAAATATTCGGTTGCTAAATCTCCCCCCACGCTTTTGAAAGCCCTTTGTTCCACGAACGGGCCCGCCCCCAGAGCCCCACCCTTATTCTGCGCGCAGGACAGTCCACGCCGCGCAGCAAGCCACACCCACTCCACCATTACTCACAAGGAACAAAGGCTAAGCTGCGGAGTGACGGGGTCATGGGCACCAGCCTGGCACTGTGGGCAGCGCTGGAGGGGATCGCCCCACCCTTGGATGCAATGGCCGCAGAGAAAGACCCGGCAGCCCTCGACGGACACAAAGGCGAGAACAGCCCGTGCTGTCGAGGGCAGCGCACTAAAGCTCTGGAGCCGCGGGTGTCCAGAGGCGTGGCCCTTGAACTCCCTACTTCCAGATTACACACGGCTGCCTTCTGGGGTCATCTGTCTTCCCCGAAGGCTCCACTTGACAGAGGCATGGGTCCCCCGTCCAGTCTTGGGCCTTCAGGGATGGGGACAGGGATCTAATCTCACCAGGTGTGGTTGGTTTGGTGAACTCTGCCTGTGGCAACAGAGATGCCGCAATCAACACCAGCGGATCAGCCCAGGTCACCTCAATCCTCCCGCGGGCCGGCACCCGGAATACCTGAAGGCCTCTCCACCTGCTACAGCCCCTCCCCCCCTTCTCCCCGCCCCTCCCCCCACCTCCAGTCTTATGCCAGCTCTCCTCCGGCGCGGCACCCGGCCACCCTGCGGCCCTCCTCCGCTACTTCACCCTCATCCACCACACCCCTCTCAGCTTCACCCCTCATTGAAGACCCAGACAAAGCTCACGCCCCCACCCTACTCGCAGGCGCCCCCACCCCCGTCTTCACACCCGTGCTGATTGGCCACGGGTCCGAAGTCCAGCCCCCAGGACGGTCCCCGGGGCTCTGAGCATTACGTCAGCCCGGCCTGGAGAGAGCCAGCTCGACGGGGACTGGGGGGCTCAGGCTGGGGGCGCGGCCTGCCAGGTCCGCCCCCACCCGCCCTACATAAAACGCCGAGCCCGCTGGGCGGACGCTCTCAGCCCGTCGGTTTCCGAGCGCGATCCCGGTGGCCCAGCCGTGGGTGTGGAAGGGGAAGACCGAGAGAACCACAGGCACACACCCGAGACGGGAAGAAACTAACCAGGCACCATGCGCGAGATAGTGCACATCCAGGCGGGCCAGTGTGGCAACCAGATCGGCGCCAAGGTGGGCGCGCCGCGGGGAAGGGGGGGCAGGCGCAGAAGGGACCCCAGCCGAGCGCCCCGTGGGGCAGGCGCAGAAGGGACCCAGCCGAGCGCCCCGTGGGGGTCTCTGGTCGCAGTGCGGTCCAGGGTAGGACGAGGTGGGCACCAAGTGCAGACCTTGCTGGCCGCTTTGTGCAACCTAGAGGGGTGTGGTCTGGGAGGCGATTTTTGGGGAGACATAGGGGTGGGGGGAAGAGCTTCATTCTTACGAGAACTCGCTTTTTCGATCTCGATTGTGCTTGGTTTTCCTTTTGTGCCACTTCGCCACTCAGACGGGCACATGTGCCTGAGAAGAAGTGTCTGGGCGTGTCCTCGAGGCCGTGCGCGCCGATCTTTGGCTGGGGCTGGGACGCGAGGAGAATTGATTTTATTCGCTTGGACCCACTGGAGGCGGGGGAGGGGAGGAGACCGATTGTCTGGCGGTGGCAGGACGTGCTTTGAATCTAAAACCGCTCCTCATCCTTAGCCTCCCACCGCCCCCTCCTCACGGGTGGCTGGAGTCCCAGGGCGCTTGCTCGGCCACCCGGGGACTGACTCCCGGACGGGGCTTTTCGCTCTGCCGCACTACCCCTACCCCCTGCGGGGAGCAGCTGCTCTCCTGGGAAACGCCCAGTTTCAACTTTCTGACCCTGCAGAATCCTAGCCCTCAGGCGTTCTCTGTTCGCCTGCCCTTTAAAGCTCCTAAGATGCTGCACCTCAGATCCAAGTGGGAGCTTTTCTTTGTGAATGGTGGCGTCTCCGGGGAGGCGGTGTCTAGCTAAATACAATCTTTCTCTGTCTCAGTTTTGGGAGGTCATCAGTGATGAGCATGGCATCGACCCCACTGGCAGTTACCATGGCGACAGTGATTTGCAGCTGGAGAGAATCAATGTGTACTACAATGAAGCTACTGGTAATTACCCTTAAACACCCCCCCCCCCTTCAGTTTTGTACCGGCTTCTCCTTGTTGTGGTCCCAGAAGAATATAGAGGAGGCAATTTAGGATAGTCTTTTACTGAGTTGTGCTCCCCTGTGCCAACCAAGCCCCGCAAAAACCTATGGTGGGTTCTCCTTTGTTCTGAAGCTAACATTACTGCCCGCAAGGAGGGCGGATACCAAGCCCTTCTCCACTGAGCTTTCTGACTGCCAGCTGAAGACAGCTTTTGTTCCCTGCAGGAAACAAATATGTACCTCGGGCCATCCTGGTGGACCTGGAGCCAGGCACGATGGACTCAGTCAGGTCCGGACCTTTTGGTCAGATCTTCAGGCCAGACAACTTCGTGTTTGGTGAGTGCCTGGTATGGCTGATGGCATAAGGGGAGTGTTTTACACTGGGCACCTCAGGGTGGGGCAGTGGGGCTGCCAGGGGAAGAGCAGGAGGAACATGCAGCTATCCAGTTTTAGTATAGTCTTGATAATTGACCTTTTGCCTTTCAGTTTCTAATAATTGCCAGGGATACGAGTCCTTGTCTACAAAAGCCTAGGCTTCCTTATTTATAATTACAGGTATAATCCAATACTTTAATGGCTCACCATTTGGTGAAAAATTGAAATAATATTAGAGCACAGGCTCATTGATCCATATTAAGAGATTTCATATAAGGAATTTACTACAGGCTCCACTGACTTCATCTCTTTCCCCCTGGCAGGCCAGAGTGGGGCCGGCAATAACTGGGCCAAGGGCCACTACACAGAGGGAGCCGAGCTGGTCGACTCTGTCCTCGATGTGGTGAGGAAAGAGTCAGAAAGCTGTGACTGTCTCCAGGGCTTCCAGCTGACCCACTCTCTGGGAGGTGGCACTGGGTCAGGCATGGGCACCCTGCTCATCAGCAAGATCAGAGAAGAGTACCCAGACCGCATCATGAACACCTTCAGCGTCATGCCCTCACCCAAGGTGTCAGACACTGTGGTGGAGCCCTACAATGCCACACTTTCCGTCCACCAGCTGGTAGAAAACACAGATGAGACCTACTGCATCGACAACGAGGCCCTGTATGACATCTGCTTCCGCACCCTGAAGCTGACCACGCCCACCTATGGAGACCTCAACCACCTGGTGTCAGCCACCATGAGTGGGGTCACCACCTGCCTGCGCTTCCCAGGCCAGCTGAACGCAGACCTGCGCAAGCTGGCCGTGAACATGGTGCCCTTCCCCCGCCTGCACTTCTTCATGCCAGGCTTTGCCCCCCTGACCAGCCGGGGCAGCCAGCAGTACCGGGCCCTCACAGTGCCCGAGCTCACCCAGCAGATGTTCGACTCCAAGAACATGATGGCTGCATGCGACCCCCGCCACGGCCGCTACCTGACGGTGGCTGCCATCTTCCGAGGCCGCATGTCCATGAAGGAGGTGGACGAGCAGATGCTCAATGTGCAGAACAAGAACAGCAGCTACTTCGTGGAGTGGATCCCCAACAACGTGAAGACGGCTGTGTGTGACATCCCCCCGCGTGGCCTCAAGATGTCGGCCACCTTCATTGGCAACAGCACAGCCATCCAAGAGCTGTTCAAGCGCATCTCCGAGCAGTTCACGGCCATGTTCCGGCGCAAGGCCTTCCTGCACTGGTACACCGGTGAGGGCATGGACGAGATGGAGTTCACTGAGGCTGAGAGCAACATGAATGACCTGGTGTCTGAGTACCAGCAGTACCAGGATGCCACTGCTGATGAACAGGGGGAGTTTGAGGAGGAGGAGGGTGAAGATGAGGCTTAAATTCACGACTTGAAGCAGTTTAGGTAAAGCTGATGAGAAAAGCGAGGGGGTGGGGGGCTTACCTGTGAAAATACCTTGGCAGTTGAAGGAAGGAAGCATGGTCTACCTTAGCTGTGTGCGCTGGGTCTCTGGTGCTCTTCACTGTTGCCTGTCACTTTTTTTTTTCTTTTGTAATATTGATGACATAGATGTAACATTTGAGATATTTCTGAGCTCCTGTTGTAATGGCTAAAACCACATAAACATTTGTGTCCTGATGGTGTCCTCTTTCTTTCTCTTCCTTTATTCTTTGTTGAACTCTTTATTCTTGATTCATATGCAACTTTCTGAACACTTAATGTTAATTGATCTCATCCTTTAAAACTGGGAAAGGATGAGTAAAAGCCCAAATGCATTTACTTGTTTGATATGGTAAAAGTTGAACCAAGAACAGCCTTGGCATATTAATAGGAGAGAGTAACATGAATACTCAATGCCTTTAAATATGTATCTTATTAGTTGAAAGAATGCCTATTTGAAAGCACACTGTTGCTTTTATTTAGAAATATTACCATGCCTTTATTATAACTAAAAAGAAGAATACTGACCAAGTACACACAGCACATTCTAAAGGAGGGTGGGAGGTTCATTTTCTTCCTCCTATAAAATTTAATATACAAGCTTTTCTCCCTGGAGGGCAACATTACTGTCAATATTATCTTTTATACCTTTGCAGAAATATTCCTTATACTTTCACATCTTTGTATGAATTTCCACATTTTTCTTCACACACACACACACACTGTTCTGTATCCCTTGCTCTACCACTGAACTGCTTCCCCAGTGCAACTGCATATGCTAAAGAAAGAGACAGGCCCCCTCCACAAGGACGCATAGCAGCCATGCAGAATCTTATTCAGCCAGTTCCCTACCATGGACATTTATGTTGGGTATGCTTGTTTCTTATGGTGGTACAATAAATATTCCTATCCATATGTCATTGTGCTTATGAGAGTTGCTCTCCTATAGATTCCTATAAATAGAATTTTGTGTCAACAGGCATAGAAAACTCTCATCTGATTTTGGGACAGGCACAGATTTATAGTTAGGCTAATTTTTAATTAAAACTTCTGACAATCATAGTATAAGCTTTTGTGCTTAAGTTAATCACTTGACTTTATATGGAAATATGCATTGAGGGGGAGGAGAGGTATGATGGAGAATGTTATCTTAAGCAGCAAGCCCTAATTTCTTTGCTTCTGGCATCCTTACTATGAAAACCTGGGACTTAGGATTTGGAATTTGAACTCAAGCCTAACTCCAAACTTGAGTTCAGCCACCAAAGAATCTATAGAATCTCAGTGACCCCCATGGATTTTCATCTATCCTCTAGGATAAGCTATACTTTGCCAAAATGGTGCTATATTCCGCTTTAACCTGGTCAGTTTCTCATTTAGGGAAGAAAGGTATAAGTCATAAATGAATAAAATTAACTTATATACCCCTAGAGAAAGGAAGACAATCAAGAAAACAAGGTTGCTACTCCGGAGGCTGAGATCTGAACATTGTGGCTGGAAGCTAACTGGGGAAGACAAATTGGAGAGACTATTATCTCCAAATAACCAGCAAAAAAAATCTAGGATCAGAGGTAAAGCTTCAGTGGTAGAGCGCTAGCCTTGAGAAAAACAACAACAACAAACAAACAAGCCTTGAATTCAAGGCCCTGAATTCAAGCCCAAGTATTAGCACAAAAAAAAGAAAGAAAACTAGTTTTTATGCTTTTTTGCTCTACCTTTTATAAAAAATCAAAATTAGGAAAAATAATGACTTTAAATCTGACCTGCATACTTCTACTACTTAAATGTTCAAAAAAGAAAGAATGAGTAGAAAGGAATTTATTTTAAAAGAAGCTAAAGTGAATTTTAAAACAGTTCCAAAGAGAGGTGTGAGCAATTTCATTCATGGGACCTCTACCACAAGGCTCCCATAAATAGACAAGAGCAGCAGCTCGGTTTGCAAGTATTATGTATCAGGAAAACTTGACTGAGGGTGAAGCTTCAGTTGTCTATATTTAACAGCAAACTGGCAGGTGTCATTCCAGCTGAGCTGGAGTAAAGCTTCCTCATTGAGATGTTAACATTGGTTTTTTTTTTTAATTTAAATTTTATTTTATTTGTGAACATGCTGTACAGAGGAGTTACAATTACATGGGCAGGATAATGCATACATTTCTTACCAAGCATTGCAGCCTCCTCCTTTGTTTACCCTTCCCATCCCTTCCCAGCCTCCCCCCT
>NW_012267248.1:5043476-5075085 GCF_000151885.1 Dipodomys ordii
TTCTTTTATGGCTAGGGATGTTGAACATTTCTTCATGTGTCTATTGGCCATCCTTCTTTCTTCTTCAGAGAAGTTTCTCTTTAAGTCTTTCTCCCACTTATTTATTGGGCAGTTTAACATTGGTTTTAAATGTCGTGAACCAAATGCCCCCTGGTCCTGCCCTTGCCCATGCATTCACTATAACCTGTCAGGCCCATCATCAGTAACTCTGGAAGAGAAGGATGCCCGCCATGCTCCTGTTGACATGCTGGAAGTATTCTTTTTCCTACCTTGTGAGGAAAGGGCAGGCAGAGACCAGCCAGCCAGATGGCTAGCTTGTTGGCACATCCATGCCTACAGAGCTTTTGTGGCATGACTGAAACAATGGGTGCCCAATGGCCATTCAAGCAAATGCTCTGGGATCTGATATCAACGTTAGTGCATCTTAGAAAATCAGCTCAAAAAGTGAAAATATTCGGACACACCTGGATTAGGAGATACTAGATTGGGATAGCTTTGTGTGTGTGTGTGTGTGTGTGTGTGCGCGCGTGTGCACGCGCGCACTTCTGTGTACTAGGGCTTAAATTCCAATCCAGGTCATTTTTCCTTAGCTATTTCCCCTAGCTTTACCATTTGAGCCACACCTCCATTTCCAGTTTTTGCTGGTTAACTGGAGAGAAGAATCTCACAATTTTTTCTTCCATGGCTGGCTTCAAACATCAGATGTCAGCCTCCTGAATAGCCAGTAATTACAGGCATGAGTCACTGGCACCCAGGAGAAGATAGTAGGTAGAAAATGGTTTATTTTATTAGGTTACCATTTGTAATGGGGTTTGGTGGTAGTGACGTGGTCATGGTGATTTGAAGTGGTTAGCGTGGTGATAGTGAGGGTGGAGGTGGTCCTGAGGACGATGGTAGATGGGTGTTGGTGGGAATGATGTGGTGATAGTAGTGATGGTAAAGGTAGAGATGCTGGTACTAGTGGTAGTAATGGAGGGGAGGTGGTGATGGTGTTCTCAGGACTTTCATCTCCCCAGAATGTTTTCTTCCTCTCTGATGTGTCTGGAGGAGAATATTCACTTCTGGAATAAATATGCTACCCAAAGTATAAGACCCACAGCAGGATTAAGAGGCTGTGGTAGGAAAGGGTGTTAGAATCAACTTGAGTTCCTTTTCATCCTAAGAATGGATGGATGAGAAGGAACTACTCTCATTGTGCTCCACCTTGATCGTACCTTTCCACGAGCCTGAGAAATAATCTAAGACTGTTATATTTCCCACTTCAACACTAGAAGTATGTTAAATTTAATGCGATTTCAACATAAAGGAGCTGGCTGCTGGTGGCTCATACCTGTCATCCTAGCTACTCAGGAAGCTGAGATCTGAGGATTGTGGTTTGAAGTGAGTCAGGACAGGAAAGTGGGTGAGACTCTTACCTCCATTTAACTATCAGAAAACTGGAAGCAGAGCTGTGTCTCAAAGTGGTAGAGCTCTAGCCTTGAACACAAAAGCTCAGGGACAGCACCCAGGCCCAGAGTTCAAGCCACAGGACCAACAACAACAACAAAAAGATTAAATGCAATTTGAACAAAAAGGAAATTTCAAAGGTCTGCACTGGTTACCCTTGTGGTTGTGTAAGGAAGCAGAATCAGAGATATCTACTAAGCTCCCAGAGCCCTTTCTGCACTGTTCCATCCTTAGACCACTACTCCTTTTCTCCACCTGCATAGCTCGGGCTCTGAGCCCCAGGATTGTGAAAAAAAGGAAAGCTGGATTTCCTGGCTTTCAGGGAAAATCTAAACACGTGTCTTGGTCCACACTCAATGCTGTTGGATGGATTGTCCCTAGTGGGGTTGCTGTTTGAAGGATGATGTTGAATTTCCTAGCTCTAAAATTCCTCGCACACATGTGTTAATGCAATTGTGGTTACCAGAGGAATAGTCTGTTAGGGCTTGTTATGATCAAAATGGGTAGAAAGCTAGGGGAGACTGGACTGCTGCCTCTTACAGCAACATGTTCGTCAAGGTGTGACTGGTACACTAGCTCAAAGCTGCTGCACAGAATTAGTTTTTTATCTTCCTCCCTCCCCACAGCCTCTGTCCTCTCTTTTCACTTCAACTTTCTCTTCAGGCATCCTAGCCAGCACATGCCTGAGACACTTATTTTGCTGCAGTCTATTTCTCTTCATAGTTTTAAAAACCAGGATCTAATTCACATATCACAGCATATCACCACTGAAAAGAACACAGGTCAGTTTGGCTTCATTGCATCAGTTATATCCCTGTATTTGTGCTGGCCTGACATAGAGGGAGAGTTGCATTTTCATGGTATATGTCAAACTATATTGATTGCTACAAAGTCATTCTGTGGAGAATGAAAATTTTAAAGCTCTAAATTAACTGCAGTGTGTGTGTGTGTGTGTGTGTGTGTGTGTGTGTGTGTGTGTGTGTGTGTGTGTGTGTGTTTGAGTGAAGGCTTCAAACAAAAATCCTCTGATCTCAGCCTCCTAAGTAGCCAAGATTACAGATATGAGCCACTGGAATCTGGCTTCAGAAGGTATATTTTATGTCCTCATCTTGGCAGAAGGTAGAAATCTTCTCTTTATTTCATTTTGATTGGGAAAATTTTTCATTCCATATACTAATTCTTTTATTGAAGTAATGGAAGTTAATTTGCTTTTGAGTACTTTTCAGTTTAGACTTTACTTAGGATTGTTTTCATTATTTTTACTTCTTTCCTGAGTAACTTGGCATCTCTCACAGATTTTTTCAAAGAATCTAACTCCAGAATGTTTCTAACTTTTTTTTTCTATCTGCTCTCCTTTCCTTGAATAAAAAAATATTTTGGTATTTTAGGTTGTGATTTTCATCAGTTTGATCCTATTGTGTCTTGACTTTTTAAAAATCATCTGTATAGATATTGTTCTAATTTTTCTTGCAAATTCATTTGGTATTATGTGACTAATGTATGGATTTGATCATGAACCTTTTCTGTTTCATTTTTGTTTTGTTTTTATTTTATTTTATGCCAGCACTAGGACTTGAATTCTGGGCATTTTCACTCAAATCTAGCACTTTACCCCTTAAGCCACACCTCCATGTCTGGCTTTGTGCTTGGTTACTTGGAGATAAAAGTTTCTTGGATTTATCTGCCAGGGCTGACTGTCTTTGAATTGTGATTCACAACTCTCAGCCTCTTGAGTAGCTAGGAGTACAGGCAAAAGCTAATGGTGTTCAGTTATTGTTTGTTTGTTTTTTAATGAAATCAAATTGACTTCTTTTCAACCAGGGATGAAACCTAAAGCCTCTCACATCATGGTGACAGGTATAGGCAGGTGTTCTATCACTAAGTCACACTCTGGCCCTGGCTACTCATTTTTAACTGAAGTGAGTTTTCCTATAACTTTAAGAGAAAGAGAATGGCCTTCATACTTTAAGAACTGTATGCCCTATAGTTTCCCTTTCTGTTGCCTTCAAAATATGATTTATTTATTTATTCATCTATTTCGATCAACTGTCAAGATTGGCTTTGATGCTCCCTCCCTCATTTTTCCTGGATCTTCTCTTTCCTTTGCCACACTTACTTCTGCTCTACTTATTGTAGAATCTACTATCTACTTCCCAGAATTTCTTCTGTCAGTGAAATCCTTGGTCTGAAAGAGAATGTTGATTGTTTAGTTTGCATGTTTAGAGAATTTTTTTCCCAGTCTATTTGGGAAGAGCAGGAGGAAAGAGAAGACAGGCAAAGGGAGGTTCAAAGCAATGGCCCCATTGCTATAGTCTTCATGTATTCTAGAACAAGCCATTGCCAACTCTTGTATCTTCTACTTCCATCCTGCATATTTCTATTTCATTGCCCACTTTGACAAATATTGCTGCCTAGCTACTCCAGCCTTCAAGGAGTTTTCAAGCCAGACAGGAGACAAACCTAAGCATAGTTAAGTACAATCAAGCTGCAGCAAATACTGTGCAGATGCTGTGGTAACCCAAAGATGGTAGAGGCTCACTCCTGATGGTTTGTAGTCAGGGTAAACTTCCCAGAGGAGGCAACATTCACATCCCTAAGCAAGGTCTGAAGGCATTCATACTCACCAGATGCAGGCTCTTGTAGCAGGATGGACTTACAATACTTACGCTGAAAATGGCCAGGATATGTTATGGTAAAAATGAAGCCAGATAATTAGGGCTGTCTCCTTTACAGAGCTTCAGGCTTCTCATCCTCATTAGCTTGACCTTCATTTTTTTATGATGCTGGAGATCAGCCTCGTGCATGCTAAGTTGCTTTACAACTGAGTTCCGTCTCCTTTTTCTTTCATGTGTTTTGCTCATCTCCTAGTAATTTTGGCAGGTCTCTGGGAGGCAGACAGTGTCTGTAGCTTGATGCAGATCCCATCTCCTCCTCCTTGAGAATGACACATGATTATAGCTTTCCGTTCTGCTGAAAAAACAGCCCGCTTGGAGCTTTCCTGCATTCTTAACCTGTGACATCCATCCCCAACTCTTCACCATTCCATCCCCTGGGTAGTTTGCAATCTGGCTCCTGGGTTGGCCTCGTACATCATCAGGACCCTTTGTCTGCATAAAAGGCCAAAAGGCTGGTATGTGCAACTGGCATAGGCAAAAGGCAGGCTGTCCTCTGTCTAGCTTTCCCCCACAGCAATCTTTGTGGGCAGACCTTCATTACACAGCACCAATGTGTGGGATTTAATTCTCTTCAACAGGATTTTTTTTGAGTGTTGAATACTGTATTCATTCATTCTAGGGCTAAATGAGAAATTTCAAAAGAGACAAAATATGTGACTCTCTTTGGATCATGCAATGTTTTCTCAATGCATGCCAGTGGGGCTGCGGACAGGCCAGAGGCTCTGAAGTAGCCCTATGACCAGTAGTTGAGAGAGAGAGGAGTGAGAGGTAAAGGCTTTCCCTTAAATCAGCCTCAGAAAGGGCCACCCAAGGGGGCCCATGTTAAGGGTAAGGACAGCCTGAAGGTAATGAGTAAGAGGCAGGGGAAGAATCCAGTAGAAACTCCCAGCTACCTGCCCCTACCCTTTTGGGTTCTCTTTCCACCTTATCCAGCTTCCTTAGCTATTGCCCGGGGCCTTCAAGCAAGTCCTATGGGGTCACCACTGACCCTGGCCTCTAGGAATTCACTCATATCCTCAATTCCCTATTTGAATGGGGAAAATTCCTTTGTTAGATAGTCCCAGAAGAGGTTAGAAATTTCCCTGAAGAAGTTAGGTATTCTAAAGTGAAAAGCAAAAGACTTTTAAGCCATAAGGATTCTTGTCCTAACTCAACTGTCCAAAGTATGCCATGGCAGCACCAGCTCCAGATCCCAGAGCTCCTCTTCTGTTTCTTCCTTCTTCAACCCTGTCTACCTAGAGGATAAACAGAGGCTCAGATGTCAGACTACAATAGTTCTGGAGTGGAATCATTGGCCCTCTGTATTTAGGCTTGCTTCTGTCTCTCACTCCTAGGCATAAACTTTGACCTCTCGACTCAGACTGCCAAAAGAGTTTTGTTTTTCTTCCTCATGCTGTCCCAGGTCCAAGGTAATGATACGACTTCCACATTGGGACATCCAGTATTTAGCTTTGGGCATCTGAACAGCTCTATCAAGTGCCTCTGTCACTGTGACAAAATACATGAGATCATCAACTTAAAAAAGAAACGTTTATTTGGTTTATGGTTTCGGAGGTTTCAGTCCATGGTCATGGCCCTGCTGCTTTGGGCCTGTGGCAGGGCATGCCATCATGGAGGGAGTGCACAGGGGCAGGAGGCTGCTCACTCATGGTGGCCAGGAAGAAACAAAAAAGGACAAAGAGGGACTAGGGTCCCAAAATTTCCTTCAAGGACCCTCAGTGATCTAAGTTCCTCCACTAGGCTTCACCTTCTAAAGGTTCCATCATTTCCTAATGATGCCAAGCTGAAGACCTGAAGACCAAACTATAGAACCAAATTATAGCTCTGTGTTCTGGAGGTTTCCACATCCTGGTCAGGT
The DNA here is from genome assembly GCF_000151885.1 of Dipodomys ordii. Lineage (NCBI taxonomy): Eukaryota > Metazoa > Chordata > Mammalia > Rodentia > Heteromyidae > Dipodomys > Dipodomys ordii. The sequence continues at coordinate 5,049,456 of NW_012267248.1, forward strand.
GCTCATCACCCACTGAAGCCTTCCTTTTTTAATTCTGTCAGATTTCCCTCAAGCAAAGTGCCTGCCTGTGCTTGCCCATGATTGTTCTATTCTTCAGTTCTGTCCCAGTCACCTGGCTTGATTTCAGGACTGAATAAATGTGGTAGAGGTCATGGGACTCAGTGTAAGCCTTTGAAACACATCTCTCCACAGTGGCACAGCTATAGCACACTCTACACATTCTAAATTTCTCAAGTTTTTCTTTTTATAAGGCCAGAGTCTTGCTTTATAACCCCAGCTGGCCTTGAATTTAAGATCTTTCTGCTGTATCCTCCTGAGTGCTGAGATTACAGGATACTTAACTCATTTTAAAACTGCTCTCAGAGTCTGGAGCTCCTTTGATTGGTTCATTTAGCTTTTAGCTCATATACTCAACAATATTTTTTTTAATTTTTATTTCTGGTGATGGATCTGGGGCTTGAACTCAGAGCCCAGACTCTGTCTCTGAGCTTTTTTGCTCAAAGTTAGTGCTTTACCATTTAAATCACAGCTCCACTTCTGATTTTTTGGTGGTTACTTGAAGGTAAGACTTCACAGGATATTGCCCCAGCTGGTTTCAAATTATGATCCTCTTGAGTAGCTAGGATTACAGGTGTAAGCCTTTAGCACTCGGCAGTAAATGATCAAGGGTAGTAAAGAAGAATTCTCACCTCCTAAGCAAGTGTTTTGAAAAAGAAGCTTCCTGCTAGTCCCACCTCAGAAGCCTTGATCAATACTCAGGTCAGAGATCAGGAAATGACAATGCTACCTGGTAGCTGCGTATAAGAGTGAGCTAAGCCACATTCTGGGACTCGCCAAAGAACTGGGCTGCACCATATGAAATTGTTGGGGCTTTGGAAACAATCCACAGGTTTATATTAGTAGGTGACTATTTTTTTTTGTCTCAACAGAAGAGACTGAGAAAATATGGGTTTCTGGGGCTCCCGGCCTTCTCACTTGTCCCCAGTTCTCCCGATGACTCATAAGCAAGAGTCTGCACCCAGCTCATCAAAATCTCAACTGCCCATTCATCACCTAGGGAACTCATAAATGCAAATTATGATTGTGGGGCTGAGGTGGGGCCGGAAGTCCTGTATTTTATGCAGCAAGTTCCAATGGCTGCCACCTGGCCACAATTTTGTGAGAAGTAGCATGTTGCCTGTATAGCTTAATTCTGTGAATCCTTCCCCCTCATGTCACTCAATAGAATATTAAGCATGAGGCAAAGCTTCCTAGGGCAGTAACATCTGTGCCAAATTCCCCCACCCACCTGCCCCAGAATTGTATAAGCTCCACATGTTACAGCCAGCCATTAAACCTATTAAAGATGATTTTTTTTCTGTCTTTGCTGACTACCCATTCAGCAGACACTTGCTAAGCATCTACAAAGTGGCCAGTGTGCTTCAGCCAGAGTTATGATCAGAAATGAAAACTTGACCCTGGTACTTCTTAAATCTCCCACTCAACACAGTACAAGGGCAAGTGCCCTAACATGGCAAGATTTTGTTTATATTTTTGTTGCTAAGAATTGAACCCAGGGACTTGTGTTTGCTTAAGCACTCACTCAACTTCTGAGCCACCTCTACAGCCCTTAGTGGGAGTGTTTCATACCCTCTGAAAATGGACAACTTACCTTCTATCAGGCTCTGCCTAATCCTCATCTATTTTCCCAGTCTTGGCTTCCTGACTCCCAGCTGACCAGGCTCCAAGCTTTGACTCTCATTCAAAATGTCCATCTTACATACCTATCAGTGGGAGGAGCCCGTAGTGCCCCCACTGATCTCTCATCTTGTTTCTTTCTCCACTAAACTTTGTTTCCCAAGTGTAGACAATGTCTCCATCATTTCCCATCAGCAAAATTGTGCTGCACTGTATTGTTGTCCAAGTGCCACATCATGAGGTAGGAATTCTAGTCTGCAGGTTTTCCCATCTGAGATGCCATGCACTTGACCTGCTTCCAACGCCTGAGCTCTGGCTGCATGGCAGCTGGAGAAGGGCTGGGTTGCAGACTGCTGAGGAATGGAAAATGTCCGGGCGTGAATGTGAGTCATCTGTGGTATGTAACACTGTACAGCCCAGCTGTTGGGATAGCATCAAGGAAAGCTGAGGATAATGCCAGGGAGACAAGAGAAGGGGTCAGGGGTGGTATAGCCAGTGTCTACCAAGAACTAACCTCCTTTAGACACAAAGCATGCTGGGAAGCTTAGATCAGCTCTACCCTGGAAATCTCTTGACTTTGGATGTAATGAGTTAAAAACTAAATGCAAGCTCTTTGCTGCTTCTAAAACGAGTGCTGTCCTGTTTCACCTTGGACTTGGCATGATTCGCCTTTCTTAGTTCCACAGCATTTGTACACTTTTATGTCACTGAATTGTCACTTTTATAAGAGAAGGTTTAAAATCACATTTGGTTTTCTGGTTCTTGTCTTAAAATCATATCACTCATCCAAAAACTATAACACACACACACACCATCACCACCACCACACCACCACCACCACCACCACCACCACTACCACCAGCAACCCCCAAACAATGGCATTTTTCCTGTCCATAAAATAGAAACAACAGGCAGTTGCTGGTGGCTCAAGTCTGTACCCTAGCTACTCAGGAGGCTGAGATCAGAGAATTGTGGCTCAAAGCCACCGGGGCAGGAAAGTTTGTGAGACTATTATCTTTAATAAAGTACTCAAAAAAAAAAAAAAGCTGGAAGTAGATCTGTAGCTCAAGTGGACCAGCACACACACACACACACACACACACACTAGAACCAGCAACAATATTATATTTTAAATCACTGGCTTTGCAGCAAAACTTGTAGATTTCCATGAAGCTATTGTTGGGCTGGGGTCGAAGATGGAAAGGGATAGTAGTAAATCTACTTTTGACATTTGGGTCTTGCATTGATTTTGTAATTCTGATGCCTGAAATAAATTTCAATTTTGTAGCAGAAAGACACCCGTCCTTCAGCCTCCCCAAGTGCACTGGGTGTCTGCATCACCCTCTGCCCACCATCCATCTGGATCTTCAGTTCTTTCCCTTGTCCTCCTCACCCTGGGCCCTCACTGCAATACATTGGCCATCACTCTATCTGGGTCAAAGCAATAATCAATTAGAAGAAAGTTCAACTTGTAAACAGGATAGTAATCTGATACAGATTACTTAAAAAAATCCTTCATTAAAAAGTCCCCAAATCCTGGGGCTGGGAAGGAGGTTCAGCGGTTGTGTGCTTGTCTCACATGCATGAAGCCCCTGGGTCCAATTCCTCAGCACCACATAAACAGAAAAGGCTGGAAGTGGCGCTGTGGCTCAAGTGGTAGAGCACTAGCCTTGAGCTGAAGAGCACAGCACCTAGGCCTAGAGGTCAAGCCCCATGACTGACAAAAAAAAGTCCCCAAATCCCAACTAAATCTAACTAAAATTTATGATATGTCCATATGAGGCCAACAAGTAAAAAAAGTGCACATCGTGAAGCTGTTTCACACAAAAAATTACTTTTGTATGAAATTTTGTGTATAGTATTTTTTAATGTTCTATTAAAAAAAACAAATTTCATGGTCAGACTTAGATCCCATCCCAAGATATAGCACTAATGTCTATGCAACTATTCTGAGAGAATTTGACATCCCAAACACTTCTGGTCCTAAGTATATTGAATAAGGGACACTTACCTATATCCCTTTGTCCACCAGAAGTATTATAACAAAGAACCATATGCTGGATGGCTTGTGAATAACAAAACTTACTTCTTACTTCTTACTTCTGGAGGCTGGAAGTCTGAGGTCAGGATGCTGACATGATAAGTTCTAGTAGGGATACTCTTCCTTCCAGGTTGCAAACTGCTGCCCTTATTGGCAGAGGAAGGATGAAGTCGCTTTCAGAATTCCCTATTATAAAGGCACAAATCTCCTCTGTTAGGGCTCCATTCTGTGTCCTAATCACCTCTCAAGGTACCACCTCCTAAGACCATTACTTTAGGGGCTAGCATGTCAACAAACCAATCTGGTAGGTACTTGACATTTAGCTTGCCAAGGATTACCTGGTGACGATGGGACAAACAGACAACTGGGGTGAGAAACTGCAAGCAGAGGGACTAACTGGTTTAGTCAACCTTCTAGGTCATACATGAATCATCTTGAGTAGCATCACTGAGCTGGCACATTCCAGCTCAGGCTTTAGCCAACACACTTCCCTAAGACTCTTAGGGCGGCCAAGTGAAAAGGTACATCTGAGTCTTGCTGTGCATAACAGGTCTTACGAAATGTGGAGGCAAAGAGGCCTAAAGAGGGAATTGACACAGAGTCATAATCCCCAAGACACCTAAATTCTGGCAGTGTGGAATGGCTGCCTGGTCCTTCTCTCCTTCTTCCACATATGAGCAAGTGAAGATCTCTGGGCTAGTGTCTTTAATTATGGGATGGGGCAAGACTAGGTTTGTAGGCCAAATCTGATCATCATCAAAGCTGCAGTCAAGGTCAAGCTGCTGTCAGGAAGGGTGTGGCAAGGACAGCGCAGCGTGTGGTTCAGACAGTGTCCACGAACTAGAACTGCATCTGCAGTGGTATCTGGACCCCTGCAGAGACTGCCTCCCTCAACTTCTGCCTTAGAAGTTACTCACACTATCAGCCACTTGGACAGCTCTGCAGTTACTGGCAGACTAGGGTTTAACTAGACTTTATTTATTGGGGGCAGGACTAGGGTATGAGCTCAGGACCTGTGCTTAGATTTTTTTTTTCTCAATGCTACTGTTCTACTACCTGAGCCACACTTCTGCTTCCAATTTTGAAGACTATTTTGGCTGGATTTTGATTGGATTGATTCTTGGTTGGCCTTACTTCAGCATGTCTTGTCATTTCAGTTTCCTTGTTCACATAGTGTCTTTGATAAATTCATGGATGTTGCATCTTTTCTCTACATACAATATGTCTTGCTCTGGATTCTTTAAAAAAAAACAGGCTTGATTCACTTTATTATTTTTGTATAAAATTCCATGCTGTAGCCACAGCTGGAGCCTGGGTCCTCTGCACGGAGACTCTGGTGTGGGTTTTCACAAGATGGGAAGTGAATCCCTGATAAGAAGATTTGGTGAATACGGTCTCTTTCCAGAGGTCAGGGGTCAGATAACTGTAGGTCTTAGAGATGGCATCAAAGGCGGCTTTGGCGAAGTTCTCCAAGGTAGCAGGACAGCCCCTGGCTGAGGTGTAGCACTCATCGATTCCAAACATCAGCAGCAGCTTCTTGGGGACAGGAGCTGAACGATCCCAGAGCCTCTGGGGGCAGGAATGAGGCGCAAGAGCCCAGAACCGCAGCGGCCTGTCACCTTGCACGGGACAGTGTGAGGCTTGCCCATCTTGTTCCCCCAGTTAACCCCGCTGCATGGGGACAATGGAGAGCTTGGCCAAGATGATGCCCCGGATGGCAGTGGCCACCTCCTTGGCGCACTGAACCCCCAGACCAACATGGCTGTTGCAGTCGCCAGTGGCTACGAATGCCTTGAACCTAGTGCGCTGGCCAGCTTGAGTCTGCTTCTGCACGGGCATAATCTTCAACCGGTCATCCTTGAGTGACTCCCTCAGGAAGAAGTCAATAATCTCAGACTCCTTGATGGGCAGGGAGGAAAGATAGATCTCCTCCAAAGACTTGATCTTCATGTCCTTACCCAGGCGGCTCAGTTTGGTGAGGAGGATCTATTCCTCATCTTTGGCCTTGCCTCCAGGAGCACTGGCATCACCCGACATTGGGGGTTTTCCTGGAGAAGGAAAAGTCTGGATTCCTCTGTGACTGGTATTCATCAGTAGGATTATGCTGAGTCTTGCTGTGCTTTTCTTTCTTTTCATCCTGATGGACATTGTTGAGGTTTTTGGATGCATTAATTGATGCATTTTTGCCCAATTGGGGGACTTTATTTCTGTGCATGCTGAGTGCCAGTGACTCACACCTGCAATCCTAGCTATTTAGGAGGCTGAGTTCTGAGGACTGCAGTTCAAAGCCAATCCAAGCAGGAAAGTGCATGAAACTCTTATCTCCAATTACACACACACACACACACACACACTTCCTGTCGATTTTGCCTTTTGGAAATTGAATTACATGTATACCCTCGAACTGAGAGTATGTTCGTTTACTCTGGGCTAGGTGCAAGGCTTGTGTTACAATCCCAGCAGGAAGAGATTGCAAGAGACAGAGATCAGGAGAACTGTAATTTGAGGACAGCTTGGGGAAAAAGGTAGACTCTATTTCAATCAATGAGTTGATTATGGTGATACATGCCTGTGATGGCAAGGAGGCCACTGAAAGGAAAGATTGTGGTTAGGACTGTGATCTTGCAAAAATGAAAAGATCTTACTTGAAAAATAACTGAAGTAGAAGGGATGGAGGCAGGTCTAAAGTAGTAGAGCACTTGCCTGGCAACCTTAGTACTACCACCAAAAGAAGCCTGTTTTTTCTGCCCTTGAGTTTGACAGTTTCTATCACCAGATCTTCAAATTACCTACGTTAATTTTTTCCCAGTGCCTAATCCTCTGTTAAGATCACCCAGGTAAAAAATCAGCATTTCAGAATAATGTGTTCTAATTTTTGTTTATTTTATTTTAAACTGAGATATAATTCACATAGCATAATATTTATTTTTTATGTGTACCATTCATCTCTTCATTGTGTTCCTGTTTTTCTTTAAGTCCTTTAGCATATTCATAACATATATTTTTATTATTGTGCTTTAAGGACACTTTTCCCTCTGTCACTCCTGCATGTCTTTCTATTGACTTAATTATTCTCCTGACTGTAGGCTGGATTTTCTTCTGTGCATGTCTAACATACTTTGCTTGAATGCTAGACATTTTGAATTTTGTTCAATATTGTCATTGTTGAACATCTTTGAGCACTGGGCTTCATTCTTATAGAAGCTATTTTACCTATTTATTTATTTATTTATCCAGTCCTGGGGCTTGTACTCAGGGCCTGGACACTGTCCCTCACCTGTCAGAAATGAATAGTAAAAGGATACAGATTTTGTCAAGGCATTTTCCTCTGTACAGAAGGGTGCACTATCATCCTGCCCCCAGAGGTAGGAAGTATATATCAAGTGGTGGTTGGAGGGTGTCCATTTAGTTTTCATCATAACCCAGGTCTACCTTGAACATAGAATGGATGGATTTGATGGTGCAGCTCCTGTGGGAAGGTTTGAGGATCCAGAGCAGTCACTAGGGCACATTTTGATTACTGCTGCCATGTTTTTGTTCTAAGAGATGTATAAGTCTTTTCACATTAAATCCTGTTTGAACTGGGTCTTTCATTACTTGAAACCAAAAACATCCTAGCTGGTAAGCTTGGGTAGTTTCCTAAGTCAGAAGTCCACATATTTATTTCTACCTTGGTCCCAGAAAGTGATATTACCAACCGCATCTCTGCCCCCACCCCACCAGTTGGATATGGGGGTAGTGGAAATGCATTAAGAGTGTTATATTAGTCAGAGTCTTCAGACAAACAGAGCCATTAGAGCCACGTATTCCCAGCATATGGAGGAAGTAGAAGAATGACTCAAGTGGTAGAGCACTGGCCATGAGCAAAAAAGCCAAATAGAGCATGAGGCCCCGAGTTCAAGCCCCAGTACTGGCACAAAGAGTATATGAATTTATTAAGAGATTGACTCATACACCATAGAGATTGAAGCATTCCTCAATAGGCTCTAGGCTGGGGACCCAGCGAAAATGGGCAATGACTCATTTCCCAGAAGTCAGAAGCTTCAGAACCACGAAAACCATTGCTACAGTCTCCAGTCCAAGGCCGAAGACCCAAGGGTCTCCAAGGGTCACTGGTCAAGTAGCTGAGTCCAAAGGCCAAAGCATCTGGGAGTCTGGAGTTTGAAGATGGCTACAAAAGAAAACACCCCTACCAAGGAGGAAGAATCAGACAGAGGGAGCTTCCTCTCTGGCTGCTTGTCTGCTCCCTCCAGGTCCAGTTCATTGGATGGCACCAGCTTCCATTCAGGGCAGGCCTTCCCATTCATTTCTCTAACCCACATGCCAATCTTCTCTGAAAACACTCTCATTGACACAGCCAGAAATACTGTTCTGCCAGATCTCTGAGCATCCCCTCATCTGATACACTGACATTCCAAATTGACCATGTCCAGGCTGAGATAGAGAATCAGCCTTCTGGAAACTTAGTGAGTCCCAGAACATTGTGGGTGAGTTTTAGAACATGTTTCATGTTCTAAAAGAATAATGTTAAAAGAAACTGAGAGAATGCAGGGGAATCGAACAGGTCTCTTTATCTAGGCAAGGGAGTCAGGGCAGGATATGCCAGCCTGAGCTTTATAATGAGGATTTGGGAAGGTGGACATCTCATCAGGCACCAGAAGAGAGGATACAAGCTGACAGTGTCTGCAGCTGCCCAACATTGCACACCTCTGTAGGTAAAAATCACCCTCAGGGAGAACTGACAAACATTAATCTACCCAGACTATGTTGAAGTTGTTACTTCTACCCAACAAATAGAAACTTGTGAGACAGAAATTAAGGTAAATTTTAGGAAAGCTATAAAAGGAGTGTGTGTGTGTGTGTGTGTGTGTGTGTGTGTGTGTGTGTGTGTGTAGAAGGATATTAGTGGTTCACAACTCTAATCCTAGCTAGTCAAGAGGATTGTGGCTCAAAGTCAGTCCAAGCAGGAAAATCTATGAGAGTCTTACCTCCACTAAACCACCAAAAAACCAGAAGTGAAGCTTTGACTTAAGTCATAGAGTGCTAGCCTTGAGCAAAAGAAGCTCAGGGTCAATGCCAAGGTTTTGATTTTAAGTCTCAGGACCAGCATACACACACACACACACACACACACACACACACACACACAATATAAATAAATAAATAAATATACACCTGTTTAGTACTAAAAATTCACACAGTATCACATTTACAAACATTGCCAACTTCCTGAAATATGAGATCTCATTACATTTAATATGTGGAAGCATCCTTTATACATCATTGAAGTAATATTAATTTTAAATCCACTACCATGTGAGGACCAGACTGGAATCCAGTGCAATGAATAGTGTAGGATTCTGTGGAACCTGCGGCAAAGCTATGTGCATAGCCATGAATGTTGTTATCTTCGCCTTTCAAGTGTGGTGAAGTGCTAAACAGACCATTTTAAAGACAGACTTCTCACACTAGCTGATCATCTATACTTCTTGTCTGTGTATGCTGTTTATGGAAGTTCATTCCTCTCTGTTTTCAGATGTCTACCCACATGTCCAAGCCTCCTGCTATATGATTGGCTGCTGCTGGAACTTAGCCAAGTGCAGTTCCAGACCTATTACTCTTTTTTTTTGGGGGGGGTCCGGCTGTGGGGCCTGAACTCTGGGCTTGGGCGCTCTACCACTGAGCCAACTTCCCAGCCCCAGTTGCAAGTAATTTTAAAAATGAGTACTACTCCCTCAGGCAAACAAACAGGCTGTCTACTCTATAGAAGAAATGGAATGACATGGAGAATGACTTGTCTCTGTTTGTGTGAAGTCTAGACTCAAAGAAGTATATGTTGATTTTACAGGTTGCTGGGAGGGAGTTGCTAAGAGTAATAGGTCTGGGGCTGGGAAGGTGGCTAGGTGGTAGAGCGCTTGCCTTGCATGCATGAGGCCCTGGGTTCAATTCCTCAGCACCACAGAAGCAAAAAGAAAAAAGCCGGAAGTGGCGCTGTGGCTCAAGTGGTAGAGCACTAGCCTTGAGCTGAAGAGCTGAGGGACAGAGCCCAGGCCCAGAGTTCGGGCCCCACGACTGGACCCCCCAAAAAAAAAACTTACTTGCAACTGAGCACTGGCTCATAACTATAATCCTAGCAGGAGGCTGAGATCTGAGGATTGGGATTCAAAGCCAGCCCAGGCATGAAAGTCCATGAGACTCTTCTCTCCAATTAACCAGAGAAAAGCCAGAAGTAGAGCCATAGCTCAAACGGTAGAGCACCAGTACTGAGGGCTAAAGCTCAAGGACAGTATCCAGGCCCTGAGTGCAAGCCTCAGTACTGGCACACATAAACAAACAAACAAAAACCTACTTGCATTAAGAAACAAAATGTACACAGGATAAAGAATCCTCCCCATTCCACACCTCTAATGTTACATTTGCACTTACATCTGATCACTTAAAGACAGAGTTATGTTATATATTTATTCTGTGTCATTTACTGAGCTTTTCCCCCAGCACTGAATAATCTGCTATATTTAGTCTACAAGTATCTTAGTCACACAAACAATGAGCTGGCGCTATAGAGCTCAAGTATCATCCTATGTCTATTTTCTACTTTCATTATTTATTCATTCACTAATTCATTCCCCAAGTGTTTATGGTGCTGGGCACAAAGGGGTATAAATATAAATAAGGTACTGTTCCTGCCATTAAAAATTTCACAGTCTAGGAGAAGAAATCAATATCATGAGATAGTTTTCCTATATTTACCCATTTGGGTCATGTATTCATGTAATATTTGCTCAAGTGTCAAATATCAATGACCCATTTTGTTTAGTGCTAAGCATATACAAGTGGCCAGATATGTGTGTTTTAGATGGCTGACGTTATTTCTTCTTTCAAGGCTTTAAAAGCAGAACCATGAAAGGTTGGAAAGATGCACTATCCATTTCATGCTGTAATCTCTAGGCAGCACATGCTTCCACTTCTGGCCACAGGACGGACGGGCGATCAGATGAAAATGTTCTTTCTAATGAGAAAAACAATTAAGCATCTAAAATGTGAGAACAAGAAAACACAAGATAAAAATAAACTCAGCAGTCTGCTCCATGAAAAGCATTTCTAACTGGTGAATTTATGGGTCGCCATTTCACCAGTTTCCGCTCTTCTGTGCTGCATGACTTTTACAATGAAGAAGCCAGCAACCTTGTCAGCAACTACCCCACAACTGGAGTTTAGCTGGCTGGTTAACAGGAATTTCTGTTTAATGCTTCATGGTTAGCAGCAATCATTTCTACCCTTTTTTTCTTTTGGGTCGGGTCATAGAGCCTGAACTCTGGGCCTGGGCGCTGTCCCTCAGCTCTTCAGCTCACGGCTAGCACTCTACCACTTGAGCCACAGCGCCACTTCCGGCTTTTTTCTTTTTTCTTATGTGGTTCTGAGGAATCGAACCCAGGGCCTCATGCATGCAAGGCAAGCACTGAGCCACCTTCCCAACCCCTCTACCCTTTTTTTGTTTTTTGTTTTGTTTTTTTTATTCTGAGTTTGAACTCAGGGCCTCAGATTTATATTCTACCACTTGAGTCACTCCCAGTCCTTTGCCATTTTGTTTGATTTTCAGGTATGCTTTCATGCTTTTGCTCTGGATAGCCTTGGTCTATGATCCCTCTTCTTCTACCTCCTAAGTAATAGCTGGGATTATAGGTATGAACTACCATGAGATAGGACTCTTCTAACTTTTTCTCCTGCTGGCCTTGGTCTGTGATCCTCCTCGTACCTCCTAAGTAATAATCTAGATAGATAGATAGATACATACATACATACATACACATATATACACACATACACATTTACATACACATACATATATAATATATTTCTAAATTATGATTACAGACCACACCACTTGACCCCCTAAATATTTTAGCCTACACCTCTTCAGGCCAAAGACATAATCTTAGGTAACAAAATGTCATTAACACACCCAAGAAATGTATCAGCAGTGTCCAGTGCCACCTAAAACCCAGCTGCCAGCTCTAGTGTACTGAAAGTAGATGCTACCCTACTGCCTGGGCCTTGCCCCTTGCTCTTCCAGAACACAGAGCCTGACTCAGTGCACTGCTGAGGACTCTGCCCAGCAGCTCAGGCTCCTGGCTGCTAACACCTTCCCATACCTCTGGAATTGAGCCCACTTTTCTCCATCTCTGTGGCCAGCACCCCAGTCAGATCGGTGCTCCTTTACTTTGGCCTGTGGCCATCTTGGAGCTGACCACTGCTACGTGAAATGGCCAGTAATGCTGTAACAGCCCAGCCACAGATATTTCCAGCTTGTGCATCAAGTTACCAAGAAAAAAAAAGGCTTTTAGTAACACCCGGGAGCTTGAATTTCATTAATATTCATGTCAGAAGAGAGTGGCTTATGAAAGCCAGTGCATTTCTGCTTCTTGGTAAAAGGGTAGAGGAAATGCTGCATGAATGAAAATCATATTGTGGAAGGCTGTGAAGGAGTGAGCCGCTGGGCACAACTCCCTGCTTCCTCCGCTTCTCAGGCTAAGCCCACCTCCTGCAGCAGGGCCAGAGGACCAGATTCTTTAAGTCCCATCAGCCATCTGCATGGAGCACAGTGCCAAAACCCTGCACCAGGACAAACAGCTCATGTGACACAGAGATATGCCAGTCCCTGTCCTGGCTAGTTGAAGGACCAAGCAAGGACTCAGTAGAGCCTTTTACCCTTGGGCAGAGGTTGGGCAGAGATTTTGGCTTCTCAAGAGCCACAGCTCATAAGAAGAGGGAGAATTCATTCCTGCTGCAGGGACAAAAAGCCTGAGAGAAAAGGAAGTGACAGGAGACTGAATAAAAATAGAAACAGCTCAGTGCTCTGACAAGAGGGATGCTGGATGAATCAGGTCCTTCTAGTAGTGGAAATAACTCATTTAAAGCAAAAATCTCATGGACAAGCTTTTGGGCTTTCTCTTTTCACCACATTAACACCCCGACAAAGGGCTGTAGCACTGCAGGAAATGAGGGGGTGAGGACTCTGGCTACATTCTCCTATCCTCCCTGTTTCTGCAGACAGTCCCGGAGGCGAGGTGCTGGTTGCCCAGGCAACAGCTTGGATGTGAAACTCCAGAATATGTGCTGTCAGGCAGTAGGAGATGCATTTTTTTTTTTTGCTAGTATTGTGTGATCTCATGGAGGGCATTTTCTTAACCCTTCTGAGCCTGTTTCTTCACACATGAGGAGGAGGGGTGTGTGTGTGTGTGTGTGTGTGTGTGTGTGTGTGTGTGTGTGTGTGTGTGTGTGTGTGTGTGTGTGATAGCTGGTTATAGAGCCTACCAGGCACTCAGTATAGCTTTCTTTTCTTCTTCCTACCTCCCAGCATGCTGACTTCCTAGGCACCAGTTGGATAAACAGAATATGTACATGATATAAAACGGTTTGGGGGCTGGGAAGGTGGCTCAGTGGTAGAGCACTTGTCTACCATGCATGAGGCCCTGGGTTCGATTCCTCAGCACCACATAACCAGAAAAAGCCGGAAGTGGCACTGTGGCTGAAGTGGTAGAGTGTTCACCTTGAGCTGAAGAGCTGAGGGACAGTGCCCAGGCCCAGAGTTCAGGCCCTACAACCAGCCAAACAAACAAACAAAAAAAACAAATAAAACAGTTTGGATAATAAATAAGAAGTTAACTCAATTTTTGTGACTAGAATGACATACAAAGCTCAAGAAAGTTCATGATTTGGTGTTAGAGAATCAACCTTTTGTAAACTGAAAAACCATTCATCACTTCCATAAATTTGAAAAGTTTAAGTTTAATATTTTAGTTTCTGAGTAAGCATAACTGCATAGTAGGCATTGATGTTCCTCATTAAGAGCACTTGCTTTTTTTCTCTGTTTGCTCAGAGACAAATAGAAGATGGATGTGGTAATCACAGACAGCATTAGCATTGTGGCCACGGAATTGCTGATCGAATGCATGTTGCTACCTGTGTGGCAACAACAAGCCCTCTAATGGCATGCCTCCATGTTGGAGAGAATTCACACTTGAATCACAGGCAGTGATGGACCTCCCAGCCTTTGCCCCCATTCTCGGTTGAGTTTCCCTACTAAGCTTGTGTTTATGTGGTACAAAGCATACCCTCTCTGTGACCATCAAAGTCATACAGCATGATTAGAGGATGTTGACTAAAGTGCATTAAAGATCTCAAAGAGTTAAAAGTAAAGATTTCTTTCCTGGGTGCTGGTGGTTCACATTTATAATCCTAGCTGCTCAGGAGGCTGAGATCTGAGGCAGGAAAATCCATGACTCTTATCTCGAATAAACTACTCAGAAAAAGTCATGGTTCAAGTGGTAAAGCGCTAGTCTTGAGCAAAAGAAACTCAGGGACAGAGCCTAGGCCCTGAGTTCAAGGTCCAGGACACTCTTTCTCCCTCCCTCCCTCCCTCCTTCCCTCTCTCTCCCTGTCTCTCCTTCTCTCTCTTCTTCTTTCCCTCCCTCTCTCTCCCTCCCTCCCAATGTCTCTCTCCCTTCCTCTCTCTCTCTCCCCCTCTCTCTCTCATGTACACACACACACACACACACACACACACACACCCCACAGTAAAGGTTTCCAGTTTAATTGACAAAATGCATGTGATATAGACTGCTGGATAAACCCTTCAGGGTCACAAGGTGGTAATCTCCCCAGATGCTGCGAGCTGGGGCTCTCAGGGACTCCTCTTGTAGATCTGTCTCCAGCTAAACACAGTGGCCTCCCCATCCAATGCCACAACCCCCCTCCTTGGGGATGGCTTTTATGATGATGGTAGGCTTTTGGGTCCTGATGGGCTCTACTCTCACAAAGGGATTAATAACATTTTCATGGAAGAAGGTTATCTTTAGAACATGAGGTTATAAATACATTCAGCAGTAGTTTTCTTCTTTCCTCTCCTACATATGACTCTTTCCATCTTTTCTTCCTTCCTTCATCTCTTTCATCATCATCATCGTTATTATTATTATTATTGTCATCATCATCATCATCATCATCAATCATTATTATTGTACCAGTTCTGAGTCTTGAACTCAGGGCCTGGATGCTGTCCCTGAGCTTTGTTGCTCAAGGCTAGTGCTCTACCACTTGAGCCACAGCTCTTCTTCCAGCTCTTTGATGGTTAATTGTAGTCTCACAGATTTCCTGTCTGGCCTGGCTTGGAACCACAGTCCTCAGATTTCAGTCTCCTGAGAAGCTAGGATTATAGACATGAGCCACAGGCGCCCAGCAGACTCCTTCCATCTTATGTCATATTATTGTGTATGACAAAGGCCTCTCCAGAGGCCAAGCAAAAGCCAGGTTGATGCTCTTGAACTTCTCAGCTTCCAAAATAACCTTGCTGTAAAAAAATCATCTGCTGTCATGTATTGTTATAGCAAAAAAAAAGACTAAGGTCCTCCTGTCATGATTTATTGCTATTTGTATCTTATTATAAATGTGCACAGAACTAGTTCAGAAGTGAAGCAATGGTGAGTTAAATCCAGTTCTTCAAGTCAGTCATCTTATCACATTCTAAAGGGACTTTAACTCAGTTGCTCAGTGCATTTCATCATTAATAACTGCATTAGCATCAAACCTACTTGCATAAGGTAGTTATAGCTTATTGATGATAAGGTCAATGTTATACCACATCTCAAAACCGTAACCTAAAAAGATAAGAGACATAGAAATGTTGCCACATTGCCAAAGACCGACATGGTCATTAACAGTCATTCTAGTCCATTGCCATATTTTATGACCAAAATATCTCCTTGAGTGACAAAGTTTGAAAACTCTGTCAGGTTTCCAAAGCAGATGGTCTTAGCACTATATGCTTTGATTCTTTCAGACATCTGCTGTAGCTGAGCTAAGAGACAATGTGCTCATTTTCTCTGAGTCTCTGAAGGCATTAATAAAAACACTGATTTTCCCTTGTTGTATAAGCCAATATTCATCCATTTACTCTCAGCTACCTTCCTTCCTCTTTCTCTCCAGTGATCATTTTATCTTTATCAAATATGTCCACCTTTGGAAAGGTTAAAAGGTTTGGTCACCATGCTGGGAAAACTGGCCAGAAGCAATCAATAGAGCGAACATGTCTCCTTCTGTCCACTCTCATTCATGTAGGGCACTAATGGCACTAGTTAACACTGCTAGGTAACACAGCTGCATTCAGTGTTAACCCAGTTCTGCCAAAGGAGATGAACTCATGCTGTTGGGCCCTTAGGAATTTTGACATAATGGGTATAGTTGCAGTTTATTGTGTAGTAAGTTACTGACTTGGTCCTGAGACCAGTACATCAGGTAGGAAAAATAAATTGAGATGCACATTAGAGAATCACATAGCCGTACCAACATTTTTTCCACCCCCCTCTTCCTGAAGTCCACAGAAAAGGAAAGAATCTGTCTAGTGTGGACACTTATTAAGCCCTTGCATGTTGAATGTGAACACGAAGGCATATAATACAGCCCTCTATGATATTATCACCCCATGAAGATAGTGAATGTTTAAACTGCCTATTCCAATCCTGCACCCAACTTTTATCCTGAAGACAAATCCATGTATCTTAACCCAAAGACACATAACTTTGTGGTTTCCATATGGGAGCAAAATCTTCTATTCTTGTCCTTTTGTAGTAAATTGAACATTTGCATCCAAAAGTTAGTGTCTGCTTCCAACAGGACTGTTTTACAGCCTAATCTGTTTGACATCCCATTCCTTTACATAAAATTTCTGCAAGTTGTTCTCATCAATCTCTTACTTGTTTAATTCAGATGGTTTCAGATTACTGAGACCAAAATTATTCTCCCAGTCATAATGATCCTTTTTGATGTGTGTGTGTGTGTGTGTGTGTGTGTGTGCGCGCGCGCGCACATGCATGTGTTCAAGCCCTAAGGCTTGAACTCAAGGCCTGGGCTCTGTCCCTGAGTTTTTTGTTCCAGGTTATCACTCTACCACTTGAGTCATGGCTCCACTTCTGGATTTTTGGAGATAGGAGTCTCATGGGCTTTCAGTCTCTTGAGTTGCTAGGATTGCAGGTATAAGCCACCAAAGCAAGGAATTAATGTTTATATCTGTTTGGATCAGGTTTTAGTTGGCCATAGGGTCATACAGATGAGCCTAAATGTAATGACATATAACACAATCATATTGTTTCCATCTATAAAGGAGCCAACACTGGGTGGACATACAGTGCCATACAGAGACAGCTGCAGCTGTGGTGGGTGGCTGTTGGTGGGTACGGATGTAAGAATATCTCTCTGTCCTCATTACTGCTGCAACCTCATGCTGGACTTTGCATTCTTACAATGGCCAGCTCATTTTACAGCTGACCTAATGCCTTTCTGGGCTCCATCCCTCCCTAATTGATGCATTCTTCCATGATCAGTACCCTGAAGCCAAAATGGCTAACAGTGATAAACCTGTGCTGTTGAGGTTTGTGTGGGGCAGGCAACCAGGAGCCACTGGATTTAGCCATATTTGGTACTGCTTGGAGTAGCAAAAGACCCGCTGTGTTCAGTTTCCTATAAGCTGCCCACTTCTCCTCTCAGCCCCTCCCACCTTCCACAATATGGCCGATGCGCTGTGGATTTCCAAGCCCCTCTGCAGCAAGCAGCTGCTGCAGGAAATGGAGGGCAGCAGCTCTCTGTGCTCTTTTCCACTGCCTGACCAGAATGGCTACCGTTCAAGGCCATCTTTGGTGACAGTTAGCATTCCAGACCATGACATGATTCAATTTCATCTCAGTTTTGGGAAGTCATCAGTGATGAGCATGGCATCGACCCCACTGGCAGTTACCATGGTGACAGTGACTTGCAGCTGGAGAGAATCAACGTGTACTACAATGAAGCTGCTGGTAAATGTTTGGATGGCAACCGGGCTTTCCATAAGTGGCAGAGGAAAGGACCTAGGAGCATATAAATGATAAGGAAATGCTGTTTGCATAGTGTTTTCAATGTCAACTGCAAAATAGTCTGTTTAGTTGCTGAAGACTCCTGCTGGATGAAGCATGCTCAGTGCATCCATTTCTGTTTCCTCCTTTTGTCTCAGTGCTGGAATTTTCTGTAATAAATGATGCTGTGAGAGTTACCTATGACTTATGAGTTCTGCTCATGACTTGCTTGCCAAGCACAGGTCTAAATCAGCTCTTGTTCCCACAGGTAACAAATATGTCCCTCGGGCTATCCTGGTGGACCTGGAGCTGGGTACCATGGATTCAGTGAGGTCGGGACCATTTGGCCAGATCTTCAGGCCAGACAACTTTGTGTTCGGTATGTCATCATGGTTCATGGGACATGACCATACATTCCACTATTCCCTATGTTTAGTGTTGAGCTAAGCCCATATCTACACACCCTCAGTCCTGGCCTTAACCTTCTCAGTATGCTGAGGTCATACTTCAGATCACTCCGACAGTTCAGAGATCAGTGCCAGCCTGCAGAGGCTGGGCTAGCTCTCCATGACAGAGCAGCTTCTGAAGCAAAGAACAGAGAGTAAGGGAAGCTTCCACCAGGGCTTTACAGGCTCAAGGAATTTCAAAGGGGCAACAGCTAGCCACCTCAGGGCACCAAAGGTCAAAGCACAGCTTATGACCAAAGTGCAGGCAAATGCTTGCTGCTCTGCTTACTCTCTGATCACAGTTTTCTTCTCTTTCCTTGTTTAATTAAACCTAGAGTATTTATAGAATGTTCAGTTCTTCCTTTTAGAAGCTCTCTGGGTTTGCTCAACTTGGATTTGTATTTTATTATGATCTCAGATCTTTCCATTGATAGCGAAAGAAAACAAAATTTGTAATAATAATAAGGTACAATGAAGTTTCAGATACACGTGTAATCTTTAAATCAGATTAAACATCTATATCTTCTTAAATATCTCTTTAGGGTAAAAAAATCTCCAAATCCCATCTTCTAGTATGTTGCCATGCACTGTTCACTGTTGGCTATGGACACACCAGGCCACAGCATAGCAGAGCTGTTCTTGTCTATCAGTCACTTATAACCCATGACCACATTTCCTCATTCCTGCTGTTCCCAGCAGTTCAGTATCTCTGATACATCAAAAATTATCTTTTAGGTAAAAAACAAAAAGAGAAAAAAAACATTGTAGCCAAAGAAAAGAATCTGCTACTCTAAGACCAGTCTGGCCTTGTCTATGGTACAAATGATACAGTGGGCATTTATTGAGTCCGTGTCTTATCATTTCTTTCCCCCTGGCAGGCCAGAGCAGGGCAGGCAATAACTGGGCGGAGGGCCACCACACAGCAGGAGCTGTGCTGGTGGAGTTGGTGCTGGATGTGGTGAGGCGGGAGTCGGAAAGGTGTGACTGTCTCCAGGGTTTCCAGCTGGCCCTCTCTCTGGGAGGTGGCACCAGGTCAGACATGGGCACGCTGATTCTCAACAAGATCCAAGAGGAGTACCCAGACCGCATCATGAACACCTTCAGCATCATGCCCTCGCCCAAGGTGTCGGACACTGAGGTAGAGCCTTACAATACCACACTATCCATTTACCAGTTGTTGGAAAACACAGGTGAAACCTGTATTGAGACATCTGTTTCCCCACCCTGATGCTGACTATATCCACCTATGGAGACCTCAACCACCTGGTATCAGACCATGAGTGGGGACAACCACCTGTCTAGGTTTTTCCGGACACCAGGTGAATACAGACCTCAATGCAAGGCCTTCCTGTGTTGGCACATGTGCCAGAGTGTTGAGGGAACCCTAAAAACCAGGGCCAATTTGGGGTTCTTATAAAGATCCAGACTGCACAACCAAGGAGGCTGAAGATTAGACATCCCCATATTAATAAATGCTTTAGACCCAAGGAAGACCTTCTAAAAATTGTCCTCAATGTTATCATCTAGCTAGCTAGAACAAGACCCTTCATATTCCAGAGCATCCCCCCACCCCTGGCTATTTCTTAGTTTGGTGGTGGGATGCTTGTTGCTCTCACTGCAGGCTGCTCTGAAAGCAATGTAGAGCATGGTGGGGGCGGGCAGGGAGAGGCTGTTCTGCAACAGTGTGGTTATGGCTTTGGCAAGGCCTGGCATGAAGGGAGGGGTCTAAGGAAAGAGTAGACAGGGTGAAAGTCTGTGGGCTGGGCCCTCAGGTCTCCCCCTTCCTATTTGTTTCAAAACTCTCCCCTGCATACTTTCAGCAGACATGGATTTATTAGGCTCTCCACAGCCACTTACTTTCTCACTACCAGGAAAATGTTGACCTCACCTTTTCCATAACTGCTATTTTCCCTGAAAGTGAAATGGGACAGATCTTGGGCCCTGGAGCTTCCAAGACAAATGACTGGGGCTCTTTCTGCACTGGTGTGGCCAAATGGAGGGCAGCATGGCCAGCCACACCCAAATCCTTGGCAGCCTAGATCTTAGTGACGTGTGAAAAGAGCCTGTGCTCAGAAAATAGGTGGCAAGGGAGCCAGAAAGCTGGGAAGTGACAGGAAAACAGGCTGTTCAAGGTTTCCTGGCAACTCAGGGAACTGGGGGTTATGGAACCCAGACTTGCCAAGCATAGGATCACTCACAGATCTGCAGGTTCTCTGGGTGTGGGTAGGTGAGGAGCAACCAAACAATGCCTCAACTCATTTCTGAGGGCTGCTACTGCTTATTTATATCTAGACTTCCTTTCTTCTTTTGGGCCAGGCCCAACGAATACAACAAGGAAGCATGTACACAAGGCACAGAAGGAGGGAGCTGTTTTGCCTAATAAGAGTATCACACAGAAAGTGACTGTTAGTCAGGTTTCTGTGACTGTAACAAAATACTAGGGGGTTGGGCTGGGAAGGTGGCTTAGTTGTAGAGTGCTTGCCTAGCATGCATGAAGCCCTGGGTTGGATTCTTCAGTACCACATAAACAGAAAAGGCTGGAAGTGGTGCTGTGGCTCTAGTGGTAGAGTGCTAGCCTTGAGTAAAAGAAGCTCAGGAACAGTGCCCAGACCCAGACAGTGCTCAAGCCCCACAGGACTTGAAAAAAACAAAACAAAACAAAAAACAGGTAAACTGCTGATGAGGTATAAAGATTTATTTTGAATCACAATTTTAGAGATTTCACACCATGGCCACTGGGTTTATTGCTTTGGGGCCTGTGGTTGCATGGTGCATTATGGTAGGAGCTCATGGGGCAGGAAGCTGTTTACCACATGTTGGATAGGAAGAAAAAGAAAAGAGGGAAAGATCCTATTATCTCCTGAAGGGCAGATCCCCAAAACCTAACTCCCACCAGGCCTACCTCCTGAGAGATTTACCACCTGCCACAGGATAGGGACCATGCCTTTAACACATGGGCAACTGGGAGACAGTCACTATCTAAACTATAGCAGCAATACTGAAGTTGAGTCTGAATTTATAGAGAAGAGCTTTAGGAAGGAAAGATGGAAGGAGAGAGGGAGGGAGGAATTGTTCTAATTGTAACAGCTCAGGTTTCTGTACCAGTTATTAGGTGACCAGTAGTATTGTAAGTATTTTCACATAATAGTTTATTCAGTCCTGTAACAACTCCAGTGGATACTTATAGTTGTCCCTTGGTATCTGTGGTTAACTAATTCCAGGTTCCCTACAGATACCAGATCCTCAAATGTTCTAGTCCCTTTTATAAAGGGGCATAGTATTTGCATAGAACCTACACACACATCCTCCTGTATCCTTGAAATAGTCTCTAGGAAGAAAGGGAAAAAGGGCCTGTGAAAGAAAATATACTTGGAGAACAGTGGAAAGGTACACTCTTGTTCTTTAGTACTTTCTAAATTTTTATGTTTTATCATCAGAAAATATGCAGCCTAATGAGAATTTAACACCTGACCATGGATAGCATTTTTTGCTTTAAAGACCCAGATTAGCACTTGTCATAAGAATAGATGTGACACTTCATAGTAGATCAGGCTCACTCCCTGAGGTGATCTAATGTCCACCTGTAAGGGGACCCCTGTCATAAGCATTATCCACTCCAAGGCTCATTCTCTGCTCCTTTTGGCAATAAACTTTGCAATTGAATGAAACAGTAAAGGCTGACAAGAAACACTGCAATTAGTGACATCATCCAGAGCACAGACTTTCTGGAAAGGTTCTGGAAGGCTCCAGCTGATAGTGAAGAGCTAAGATGTGGAGTTGGATGGTGGTATGGAGAGAAGGTGAAGGCTAAGCCCTGGATCCCTGGGAATAGCATGAGTGGACAAGCTGTCCAGTGGGGCCAGCAGTTTAAGCAGGAAGAGGAGAGAATGTACCCTGAGAGGAGAGACCAGGCACCCACCTGCCTACTGGGAGGCTTCTGAGGGTCTGGCTTCCTGATGATATGACTTAGCCCAAGAGATGACTCACTCCTGACTGGCTTCTCCCTTTTGTGGTGCAGACCAGCTGTTAGTACGCAAGTCAGATTCACATTTTAATGACAACACTGTCTTGGGCTTATGAAAGCTTCTTTGCTCCATAAATTTAATCCCCTTTCATACATAGCTTCTCATTTCCTACTCACAAAGCCAGCTCCAGGCTGTCTATAATTACTGTTGTTTTATATCCAGAGAGGTAAAATGTGGAGGCCCCTGTTCACCTGCACATTGTTCATGATCTTCGTGGAGAATAATTCAGGTGAGCCCCAAACTCATCCTGCCCAAGCACAGGACAGTCCAACGGGCTTTCTCTTTGTAGAAGGAATTTGGATTCCTTCACTCACCAGCTCTGTGGATGGTCAGGTCTTTCATCTTTCACTCTCCTTCCTGCCAGTGAAATTGGGCTCATATAAACTGAGTCTAGAGAAGTGTTGCTCAGTAGATATGTGAGCTGTGACTGTGAGACATATCTGTATTTTTTCATTTTCCTACCTTTCTCATTTTATCTTTCTGTCTCTGTCTTTCTTTGTCTGTCTGACTCTCTTGCCACCCCCCCCTCTCTATGTACAGGTACTGGGACTTAAACTACAGGCCTGGATACTGTCTCTTAGCTTCTGTGTTCAAGACTAACGTTGTACCACTTGAGTCACACTTCTACTTCTGGCTTTTTGGTGGCTAATTGGAAATCAAATTCACATGAACTTTCCTATCTGGACTGGCTTTGAACTATGATCCTCAGATCTCTTCCTGAGTAGCTAGAATTACAGGCATGAGCCACTGGTGTCTGGTCCTTTCTCATTTTTTAAAAGTTAAAATAAAACAAGTGAAATTAATTTCAAAAATACATCCCAAACATCATTTTGATTTGTAGTCAATATAGAAATAAGCAAGGGAGTGACTTACATGGTCATAACTTACAGAGCCTATGAAAGCCAGTGTGCTTCACACTCATTGCTGTAACATCAATTCAAACTTCCTACATTTCAGCTGCTCCATGGCCACACGTGACTGTATAGTGCAGGTCTATGAAATTCAGTGAGGGTAAGGTGACCTAACACAGGAAATGTGCACATCGCTGACCATTCCATGCTGCTGTCAAATCCCTTCATTTCACACACACACACACACACACACACACACACACACACACGCACACACACACTCACTGAAGGGGCTTTTATTACAAGGAGTCCCAAGAGCTCCAAGCAGACTGTGACAAATCCAACATCCAGCACTTCTCCAAGCCCCCAGCTTTACTTGTAGAGGTGTTTAGTCCCCTGGCCTCCATCCCTGTCCTTGAAGACAGCCGCCCTCCGCCTCCCCCAGATCTTCTACGACTCTGCATGGGGCGCCCCACTTGGCCCTTAACAAGCTACGACGTCCCCACAGAATGGACAGAGGGCCGGTCACAGCGTCCAGGGCTTGGCGGGTTACAGGAGTTCCGGTTCATGGGTAGCCTTGTCCTCCCCAGGCGCCCGGGGAGGAGGCCGGCGCTCGGGCGTAGCCCCCAGCCCCGTGCAGGACCCGGGCTCCGCCCTCCTCCAAGGAGTGAGCGACCAGAAGGGGCTGCGAAGTGACCTACAGACCCAGCGAGGGTGCCAGCCGCGCCCGTGAACGGAGAGGGCAACCGGCGGGCTGGAACGAGTCCTGGGCACCGCCCTAGGCCGTCTCATGCCAGGGCCCGGCGCCCTCCTGGGATCCAGCGGCCCCGGCGACGTGCCCCAGCACCCCCGGACCTCGCACCGCGCCCCGGCTCCCCCTCGCGGTGCCGCAGTCCCGGCCGCGCCTCCCGCAGCCCCGCCCACCATGACGTCAGCGTGGGCCGGGCGGGCTGGGGTATAAAAGGCGGAGCCGGGGCGCGGCGGCAAGCCTTTGCGCCTAGGACCCTTCCAGTTCGCCCCGCGCGCCCCGCCTTGATAGACAGCGCCTCCACCTGCTCCGCAGCCGGCACCATGCGGGAGATCGTGCACATCCAGGCGGGCCAGTGCGGCAACCAGATCGGCGCCAAGGTGGGCGCGCCGCTGGAGGAGGGGAGGGGGTCTTGTGGGGCCGCTGTCGGGGGCCAGCGGTCCCCAGGTTATGTGTTGGCAGGGCGGGAAGGGTGCAGGGCCTGGACCCAGCAGAGCCTGCGGTGGTCCCTGGCTGCCCAGGTGGCGTATTCCGCATGGCAAGGCTACTTTCTGGGCTGAGTGGCCCAGGAAGCCGCTCGACCTGCCGGGATGCCAGTAGGCGACTTGTGTTGGCCTTTAATCTAGGGCTTTTAAATTATCGAGAGGCAACACCCTTCTGCAGGGGTGAGTGTGCATTCCTCAGCTGCATCAGTACTGCGAGAGGCTAAGGTCATATGTAGCCATGGTCTCATGTGAATGTTGTTCATGCATTTTTGTCCGGTTTGAATGAAAGAAATGCAGTGTCATTGGGCTGACAGGTATAGAGGCTTCTCTTTGGGTCAACAGTCTGGTGTCAGATAGGCAGGAACAGTTCTTTTCTGAGGGAGACTTCATTTGCTACCCCATTTCCATTAAGATGGGCTATTTTCTAGCTCAGCGTTTTCAGTTTCAGTGAAGATCCCTGAGATGGTGTGAGGCCAGACTCTCTTTATATAATCCAACCAGAATACAGTACTGCAATAGACTGAATACAGATATGAGAGGCCGAATGTCTTCTAATAAGCCAGATAGGGAAGAGATTAGCAAAATTGTGAAATGACTCCTTTATCATTATTTTTATTTTAGAAAGCACAATTTTTATAAAAAACGTGTAAATTAAAATGTGGTTTATTGTGTGCTTTAAAATGATTTAATAAGTGTCTTGCAATTTCCTTAATGTTAGTTTTTAATGTGATAAATGTCAATGAGAAAAAGCGAAATTCTCTGAATCCAGGCACTGTCTAGGCATGATCTAAAGGGAGATCGATGGTCTTACTCATCTTTAAGGAGGCAGGTGACTGCACGGGGTGGGAGCTGTCATTCCTGATGGCAGCTGGAGGCAGCAGTGGGCATGGTGCATGGGTGTGGGCAGGCACCCCTACAAGGACATGGTCTCTTTCAAAATTGCCATAGTGCCAATCTTTATGTCCCGCCCCCTTTCCTGCTGCTGATTCACAAAGGAGACTGCCTCACGATGGCCAGCTTTCTCCACTGCAGCCCAGGCATCTCCCAGGATTGTGCCTGTTTTTCCCAGCCCACTCTCAGCTGGGAGTCAGTGCCCAGAGGCCAGTATGTAGGACAGCAGCATAAATCTGGCCTGTTGAAAGCTGTGTGGGGGTCTGTGCCAGATGCCATTGAGCCCTGGAGGTAATTCTGGATGAGACCACTGGAACCTCTTTCTTACCTGGAGCAAATCATCAGCTTAGACTAAGCACGGTTTCAGTTCTTTTAGAGAGATAGAGCCTCCTCCTTACACAGCTTCCTAGAAAGGGATTTTCTATGCCCTCACCCCCAGGCTCCTCCCAGCCTTTCAGTCTGTGTTCTTAATATGGCCGATGCGCTGTGCTGTGGATTTCCAAGCCCCTCTGCAGCAAGCAGCTGCTGCAGGAAATGGAGGGCAGCAGCTCTCTGTGCTCTTTTCCACTGCCTGACCAGAATG
>NW_012267248.1:5075435-5108047 GCF_000151885.1 Dipodomys ordii
TCCATTTCTGTTTCCTCCTTTTGTCTCAGTGCTGGAATTTTCTGTAATAAATGATGCTGTGAGAGTTACCTATGACTTATGAGTTCTGCTCATGAATTGCTTGCCAAGCACAGGTCTAAATCAACTCTTGCTCCCACAGGTAACAAATATGTCCCTCGGGCTATCCTGGTGGACCTGGAGCCGGGCACCATGGATTCAGTGAGGTCGGGACCATTTGGCCAGATCTTCAGGCCAGACAACTTTGTGTTCGGTATGTCATCATGGTTCATGGCACATAACAAATTGGTCCCCTTCTTCCTAAACCCATGCACTCTACCATTCTATGTTCACTGTCGAGCTAAGCCTGGATCCATACACCCCCAGGCCTGGCATCACACACTCAGTATGTTGGGGTCATGCTCCAGGCCCCTCAGACATCTCAGAGATCAGTGCTAGGCTGCAGAGCCCTGACCAGTCCTCTATGACAGAGCAGCCTCTGAAGGGAATAAACAGAGAACAAAGCAATCTTCCACTAGGGCTTCACAAATGCAGGTAATTTCATGGAACTGTGGACAACCAGTAACCATTTGGGGATGTCAGAGGTCATAAGCTGGGCTTATGACCAATGTTTCGACAAGTGCCTGAAGCCCATCCTCTCTGATCACATTGTGCTTCCTCCCACTAGCTGTTTTGTTTTGGGGAGTGCTGGGGTTTGATTTCAGGGACTTGCATATGCCTGGCAAGTCTTCTCATATTCTAGTCATCGGTTTTATTTTTATTTTATTTTTCAGACAGGGTTTCAATTTTTTTTTCTGGACCCATAGTAGCCTTGGACCAGGGCTCTCCTTTTCCCACTTCTTGAGAAGCTGAAATACAGGCATGGGCTATCATGCTGGTTCAATTGCACCTAATTATTTATGATGTTCTGTTCTTCATTTTATTTCTTTTCATCTTTTTTTCTTTTGGTCTGAGATCAGGACTCTAACTGGGTACCTGATGCTTTTGCTCATTGGTTAGCACTCTACCCACTAAGCCATGTGCCTCTAACTCCTCTGTTGATCATTTTAGATGCTCTTTGGTTTGGTTAAGATGTTTCCTTTCTCAACCAGCTTCTTTATCATGATGCCTAGAACTTATGAAGATCACTGACATACTGAAAAACATTCTCTTCATGTAACAAATGTGTGTATAAGAAAATATCAAAGGTTTTCTAGGAACTCATACCTTATCCACAATTTGAATGACACAAGTCAATATCCCTTGAGTCTGTGTCTGAGATTCTCTTTCCCCCCGGCAGGCCAGAGCGGGGCCGGCAATAACTGGGCCAAGGGCCACTACACAGAGGGAGCCGAGCTGGTCGACTCTGTCCTCGATGTGGTGAGGAAAGAGTCAGAAAGCTGTGACTGTCTCCAGGGCTTCCAGCTGACCCACTCTCTGGGAGGTGGCACTGGGTCAGGCATGGGCACCCTGCTCATCAGCAAGATCAGAGAAGAGTACCCAGACCGCATCATGAACACCTTCAGCGTCATGCCCTCACCCAAGGTGTCAGACACTGTGGTGGAGCCCTACAATGCCACACTATCTGTCCACCAGCTGGTAGAAAACACAGATGAGACCTACTCCATTGACAACGAGGCCCTGTATGACATCTGCTTCCGCACCCTGAAGCTGACCACGCCCACCTATGGAGACCTCAACCACCTGGTGTCAGCCACCATGAGTGGGGTCACCACCTGCCTGCGCTTCCCAGGCCAGCTGAACGCAGACCTGCGCAAGCTGGCCGTGAACATGGTGCCCTTCCCCCGCCTGCACTTCTTCATGCCAGGCTTTGCCCCCCTGACCAGCCGGGGCAGCCAGCAGTACCGGGCCCTCACAGTGCCCGAGCTCACCCAGCAGATGTTCGACTCCAAGAACATGATGGCTGCATGCGACCCCCGCCACGGCCGCTACCTGACGGTGGCTGCCATCTTCCGAGGCCGCATGTCCATGAAGGAGGTGGACGAGCAGATGCTCAATGTGCAGAACAAGAACAGCAGCTACTTCGTGGAGTGGATCCCCAACAACGTGAAGACGGCTGTGTGTGACATCCCCCCGCGTGGCCTCAAGATGTCGGCCACCTTCATTGGCAACAGCACAGCCATCCAAGAGCTGTTCAAGCGCATCTCCGAGCAGTTCACGGCCATGTTCCGGCGCAAGGCCTTCCTGCACTGGTACACCGGTGAGGGCATGGACGAGATGGAGTTCACTGAGGCTGAGAGCAACATGAATGACCTGGTGTCTGAGTACCAGCAGTACCAGGATGCCACTGCTGATGAACAGGGGGAGTTTGAGGAGGAGGAGGGTGAAGATGAGGCTTAAGAACTTCTGAAATAAATCGTGCACCCTTAGTGAACTCTTATTGTCCTCCAGCATGGTCTTTTATTTGTATACCATGGTGCTCAGTTTTGCCTCTGTCAGAAATTCACTGTTGATGTAATAAGTGGATCTCCTTTAAAGATTACAGTATTGTCTTTTAACACATCTATGCTAATAAAGAAGCATGTGTTAATTATACCTGTACTCTTTATTATCCTTTGAATAGCTTTTATTCTTTCACATGTGTTTCTTAAGTACAAAGTTTAATCTTTTTTTTTCTTTCAAATGTCAGCTCTGGTGCCTGAGTTCACAGCCTCTCACACTCACTTGGTTTTTTTTTTTTTCCTCCGTGCTGGCTCACTATCACTTAAGCCACATCTCTACTTCCAGTCTTTTGCTGGAGAACTGGAGGTAAGATTATCGCAGATTTGTCTTCTGGGGCCTGTTCTGGACCTCAATTCTGAGATCTCCACCTCCTGAGAGCTAGTATTATAGGTGTGAGCCACCAACACCTGGCTCAATGTTTAATTTTAATAGCAATGTAGGATTGCTGCATCAGCACTTTTAACAACTGCATACCTGTTTGAGTAAAAAGATTAAATATATTTTATTTCCCCTGGCCCAAAATATTAAAAAAAAATTTCTCAATACTGAGCCAATGAAACCAGAGTTTTTAGTCTCCAAGCCCAAACTCTTGGAGTTCAACACATCAGATCTAGCCACTCACTTTTTTTTTTTTTTCAGTTGTGGGGCTTGAACTCTGGGCCTGGGAGCTGTCCCTTAGCTCTTCAGCTCAAGGCAAGCACTCTACCACTTGAGCTACAGTGCCACTTCCAGTTTTCTGGTGGTTTATTGGAGATAAGAGTCTCATGGCCTTTCCTTCCCCCGGCTGGCTTTGAACCATGATCCTCAGATCTCAGCCTCCTGAGTAGCTAGGATTACAGGCATAAGCCACCAGCGCCCAGCTCCAGCCATTCACTTCTATATACCAATAAAGAAGCATGATAAAGGGCAGAGAAAGATTACATGACATAGGAATGTCACGGGAAGGCAGCATTTCAGTATACGCTTTTGGTCTTCTTTGAGATTTAAAAATGAGCTTTAGGTTAATAAAGAGATAGGGACAGGGCAAAACAGTTATGCATAAATGCATAATTATTTAACAGTCCTGGTCAAAGTATGGTCTGGTTGATCATTATTTCTGTTTTTACTTTGGGAAGGGCTCTGAAGAAGTCATCACTGTCCTCACTGCTGAGGATAAACAAGTCATCACTGTCTAGTGGGTGGGCTGTCTGGAGGAGGCTCTATTGTTCCTTCCATCCCTGTTGGAAAGATGTTATTAATAGTTCTTCCTGGATTCTAAAGACTGCAGAGAAAATGGCTAGAGTGAACACAAAATGGAGACAAAATGCCTAGCTTGTTTACTGCTTATAGTTAATTAATGAGCCCAGCAAAAGCAGCTTTGATGGAGGGGATTTGAACTTGGGTCCTGGGCACTGTCTCTGAGCTTCTTTGGCTCAACATTAGTACTCTACCACTAGAGTTACAGCTCTACATCCCAAAGGCAGCTTTTAAACACCTCTTAGTAACCAAGAGTGAAGAGTAGTTTGGGGATAAAGCAAACCTGCCCTTCTTTGCTGTTTTCTTAGATACCCTACAAATCTGCAGAAACAGAGTTGTTGAAGATTTTATTTCCTTCCTTTAGAACAAGGTAATGAATACAAGTAAAGACAAGCCCATCTTTACCTATAAGATAAAGGTATGCTGTGAATTCTAGATCCGTAAATAGACACGAATAAATTTTCTACTTGAAGCATATCTGAAAATAAATCATGGTAGGAACTTATTTTTAAGAGAATGATAGAAATCTACAATAGAATGTTAAAGAACTCAGTCTTCATTTTGGAGCCATTAAAACTTGAGGTTTTTCCATATGTCACGCAGCCCACCTGATTTGATCACATTGTAGGGAGGACAGGACTCTTGGGAACTGAGGCATGATGGGAGGACAGAGGGCAGTGCTGAGGTATCTTGGTGATGGAGTCACATGATCAAGGCCCTCATCACAGAACCTCTAGTCCACAAAAGTCCTCAGATAGAGTTTCATTGTAGAAAGTCTTCCACTAACATGTTGAATTCTTTCGCAAAACGTAAGTGCAGGTTGTGTTTGCCTTCTGGCATTAGATGCAATCTAAACAAATCAAACAAAAATTTTTTTAGCCAATGGCAGACATACCACTTACAATCATTTTCCTTCAACCTTTTATTAAAATCTGAAGTGAAAAACCGCCAATTAGCACTGGGGAGCCATGGAAAGAACTGTATAAATTTTCTATGAACAGACAGGGGCTGAAACCACTATAGGCTCTGAGCACCTGGGCTGACTGTGACTCTCCGGTGCTCACCTAACAGAGACAGAAACAGCATATTTGGAATCATAGCCTGTAACATATGGTTTGGACAAAATGAGAGAAGTGGTAGTTTAGTGATTACTTTTAAAAAATCTTTTCTAATGAAGTTTATTTAAAGAGAGAAGGCTAGAAGGGCAATAAGAAAACAAAACATGTCCAGAGTCCACTGGCTTGAGCAAGTGAGCCTCTTGGACTTATCTGCATAGTAGGAAAGAGCAAATACGAATTCATCACCCTAGTGTTCCAGGTTCATGTTTTTAGTACTGAGCAAATAAGCCTTCTACTAGCCACCAAACAGATGGCAAAATACCTCAGGACAGTTATGGCTGTTATCAAGGCCTGAGCCCAGAGCTACTTCTATAGCTGTTGAAGCTCATCTTATTTGTAACCTCTGTCCTGTTACAACTTTGGATTTGAGTAAGAGGAGGCTTAGGATTTGGGTCAAAGAAGGCTGGTTTGCAATTCCTTTAAAAAACAACTGTCTCTGGGTTCTGCATTTTATTAGTTACCAAAGTGTAGAAATAGGGGAAAATTTGAACAAATTAAAGGTTGAAGAATGTAAGCACAAGTTCAAGCTATTATGTCTACAGTGACAAGTAGATATAGCAAGGACTACATTGGGGAAAAATTCTAGTATGCATTGTGTAAACCCCTTACTACCTCAGTAGTAGGTAGTGAGAATTCTACCAATTTGAGCTACAGCTCTATTACCTAGCCCTTCTCTGGGGAAGGGAGCTGGCCTGAGAAGGTATCAGACCCATTGTAACTCTGACATGAGTGAAGGATCCAGATATCTTCCTTTCAAATTGGAAGATAAGGCCAGGCGCTGGTGGCTTACACCTATAATCCTAGCTACTCAGGAGGCTGAGATCTGAGGATCACAGTTCAAAGCCAGCCCAGACAGGAAAGTCCATGAGACTCTTATCTCTAATTAACTACCAGAAAACTGGAAGTGGTGCTGTGGCTCAAGTGGTAGAGCCTTGAACTGAAGAGCTGAGGGACAGAGCCCAGGCCCCACTACCGACAAAAAAAAAAAAGCAAGAAAGCAATGTATTCATTACCTGTTATGTCACTGTAACCCCTCTGTACATCACCTCTATAATGACAATGAAAGTAGCAATAATAATAAAAAGAAGTGACAGTTGAAAAAATAGGGAAAAAAAGGTATGACCACAAAGCCACAAGACCTCACTGCGAGAAGCCCCACTGAAGAGGAGCCGTGACTGAACGGGTATGCTGGCAAGGGAGGGCCAAGGGGACAGAGGGATCCAGGCAAGGACCAGCATTTGTACTTGGTTATGAAACCCAGACACTGGTCTCTGCTGGGTCCCTAACTTATGAGGTCTAAAACACAATCATGGGCTGAATTGTGCCCTCTAAATTAATACATTGAGATTTCAGAGTCTAATTTGTTCAAAATGAGGCCACATGGTGACTAGTATCCTTATAAGAAGAAATTTGGACATAGTTGCAGAGGAAAGATCACATGAAGATATGAGGGAAAGAAGGGTATCTACAACTTGGGGAGAAAAGACTCAACAGAAACCAAACCAGCCTTGTGCTTAGACTCCAGAACTATGACAAAGTACAGATTTATAGCCAGGTTCTGCCCCAATAAACCCAATAAAAGTTGACAATATTGATGATGAGGATGTAACTCAGAACAAATGGTTTGCATCATACATAATATCCAGGTAAACATCTGTGATGGGACAGACTAAGTCTATAAGTATAATTAATAATGCATCTGGCAAGGTAATGAAATCTCAATTTCATTAAAGCCTATTCTCCTGAGCTGGTCTCCTTGTTGTCAGATTGCACACCATCACAGTTGGACGGTCGAACTCCTGGAATCCAGCTTCCTTTCATGGGTTTCCAAATAAGCCAAGAATGTTCTAGGTATATTCCTGCCCAATGTAAAGGGCTCTTTTAGAAGAGACAGTGGAAAACACAGGCCAGTTTGAGATAATCATCACTAATAACACTTTACCTTCATGTCATTTGTTCCAAGCTTATGATTGTAAGAAAATGATCTTCCACAAGACAGTCTACTGGAGCAATTAATTCTCATACAAGAGGGTGCATTTTTGTCTCACACCTATGTATTCTGTAGCTAGGCAATGTATCTGGAAGAGTTGCCATACTGAACTTTCTCATAGCCTGACTTTACTAAAATGCTTCCTCTGAATTATCCAGAAAATGCTATTTCTCTAGAGCTGGATGACCACTAAGCAGGCCACTGACATATCACTCCAGGCAGATGACCATTGCACTAGGAGTATGTTTACAAGAGACAGCTGGGCTGTAGTGAAAACACTATGTAGTAGGAGAAAATCCAAAATTTGTCATTTACTGCTGTACCACCTGAAAGATATTTAACATAGAACAACCTCGCTTCCTATCTGTAAAATGGATGTATTATTTTTCATGAGTTTGCAGTAAAATACAATTAGGTGTTTTATGCCAAATACCTTTTAAAATATAAAATGCTATGAAGAAAATCACATGTACATATTCTAAAAATATGAAATTATATTAAAGCCCAAAGACAGATTATACAGAAAACTTTTAGGAGGATTAATGAAAGGATGAATCTAATAGTAAAAACATTTGACACAAAATTATGTTTCAATTTTAAATCCCAACCATGATTTAGTATTCTAATTTTATAAAGCCTAATTTGAAAATATCTTACTGCTTATTAAATCAACTTATAAACTTGTCTAAAAATCTGAAGACTTGTCTAAAAATGTGATTTTTTTTTTGGTGCCAGTACTGAGGCCGGCATTCTACACTTGAGCCAAACCTCCACTTCAGCTGTTTTGGTGGTTAATTTGAGTCTCATAGACTTTTCTGTCTGGGCTTCAAACTACGATCCTCAGATATTAGTCTCCTGAGTAGCTAGGATTACAATGTGAGCCACAGTGCCTAACCACAAGGTGATGTGAATCTATCAGCTCTCTTTGCTCCTTACTGGCTCTGCACCATAGCCAGTACATGCAGATGTTTGTAGTTCGTGATAACAGGTTTCTCAGTTTTGTGTGTACGCATTTAAGACTGAAGTACATAAAAAGTTTACAACATAATTTCAAGTGAGAAACAAAGCAGGTCTCAGAAATATAGACTGTGGTTACATCATGCATAAAAATGCTAATGATGGCAGTATTTAAACCTGTAGCAGGACTAACATTATGTTTTCCTGTTTATACATTTTTTCCTAGATAGGTAGTATTTTTATAATAAAAAACTAAAATAAAATTTCTCAAATTATACAAAATTGTCTCAGTTAATCAGATGGATAAAATCTAAACAGTACCAGGAGCCTCAGTTAATAAGATTGATAAAATTTAAGCACCACCAGGAGCCTGTAGCTTATACCTGTAATCCTAGCTGTTCAGTAGGCTGAGATCTGAGGATCAAGGTTCAAATCCAGCCCAAGCAGGAAAGTTCATGAGACTCTTATCTCCAATTATCCACCAAAAAGCCGGAAGGTGAGCTGTGGCTAAAGCGACAGAGTGCTAGCCTTGAGCAAAAAAGCTCCGGATGGTGTACAGACCCTGAGTTCAAGTTCTAGGACCAGCACCAAAAAACTCCACTAAAACTTGGAAAAAATCATATTAAGTGAAGCCAGACCCAAAGAAACATAGGTCCCATGGTCTCCCTTATTAATAATAATTAGTATACATCTAGGGTAATCTTAGCAGATGAGCAGAATAGCTCAATAGCTATATACATATGACCAAAAAGATGATGCTAAGCAAAATGAATTTCAAGACATAGACACAAGAGGTTTTCCTTTGTTGTTCTCAATGTACTACATGATTTCTTTTTACTTTTTTACTACCCTATAGTTTATCTCCTGTTGTCACTGCATTCAATTTTGGTACCCTGGGAATTGCGTATATGTTTATCAGAACTAGGGATGGGAAGGGGAACAACAAAATGGTGAGATAAAGGACAAAGGAGGAACCAATGCAACAGCCATACTCACAAGACAGTATGTTGGCGAGGGAATAGGGAGAGGGAAAGAGGGAGAAAAATGAGGGAAGGGGTTAACAAGTTAGACAAGAAATGTAATCACTACCTTATTTATGTAACTGTAACCCCTCTGAACATCACCTTGACAACAAAATTATTTTAAAACCCACAAAAATCAGAAACAAAAAATTAAACTTGGCTCCCATCTGCACATTTACCCATTACAAGAATCAGAGAGGCCCTTTCTTCTCAGATACTGGCTTCCCACTGGTCAGGGTTGCTGCTGGCCACGTCCCTGTGGTACCGGAAACACACTGCTACTAAATGGCTGAATGGATACACTCCCCACTGTTCCTGCTTCCTTTCAGAGATGCTGAGCCCGGACTCACCTTGACCTTTTCACATGCTCATGTATGAAGTCGGCATGAAAACGTGGAACCAGAGGGTCCTTCTCGCCATGCACAATTAGGGTGGGGCACTGAACCAGGGGCAGCAAGTGCCGGCAGATATTACCTGCAAGGCAAAGCCCAGAATTGACCTCAGTGTAAGCATTCTAAAAGAGGAAAAAACAGCTCACACAGCCACACTGAC
The DNA here is from genome assembly GCF_000151885.1 of Dipodomys ordii. Classification (NCBI taxonomy): domain Eukaryota; kingdom Metazoa; phylum Chordata; class Mammalia; order Rodentia; family Heteromyidae; genus Dipodomys; species Dipodomys ordii. The sequence goes on from NW_012267248.1 coordinate 5,084,750, forward strand.
GCAGTCTGGTAATAAAGGCTTGGATCCTGGAGAAGGGCTATGGGATGTGGTGGAAGCTGAGCACTAGTGTAAGTTTTTAGGTCATTGGAGTGCTTGTCAAGGAGATTGGAGGGTCCTATTCCATCCTCTCTTCTGTTCCCTGACTTGTGATGTAGGCCAGTATGCAATGTCTCACGTTCCTACCACAATGCACTGCCTCAGAGACCGAAGCTGTGGGACCTCTTTACCATAGACTGAATCCTTCAGAACTGTAAACCAAATAAGCATTCTTTTCTTATAAGTTAATGAACTACCTTAGGTATTTTATTAGTGATGGAAAGGTGACTAATGCCTACCTCGGTGGCTGTTTCCCTGTCTGTAAAAACTGGTTTGAATTTGTGACTCCTTCCAGCTCTAAAAGCCTTGGGTTTCTATTTGTATTTCTCTACGCTTTTGTGTTTGTAAGTTATATTAGCAAACAAACTGCTTTGCCTAATTTAAATTAATACCTTACAAATCAAACAAAGAAAACTGCCACTCTTTCTGTCATACAGGGCGGCCCATCAGCCACGGGCAGATGTGACACTCCTGATGGCCTGTTATACAGATTCATATTGGAATTGCAATGTGCTCCTGGGAAACGGCTGATCTTTACTGCTAGAGCCTGGGGGATTTTCCTGCCTCCCACACTCTGAGATCTGAGGATCTGGATCTGGGCCTGCTGAGAACAGCATTACTGAGGCAATGGTCAGCTTATGCTCCAACTTCTGCCTAGGCTCCTTCACCATGAGCTTCAGTCTCAAAACAGGAATAATCATAATTCTAAGAGCCACATGGAACGTTCTGCGTAACCCTACAGATAACTCTTTCCTTCACCGTCTCCCACCTCTGTCTGTATTGAGAGAAAAGTGTGCTGGGAGCCAGCTTCATGCTGCTGCCCATAAGGTACAGGCCTAGGCCTCTTCATCTGCAGGTGGCTCGCCACTAAATGAGAAGTGGCCTGGTGATAGGGGAAATAGATGTCTAGGTCTTTGAAGCCTCCTTCTCCTGAGGCTTGGATGGCACACATTTGCCATCTATTCAGACCATTTTGATAAAGCCAAGTACTCCCTGTGTACCAGGAACGGTGTGTTACTAAATACTTATAAAGGTTACACATTTTACCTCGCTCAGTAAGTCATTATTTATAAACTGAACACTTCTATAATAATAGAAACAGAAATTGTTCATCAAACGCTGTAACTGCACTATGCTAGGCATGTATTATCCCACTCAATCTGTACAACTTTATGAGGTAGGTATTACATTAGCCTAGTCACAGAGAAGAAACTGAAGCACAGAGAAGTTAAGTCATCTGCCTCCATCTGTTTTGACAGCAGACCATGTGATAGAGCTGTAATTCAAATGCAGACCCACCTGATTCCAAAGCTGTACAATTAACAACTCTGTCAAGGCAAGCATCCATAAATCTTAGAGAACAATTATAAATAAAAGGATTTTGCAAGGTATTTTTATACTATTAGATACTCCACATCATACTGTAACTTTGAATCATTGTTCAAACTTTTTTTCCGCCTTGGATCTTCCTATCTTTTAATTGCACTCTTCTATAAAGTACAAAAGTTTACATTTCACAGTGTAAACTCATTGTTTTATAGCAGTTTCTTCTAAGATCAGAGGAAAATACATCTCAAAGACCTGTTTATATGGCAGATGCTACATTAGAACAGAATCATTGCAAGGCATGCATCTGCTGTTTTGAACTTAAACCAGAAATGGAACATTTCCAAAGTCTTTTCATTGTACAAGTTTTGATATGCCAGATGATTGGAAGCATTGGAAATAACTACCAGTAGAACAAATTAGTCCTTCAACCACAAGTATTCTGTACCTGAAAGTCTTCCCAATTAAATCCTAGCTACTCTATTTTTTCCATGATTATAAAAGAAAAAGGAGGCAAGGAGAAAGGGAGGCAGGGAAGCAGAGATAGCAAAAGAGGGAGGGGGAGGGAAGAGAGAGATGGAGAGAGATATGTGGAGGGAAAGGGAGAGGGAGAGAGAGAGAGAGAGAACAGATTCCAAGGCTTATAAAGATTGTTAAGGTCCCTAAAAGACTTGTTCCTTAGAGTAGCACCAGGTGGGGCCTGGAAGAGGTCTTCAAGTCATTAGGGCACACTGTTTCTTTTTCTTTTTGACTTTACAGCCATGAGGTAAGTGGCTGTGCTATGCCATGTGCTCTTGTCATGATGTTCTGCCCCACTGCCTCTCCCTCGTCACGGACCGCTGTAAATTAAAATAAGTCTTTTCTTTGCTAAGATGGTTATCTATTATACCTGTGGAAAGCTTGCTCATACACAGCCATATAAAAACAGACTTTAATTCAGAAGGGCTCTAAAATATGTCACGCCTTACTGCTCATGAGAATCTCCCTGATTCTTCAGATAAAGGAAGGGAGTCATTGGTTCATGGCTAAGGTCATATAACCTGGTTCTGAAGATGCTGTCATCTTCAGAAAGATGTCAGTGCTCTCTTCTTTACAATAATTCTACTAGAGTGAAAAATCATGACATAATTACCCATTCGGGAATTAGAAAATAGAAACAGAGGCTTCTAGAGAACTATTTTGTCATCACCTCCACTGAAGGGAAAAATGACATTTGCTATAAAGGCTTAGAAGTGTGAACTTTCACACATGTAGCTCTGCTTTGAGTCCAAGGCAGACTTGCTACACAAGAGCTCATATTGCATACAACTAGTGTCCTCTCCGTGAGGAACACGGTGGGATTCCTGGGACATCAGAGAGGAATGCACACATTCATCTAATCAGCAAAGGAACCATCACAGGCCACCTACCATCTGGCAGATGTTTAAACTGTGATATGCCATCCACCCATTTTTCGCAGGTTCTGGCTAGGTAGTCATACCCATACAGGACTTCCAGGGGCTTCCTTGCTTTCTCACTCCATTTAGAAACATCTCGGATACCTGAAAAACAGAAGTGTGGACAGGATGGGATTAGTCTCACTCTAAGATACTTTCTTTAACTCTCCCTAGCATGTGTTTCTTCTGAACCTTACATTAACTGAGCTTGCAAGGCTCCCCAGGGCCTGAATGGGCCACACCTCACAGCTCTGCTCAGAGGTCAGGAAGCCTACTTCATCACCTTTCTTATCTGTTCTGCTGAGCATGGGACACAGCCCTGAAGTATTTCCTGCATTCACAGATGATCATCTGTCTCCCTTCAGGACGTACACTAAGGGGAAGGGCATCTATACCAGGTCCTAGGCCCATGCCTTCTACTGAATGAAAATAGACTGGCTCTGAAAGCATTAAAGGAAATAGTCCCTTAACTTGACTGCATAACAGTACCGTTAAAGATTTCTCTTGGTGTCTGCAAGGATTGGATCCAGGAACCCCATAGATTCAAAAACTAGATGTTCAAGCTCTTCCTATATACTTTGTTTTCCCAGTCCAGGGGCTTGAGCTCAGCACTTGGACACTGTCCCTGAGCTTTAATTTTGTTCAAGGTTATTGTTCTACAATTTGAGCCATAGCTCCACTTCTGGCTTAATTTTTAGTAATTTATTTAGTAATTTACTTCCCCACATGGGCTGGCTTTGAGTCATTATCCTTGGGTCTCAGCCTGCTCAGCAGCCAGAATTACAGGTATGAGTTACCTGCTCCTGGCCCTCCCTTTTACTTTAAGTCATCTCAACATTATTTACTCTAGCTAACACAATTTAAATGCTAAACAGAATACTGTGTGACAAAAAAATCTACCTAAGTTCATCACAGACACACAGACATCATTTTCCTAATATTTTCAGCCACTCTTTCTTTCATTTCTCACTATTGGGGGTTGAACTAAGGGCCTTCTACTTACCAAGCAGGTACTATATTACTTGAGCCACACCCCAGTCCTTTTTTCTTTCATTATTTTCAAATCGGGTCACACACTTATGGCCTAAACATGACTTTCCTATTTTCACTTCCCTCATAGCTAAGCAAGTACCATCACACAAAGATTTTGCTGATTGAGATAAAGGTCTTAAGAACTTTTTGCCCAGGCTAGCCACAAACCACAAATGTATCCTCATGAATAGCTGGGATTATACGCATGAGCCAAAGTACCTAGCTTCAATTATGGTTTCTTGAATCCACAGATGAAGAACCCCACAGATACAGATACAGACACCAACTCTGGCTACATAACAGCATTTTTCTGGCACACTGAGAAACACAAATAAATTACTAATTTTAAGTTATGGTATGGAAGAGATTGAGTATGAAAGCTAAACACAACTCTAAGCTATATAGTAGATGATTCATTAGTAGAAAAGAAACAATAAAATCTGCCTTTAAATAGATCAATGCAAGTATAGAGGTTAATATTTTCCACATTTCTTTAAGTACTGTGATAAAGATTCCAGTGTTCTCCAGCATTTTAGATATTGCTTAATGAAAGCTTGAGAAGAGTAACTGAAACACAATATCTGAAAAATAATATAAATGAGTTGAATTCAAGTCTAATCTATACACAGCTCCAAATGGTTCTCAAGCAGACACTCAAAGGGAACTTTGCGAATGAGGAAAGACTGCTAATTACAACTACAGTGGACCCCATTACAGCAGGCAGCTTGCTTCTGTCTCTGCAGACTGATTTAAATATTCAGAGAGAGGCTGGAGTGAGGTGACTACAGAGGCTTGGAAGAGGTAAACTACTCCATATAGTAATGAAAAGACATCAGAGCGGCGAAAAGAAGCTGCCTGAACAGATTTGAGGAATATAAAAAAAAGAGATTTGCAGGAAGAAAGGAAGAAAGAAACTGCAAGACAATATTGTAAAAGCCAGTGAAAAGATTCACTGTAGAGAGGCTGCAGGAGCAGCTCAGTGGCAAATCATATGCATGCCTGAGGCCCTGGGTTCAATCCCTAGCACCCTCTGCCCTAAATAATAAGATGATTCTGTAGATTCTTCTACTTTAGGCTATGGGGCAGAGGACAGCTTATGAGGGGACCTCTTGCAGTGGAACAACTGCATCATATACAGGCTGTAACTCTGATGCTACGATGGAGTTGCAGTGGGTGATAAAAACTAAGTAATGAGTACAGAGTAAACAACTCTGTAGAAAAGAAAGAACCCTAAAAATCATAAGGGCAGCATGGTAACTCCACGAGTAGGACTACTCTAGGAGGAAAGGCAGACATCAATGGAGAGAAGTATACTAATTAGTCTGTTTTCAGACTAGGAGTGACTATTCCTCACTTGTGATATAATTTCTGCACACAGGATCATTAGCAATTTCACCATGAGTTCTTATCCTGGAGATTCTACCATTCCTTCACCCAGGAAAAGGTAGGAGGATGCTCACAGCAACATCAGACATAAACTAGCTATCTGCCAGTGGTAAAAGATTCAAAAAATAAGACTGCCATAAATACCCAATATTGTCTGTGGAATACAATACAGCAATGACAATAAATGCTGCCAGTAGCATCCCAATAGGTGTCAGAAATGTAAAGAAAAAAAAAAAAAAAAAGAAGTCCGAGAAGGCAATATTGTTCTCATAAAGACACAGGACAGGGTTGAAGGGTGCAGGGAGAAGAGGTGAAATGAGAAGAGGCAGTAACACAACAAGAGAGTATGCAATGATAGCTCCTGGGCTCCACAGCAGGCGGACGAACATCATAATTCACATACCCCCTATGCCTGAAGTAACTCTACTAAGTATGAAATAAGAAAAAATTAAATCAACCAGGAATTGGGGAAAGAGAAAACAACAGAGAGGATTGTTCTGAACAAAACATACACACATCTGAAATGCCATGGTGAAATTCCTTGGCTCAGATGGGAAGGAGCTATGGAAAAGGAAGAATGAAAATGAATATGGTAAATGTGGTCTTTGCATGTATGAAAATGAAACAATGAGGCCTACTGAGATTGTCTAGAGAAGGGGAAAGAAGAGGAGAGAGGAAGTTGATTGTAATATGTTGTTCATATGTGTGGAAATGCCACAGTGAATCTCCCCACTACACAACTAGTATATGCTAATAAACAAAATAACCAGTGGAGGAAAAACAATCAATTAGGAAAAAACAAGTTATCTATAGTGTGAAGGCTCAGACCTTTTAAGAACCTAGTGGGGCAAGGCATTGGTAGTTCATGCCTGGAATCCTAATGGGAAGCTGAGAATTAAGGGCTGAGGTTCAGAACCAGACTGAGCAGAAAAATCCTCAAAATTCTTACTTCCAATTAACTGAAGATGTGGCTAAAATGGTAGAGTGCCAGTCAAGTGAGATTTCCAGGACCTGAGTTAAAGCCTCAGTACTAGCACACATGCACATGCACATGCGCACGCGCGCACACACACACACACACACACACAACGTCAAAAACAATAGCCAATGTTCAACATGATTTTTTTCTTGCTGAAACATTAAGTCTTCTCATGGGACAGCAAGATATCCTTTTATGAATTAACTTAGGAAAAGCAGGCATATGGAGAGATATCTATGGGAATGTCAAAACTGGGGAAATCTCAGCTTCCACAGGAAACACTGCCTAAATTTCAATGGGAGGGAAACCAGCAGTAGTTAAGAAAGCCAGATATCCATACTAAGCAATGGTTAGGAACACAGGCTTAGAAGTCAGACTGCCTCAGTGTGAGTTCCAGCTCATGCACAGCTCAGTTCTGTGATAACTGAGCACGTTACTTGGCCTCTCTGCTAGTTCCCTCATCAGAACCATAACAAGTCTGAAATAAAGAGAAGTGCGTTAACACATGAACTATCAAATAGCAGTGCCTGGCATGTAACATACATTCAGAAATGCTCTTCATATTTATATATTTACTTTTGTTAATTTATTTCAATGGAAGACTGTTTGGCCCAAACCATAATTACCACCAAAAATTAGGTAGTAATTATGTTTAAGTTCTCAAAAATAATTATTTGAATCAAATTGTATGTTGATTCAGAACAGAACAGATCTGGATTCAAAAGAAGGAAAAGAGACTGGTAGAGTGTGTGTGTGTGTGTGTGTGTGTGTGTGTGTGTGTGTGTGTGTGCGTGCGTGCGTGTGTGTGTGTGTGTGTCTTGAAGTCAGGCCTGGGCTCTGTCCCTGACCTTCTTTTGTTTAAGGCTAGTGCTCTACCACTTGAGCCACAGCTCTACTTCTGGCTTTTTTTTTTAAATATAGTTTAGTAGAGATAAGAGTCTCAAAGACCTTCCTGCTTGGGCTGGTTTGAACCTTGATCACCAGATCTCAGCTTCTTGAGTAACTAGGATTATAGGCATAGGAAATAAAGAGAAGTGCCACTGGCAGCCAGCTGATATACTTTCTTTTTAGGCATATAATCTGTGCTAAACCCTCGAACTGTAATAAGGAAAACTTGTTCACTCTTCATTAACAGCATTAACATTATGAACCAGTTACAGCCAATATATACTCAGATTATACAAGGGTCTGCCTCAAAGCCTTACAGTCTATTCAAGAATTTTTAAACAGCAGCCATACTGCAGCAATCCCTCCTCTCCATGAAACACAGATGCTTGAAATCGCAGATAGTATAGGACCCTATACGTGTTTTTTTCCTATGCATCTCCTGTACTGTATAGAGGAGATGTAGTGAATGAATTCACTACATATTCACTACATACATTCCTATACATACATACATGATAAAGTCTAATACATAAACTAGAAACAGTATAGGATCAATAACTACTAATAAAATAGAACAACTATAACAATATACAGTAATAAAATTTCCAGCACTGTCTCTCAGGCTTTGAAGCCATATTAAATAAGCCCTTATTGAATACAAGCAGTATGTTGTCTTAACTGTTGATCTTGTACCCGACATGGCTTCCTGTGACTAACAGGAGGGTATCATACATGGTGTATATATTCTGGACAAGGACCACTCCTTGGTCCTTGGTCCTGGACAAGGACACTCCTACAACAGAACGTAGCAACACAAACCAGGTCACTGAGTAGAATGGTGCATAACTTAAATTTACTTCTGGAATTTCCCATTTAAAATTTCAGACCAGGAATAATGAAAACTTGAAAGTAAAATCAAGTAAAATGAGAATCCAGCAGGAAAAAAAGGTCTATGGAAAGAGTGTAAGTTCCCATTTTAGATGTATATTTGAGGTATATCCAGAGCTACCAGATAAGAAAAGTCAATACAATGTTAAATGTCTGGGATTCTGAAGTTAAGTAAAGCCAGGGCATGGGGGTAAGAGAAAAGTGCTAGATATGATGACACACACCTGTAGTCCCAGCTCTTGGAAGTCTGGGAAGTCTGAGGCAGGAGGATTGCTTGAACTAGGAGCAACACAGCAAGACTGTCTCAGAGAGAGAAAGAGAGAGAGAGAGAGAGAGAGAGAGAGAGGCAGAACACATCAAGGGTGATACCCAAAGACCCCAACATCTCAGTCCCACAGAGAAGAGTGAGGACACATCAAAGCCAAAGAATGACCAAAGAGAAAGGGCAATGTCCAGAGAACACAGTAGCCTGAACTTCAGCACAGAAAAGCCTCAATAAGAGGAGTGTGGTCGATATTGCACACATATGAGCAAACACTGCAGTGAGCCACCAAATGCTGCTGAAGGATCAAAGGACTGAAGGGCATCCAAGTGTCCAGTGGATTTGGCTATATACAAGCACTAGCTCCATTGGACCAGTGGGTTGGAAGACACCTGGTCAAAGATCAGACTAGGGGATAAGATGGCAGCAATGATGGCCAGAAAGGGAAGAGATGTCAAACCAAAGAATAAAGACTATGGTGAATTTGAAAGACAGATTTATTTACTGTTCAGAGAGAAAGGAGAGTCAGAGCTGCACAAAGGTGAGCTCACACCACAGTGAGTGAGACAGTCTTGAGGAAGAAGGACCACAGTGTAGGTCTGTGCAAGGGCTGCAGGATCTCTGAGGGAAGCATCACCCGGCCTAAGGAGTCTGGGATGCCTTCTGAGACAGGGTCTGGGAGCAGAGTATAGCAGTAAAAAAAAAACATGGCTTTGAGGGGGATGTGGCTAGAAAGAAAAGCATATGCACAACAGCAGGTCCAAGGGCACAGGGAAATGAAGGGAAACGCAATGGCAAGTCATTCCATGCGGGAGATGCACAGGATACCTCCTGGGAGCCCAAGAAAGGTGACTCTGGGGCTCTGGCTTACATGCCTGGGAAGGTCATGGCTGATAGCTAGAGATAGTGCTTAGGGAAAAGAACAACTGAGCAGGGTGGACTATGGAAAAGGTCAGGGGATAATGAGTTCAATTTTAGACCAGGGCAGATCATGTTCTGGGGAATAAAACGAGCTTTAATGAAAAGAATGAAATCATTCGAAGTGTGTTTCCTGAATTTAATGGAATTTCACTACATATCAATAGCAGAAAGGTGTCTGGGAAAGCCTAAGTCTTTGGAAATTAGATATTATTCTTCTAAATACCTAAATCTCTGTGGGTGAAAAAGGAAGTCTGGAGGGATATTAGAAAATATCTGAACTGACAGGAAATACAACTCATCAAAATGTGTAGGATGTTTATATTCAGTAGTGCCTGGGGGGGAGGAGTTACAGCATTAAAAGCTTATACTAGAAAAGAAGAAAGGTCTCAATGAGCCAAGATTCTACTTTGAGACCCAAAGGAGAGGGGGTGTTTAAAGCCCAAAGCAACTAGAATGAAGATCAGAGCAGAAACAATGAAACTGAAAACAAAAATAGCAAAATAAATCAACAAAACCAAAAGCTGGGGTTTGAATATAAAATGGCCCCAAAGGCTCATACATGGAAGTCCCGTCCCTAAGAAGGTGGTGCTATTGAAAGGTGGCTGGATCCTGAGGGTGCTGACCTCATCAATGGATAATTGGTAGATGAGCGGGCTATTAAGAAGTGGGACTTGGTTAGAGGAATCAGGTCACTGAGGGCTTGTCTTTAAAGAGTGTCGTGTTCCTTGCCTCTTGCAGTCTCTTTGCTTCTGTCCTCCATAAGGTGAGCAACTCTGTTGTGCTACATGCTCCCACGGCCAGGAAATTCTGCCTTGCCACAGATACACAGGAAGTAGAGCCAGCCAAGCATGGACTAAAACCTCTGAAACTTTAAGCCAAAATAAGCCTTCCTTCCCTTTAATTGGAAATTAGACATTCAGGAATTTTGTCATAGTACTTGGAAAACTGAATAACATAGGGTTATTGCTTCAGTTCACAAAAACTTTTGCAGAGATGGGGAACATCTGGTCCATGGACCATATAACCATTTGCTATATGACAGGATAGACACTTCTTGTCAGTTGCCTATATCCTGTCTGCCTATATTGATAATATTGTATGGCATGTGAATATTTATTATAAATAGCCAAATGAAGGTTCAATGCCTTCATATGAAATAACATTTATCTGGGGCTGGGAAGGTGGCTCAGTGGTAGAGCCCTTGCCTTACATGCCTGAGGCCCTGGGTTCGATTCCTCAGCACCACATAAGCAAAAAGAAAAAAAGCTGGAAGTGGCGCTGTGGCTCAAGTGGTAGAGGCTAATCTTGAGCTGAAGATCTGAGGGATAGCGCCCAAGCCCAGAGTTCAGGCCCAACGACCATACCCCCCCAAAAAACAAAAACAAAATAACATTTATCAACGTGAACTCCAGGAAATGGAAAAAATAAAAATCAATATCAAAATGCAAATGGCACAGAAATTCTTTTAACCAAAATACAAGGTTTTATATTCAACTACAATTTTTCCTTAACACTCATGTGGTTTTTCTATTTATTTTTGTTTTTTGGTGATGGATTCTCACTATGTAGCCCAAACCAGGTTATGATACACCTGTCTCAGCCTCCTGAAAGCTAGAGTAACAGGTGTAGACTACCGCTCCCAGTTTTCACATTCTTTTAAATGAGGTTATGACCCACATTTCACATTTCTCCTCTTTCTTTTTGTGATGGGAGGGCAGTTCAGTTGTGGAACTTGAACTCTGGGTCTAGGCGCTGTACCTGAGTTCTTCAGCTTAAAGCTAGTGCTCTACCTCTTGAGCCACAAAACCACTTCTGGCTTTCTGGAGGTAAAAGTCTCATGGACTTTCCTGTCCAGACTGGCTTTGAACCATGATTCTCAGATCTCAGCTTCCTGAGTAGCTAGGATTATAGGCTTCTCCTATTTCTTTTATGATCATTATTCATAGGAATAAACCAAGAACTGCCTTTCCTTGGCCTTTTTCTTAGTTCTGTAACTTTCCTAGGAATCCATTATTCTTCTGATATGAGATATGCAAACTGAAATGGACATATCAGTACATGGTTAGAATGAGACAGAAAGAAGAATAAGAAGAATTATCAGTTGGGTAATCCTAGCTACTCAGGAGGCTGAGATCTGAGGACCACAGTTTGAAGCCATCCCAGGCAGGAAAGTCCATGAGACTCTTACCACCAAATTAACCCCACGCCCCCCCAAAAAACGGAAGTGGTGCTATGGCTCAAAGTGGTAAGGTGTCAGCCTTGAGTGCAAAAGCTCAGGTACAGCACCCAGGCCCTGAGTTCAAGTCCTATGACCAACGGAAAAAAAAAAAAAGAATCATCATTGTGACATCTCCAATTGGCAGGACTTACCCTGATAAATCCTTTCATCTTCATCAGTGACATAGGCATTTGCCCCCCAAATCACCATCTTGCTGATGTAAGATGGGTACTTGGCAGCAGCAATGAGTGCGGTTATGCCACCATCACTCCAGCCCAGCAGGGAAACTTGCTCAAATCGCAGTGCCTGTGACAAATACAGAACAATGCAAGACACAGGTTATTGCTCCTCTCTAATAAAGGAGCCTGAGTCAACACTGACGAGAACCACTGCAGGTATATTATCAGGAGGATCACTTAGTAATAAAAGGAAATCCTAGAGTCTTCTACTTGAGAACATGGTGCTTTCTCTCTATTAACTTGGGTATAAACATAATTGTCATAAAAACTTGTTTTGAATTACATGGGAACTATGTATCTTCTGGTTGGATGAAAATGTGCCAAGGAATAGGAGCAATGGAAATCATTTATACTTGGATATAATACCCATATTGGTGTGTGTGTGTGTGTGTGTGTGTGTGTGTGTGTGTGTGTGTGTGTGTGTGAATAAGGTTTTGAGAGCAAACCTGTGGATTTGAGAGGGAACTTGAAGTCACAGGCCATCCCTGTGGGAGCACACAGCTACAGACAAGAAGGAAGAGAATGGCAAAGCAGTGTAACTCATCAGTGAGACATCCAGGATTCTGAAAATGTGTTTGGCAAAGAAAATGGACACAGCCTCTGAGAGATGTTGCCTAGAAGTAAAACTAGAATGACTAGAAAGATAAACTGAAGCATTAACAAATATTACTCCAAGACATCTGGCTGGGATATTGTGGCATAACTACTATGGATAATCATTTGGCACTAAGCTATAAATGAATGTATCTTCTATAACCCAGTACATTGTCTCCCAAATTCACATGAAATTCTGGCAACTTATTTACAATGTCTATAATATTCTTCATAATAGCAAGGAAAAAGAACTAAATCCACAAATAACAAAGTGTTTATTATACTCCTATTTATAATTAAAATCCAAATTAATTAGGTAACATCATGGAAAGACACAGTGTATCTACACAATGAAATCTGTAGGGGGCAGGTGGAAGCCCCACAGTCCACGACTATTAACACAGACAGTTTTTTCTACATGTATGCAGAACAGAGTGAGTATGAACCAGGGGATGATTCAGATTCCAGGTGGATGGGGAGCATGGGAGTGAGGCAGTGTGAGATCAGTACTCAGAATGTCATGGAATTTAAAACTTATGATCACAATAGTAAAAAAGTTACATTTCAATTAAAAAGTTACATTTCAAAAAGCTAAAAGAGAGTATCTTGAAAGTTTTTATCATAAATAACTAATCAATGTTTGAGGTGATAAATGTTCAACCTAATTTGAACATTATATAATATATAAATGAAAACATGCCATATTAATATGTATAATTTTATGTTTTAATGTTTCAGCTAAAATAAATTAAAATTTAATTTTAAAAAGAATTTAAAACTTTATGAAGCTGGGTGTTGGAGGCTCATGTCTATAATCCTATATAGGAAGCTAAGATCTGAAGACGGCAGTTCAAAGCCAGCTTGGCTGGGAAAATCTGTGTAACACTTATCTCCAATTAACCACCAAAAATCTAGAAATGAAACTGTGGCTCAAGTGGTAGAATGATAGCCTGCAAAGATCTCAAGGACAGCACTCAGGCCTAACTTCAAGCCTCAAAACTGGTGTATACACACACATACACACACACACACACACACACCTTTATGAATTATTCTGGAACTTTCCACTTAATATTTCTAGACTGCATAGAAAGCTAGAAAGCAGAACCATGGGTAAGGAGGACATCTGCAGCCTGCAGCTACTCTAAGTTAGATACAAATGCATCAGCAAGGAAGAGGTGTTTCCTTAACAAGTTGGTCACTGAAAACAAAGAGTTGGAAGAATGTTGAATATAGTGCATGCCATCAAAACAAGTGTATTTATACATGACCTGTCAGAAAGGCAAAGCCTTAAAAGTCTTTGCAGTGGTGTCTTTAAGTGCTAGACTGTGTGATATATCTACTTACTTCTTTATATCTCTTGGAACTCTTTGGATTCTCAGGGGTGGGGAAACTTTTTTCTGCCAAGGGTCATCTGGATATTTATAACATCATCCATGGGCCATATAAACCTATCAACATAGGCAGATAGATGGTAGACTAACAAGAATGTTCAGTCACGTAACAAAATTGTTTTGTAGGTCAGATGTTCCCCATCCCAGTTCTACAGGAATCAGAGTATTGCCTTTGTTTAAAGAATGACAAAAAATAAATGAAGACAGTCCCAGCCATCCCCCCTCTCCTAAGTAGTTCCCTGGAACCCACCTTCATCAAGTCAACTGCATCTTTTGCATCTCTTTCAAAAAAGTCCAGTGGGAAGTCTCGATCTGGAGGTCTAGAGTGTCCATATCCTCGAGGATCCCAGGCAATTACTGTGAAGAGTTTCTTATTCAGGCTGCTAAGCTGGGGTGCAAAATCAGTCCCTCCGCTTCCTGCAAACCGCCATTGTGTTACACACTAATTAGTGCTTTGTTCTATCAAACACATCAGGGTGAAAAAAAGATGCAATAATAATCTCAAAACAAGGGAGTTAGCTGCTATTCTGAACATAATCAGGAAAGTAGTCTCAGAATGACTCATTTACTAGGGGCTTATAGCCTTGCTGCTCATTGCCCCCTAGTGGCTATTTTCAGGACAGGGGTCTTGACTATTCATTGAATCTAGTATTACTTCCGCCTTTAAAAATTAATGAAACTGTATGGAAATAAACATACGGATATGGTTTAATTCTTTATTGCCTGTCTTCTTATAATAAAGAAATTACTTATAAATAAGAAATGTCACAATAAAATCTGTAATGATCTTTGACCCAAGTTATTCAAAGGAAATTCTAAACTTCCAGATGGCATTTTACTAAGCTAAAATGAATAATCCTGAAGATTTTATTCTGTCATTATAATTAGAAACCAGGAAATAAGCCAAGCACCAGTGGCTTATGTGTATAATCCTAGCTACCCAAGAGGTTGAAATTAGAGAACTGAGGTTCAAATCCAGCCCAGACAGACAAACCCATGTGACTCTTAGCTTCAGTTAACACACAAAGCTCAGAAGTAGAGGTGTGAGTCCAGTGGCAGAGTGTCAGCCTTGAGCAGAAAAAGCCAAGAGAGAGCTCCATGCTCAGAGTTCTAGCCAAGGAAGGAAGGAAGGAAGGAAGAAAAAGAGGGAGGGAGGGAGGGAGTAACTAGGAAATTATAACAAAACATTGAAATGGAAAAAGAAGGAGGTTCAACTGTGGAAAAAAATCAAATTTTAAGTTTGCTTTATCAAAAAGTACAGAACAGTTTATGAAAGCAACTTTTCTCAAGTTTGGGTAACCTTGATTGACAGTTTCCAGCTAGCCATATGGTCACATAGCCTGTGGTATGCTCACACCCACTGGGCAGCAATAGAAAGAAGAGCTCAGTCCTGTAACAGATAGGCATTTAACAGTAAAAGCTACTTGATTCTGAAGACACAGAATTTAGGCCACAAAAGGACTCTCAGCGCTGTAGCAATGTCTTTCCAGTGGTGAGGATCACTAATATTATAAAGGCCATTATTCTTCCTTTCAAGGCACCCCTTCCTAAAAACCAGGTAAATCAATCACAATGCCCAAGCAAAAAAAAAAGCAATGGATTTCTAGCTGTGTTTATTGTTCTGACACACAAGCTTCTCCTATGCACCTGAGTGGAGGGAGCCTCTGTAAGGAACTGTCCTAAATGCAGGGCAAAAGACAGGGAGATGGGGGAAGGGAACAAGTTACAGAAAAATTTCAAAATGACAAGACATTTTGTCCCATGTGTATACATTTGAAAACCAAGGCCGGGAATACTAAACCTTTAAACAAGTGCTAAAGGAGCATATATTCGTTACCAGGAAATAGTATTTAAGGGCTCATGGGGAGGAGGACTGGATATGGAGAGGAGAAACACTCTTATTTTTCATCTGAAAATTTTGGAATCATGGTAATGTTTTCTATAACAAAAAATGGTAAGTTTTTGTGCCTGGTTAATTATTGAAGTACTAAAATAACAGAACTCTAACTTGGTAAATTGATTTTAGCTTGACATTACCTAATGTATCTCATACAGTGACATCAGAAAAACTCAGTCACAAATACCACCTACAAAGATGCTTCCCTAGCTACAATGGTATTGTATCTGTTCAAGCTTGGACAATTAGAAAATCAATTAATTGAGAAAGACTAAAGCACAAGGAAATAAATATATACTTGGATTCTTAACTAAACAAAAGATAAAGTGACAATCCTAAGCCTCATAAAACTAACATGTGGATAGCCTGGGCTCACTATAAATTTTCCCTCTGAACTTCCTACATCTGGACTACTGTGAAATAAAGTTGAGATTCAGTGGGCTTTACTATTCTCACACATTGAGAATGGGCAATATGTTAATCTCATTTTAATTTTTTAAAAAATATTTTATACTGGCTGCGTGTGGAAGGAAGCCCTTATAATCCCAGGACTTGGGAGACTGGAGCAGGAAGATGGAGAGTTTGAGCCACCTTGCCTCAAAAAAAAAGAGGCTTTAAGTATCTTGTTCTTAGCTCTAATCAATCATGTTAACCACAACAGTGAGCAATCATCCTGGTTTTAGCTCTACGGGGCCCAAACTCTGGAAAACTTCTCAATCTCCAGACAACTTGAACAGCAGCTCACTGACTCCTATCACCTGCCCCATTCTCCCACGCCCCTTTTCCTAACCACTGTCGTCCTCAAAGGTAACTGGTTTCACAGTGTTCTCAATGGGTAAACTAAGTACTTATAGGAAGCAAAAGTATATACAGTAGCAACAGATTTATTTTTCTAAACAATCCTAATGTGACTCTAGCAAATATCCCTTAAAACATTTTGGCATAGTACTAAGATTAACCATCCATATTGGACATCTAGTAACATGATTACAGCATAGAGAACACAAAGGATGCACGCAATATATCCATTAAAAATATCCAGACCAAGCATCCCAGGAAGCAGCAGGACTGCGTGAGCACCCTCTCCTGTCAGCTGATAATGAAGGTGAACGCCATTCACAGCCACTTTGGCAGAGGTCACAGTGGTGCTAAAAGAAAAAGAAAAATCCCAAAGGAAAATCATTTAGTACACCAACCTTAAACTTAATATGAAAGAAATGCCTTTCACAAGCATGAGGCGGCACCACAGCCCTCTCAGGCATCACGGATAGGGATTTGTGCGTCAGCTTTTAGCCCCCCACTGTAACATGAACAGCAGATCTGTATCTTCCCATTGGAATCTGCTGCTGCAGCCAGCCAGGGGCTCACCTGACAAAAGCACCACGAGGGTTGCTGAAATCAATACCCATCCACATATTCCCACAGTCCTGAGGGGCTGGAAGTCATCGGTACCCACATGCAGGTTCATATGGAGCTGTGCACATTGAAATATAAGAACTGGCAACAGGAACAGAGACTGAAGCTAGATCTGTACCCCAGCAGATCTAGATCAGCTATCTGGACCTTCAGCAGCCTTGGAAATACCCTCAAGGTGGGCTTGTCACCAGGGGTCCCCAGTGAAGGCCTTGATCTCAAACTATTATTTAGGTGCAGCACTTCTTGTGTCACCTGGCTACCTGCAGCAAGACTTAGTCAGGAAAACCAGCTGTACTGACATAGTCTTGCTGATTGTTAACATGCAGACATATTTCTGTATGGAACAGGGCTTTTCTAAATCACTGACCTGTGGCATGGCACTCACATACTCCTGTGTGCCCATGGGTGGGCCATTCAATTCCACCTTCCGGCACTGTGCCATGTGTGCCCAGGACAAGGCCTCAAAACAGGGCTGCTGCCAGTGTCTGTCCTGTCAGAGGCTCTATATGCCTTTCCCAATGATCCAGAACAGACCATCCAGGGATATGCACTAGTACTGCCTGTACCAAGCTCCTATACCATGCTCCAAGAGCTTTCCCAACCACCTATTATACAGAAGACAATCATGTGTACAGGGGATACATGACATGTCAGGAGAGATGCTGAGAGAAACTATACCTCTACCTCATGGACATCCACAGTGTTTTTAAAGAAAAAAAAATCCCGTTTCCTCATTTCCTTTCATCTGACTTGCTAACTTCATTCAAGTAATGAGGAGAACAGGAAAAAGGATATGTTGAATGGACTAGTACATCAAATCTTAACAGTTTTTGGAAAATTGTAAGATGAAATTGGGAAGAAGATGTGAGATAACCTAAACTCCTTATCTGCAGAAATATGACTAAATCAGCAATAGTAAAACCATTAAGCAATGTCAGTACAACACTGATTCTACCAATTTCCTAATTATTAACCTCCTATTCCTCTAAAATCTACCTCATTGTTAGAATGACATCAGCTATCTCAGGATCAAAACAGAAATAAATCAATGTAGTCAGGAAATAAAGACTCACTTTAGCACACATTCATTTATTGATACATCGGTTTTGGTCCCAATTGAGCAAGGGGGGCAATAAAGACAGGGGAGACTTGCTCTGCAAACCTTCAAGAGGACTGGTATGATTGAGGAAAAAAGCTTGAGACGTCTGGATGGGACAACAGTTCCTGATGGTATTTCCTGTATTTTCTTAAACAAGGCCAGTCCCTGAGGAGAGCGAACAGCACTTTCAGGGTTTGCATTAGCTATACCAGAAGTCAACCTGCACTCTCCCCATCTTTCCCAATGCATAAAACGCATGGCTTCAGGTTAAGGTTGCTGGTAGAACTCCCTATACCTCTGCACCCCTGCAGAGCACCGGCTCACAGGCTTCTTTCCTTCATTTTCTATGACTATTCCCATTTCTCCTGTAAAAACCTAACTTCCCTCAGCTGGAAGTATGCTTTGACTGCCCATTCCAAATGTGCCTTTTCTAGTTTTCACTGTCCCCAAATCTCTTGGCTGTCTAAAAGAAAATCGGAGTCAAAATCAGGTAGGCTTTAAAGTTCAGCTTCATGGGAGTCAATGCTGGGGAAGGATTTTCAGGGCATAGGATTTTGAAGGTGGCTCTGGAAGAGAGATAGCTCAGGTCAAAGCTGGGTAGGATCTGGAGAGAAGAAAAGTAGCTTTTGAGATGAATTTCCAAAGATGGGTAAAATTCTGAGAAAAGAATGTCATAGTGAGGGCACTTCAGAAAACCTAGCATGACCAAAGGTCCAAGTTCAACAGAAAGAATGTGAAGGCAGAGGGAGCCAGGGTTGGCATCCAATGGTGAAGGGTTTGCAGCCAGAATAAGGAGAGAGGCTTTCCCTAGTGCTCTGTCTACTCCTCCTATAACTAGTGCACCCAAGGGACCTGTATCGACACATCAGCCCATCCTTTGGGGATGCCACACATCCTTCACCCATCTGTGAGTAAGTGTGTGTAAGAGGGAGAGTAGAGGACTATTTGTTCATAAATAGAACAAAAGCAAATCAACTTCAAACAAAAGGAAAAGGTTTATTTTTAAAGACAACAAGGTTACTGAAAGCTGTATTTCCACAGAAATGCAGATATCTGAACTGAATATAACACTTTTGCCCCAGCTTATCAGAAGGCCTCTTAAAACAGGCCTCAGATTAACAACTATGTGCACACTGGAAGAAAATTAGATCACACAGACAAGGTCCTCAATAGCCCTAACAGCTATTTACTACTTGAATCACATTCGAGATAAAATTTCCCTAATTTTTGGATAGAAAAAAAAAGAAACAAAAGACAAAAATCTATCCTTTCCTCTGGCTGTCAATTTGTCTTTTCCAACCTTTCTCCCTTCCTAATAACATCTCTCAAACCCAAGTGTTCCAAAGGAGGCATGTTAATTAGGATTACCTAATAATTTACTTACACACACAAACACACACATACACGCGTGCATGCGGGCACACACACAAACACACACTGGGACAATCCTGAGAGACATTCAATAATCCTGGGGTAAGCCCTGGGAGCCGCTTTCAAGACTACCTAAACTTCTACCAGCATGGTGGTATGTACCTGTAATCCTACTAGAGAGGTGGAGACCGGAGGATGGCTCCTAGAAGGTGGTAGAAGCGAAAAAGTTAGCAGACCCTATCTGAAAATAAACTAAAGAAAAAAGGGGCCAGATGCTGGTGGCTCATGCCTGTAATCCTAGCTACTCAGGAGGCTGGCTGGTCCCAGTTCAAAGCCAGCCAGGCAAACAAATCCAAAAGATTTTTATCTTCAATTAACCAGACAGAAGTGGCTTTCTCAAGAGAGAGCCAGTACCAACACACACATGTGTGCTTGTCACACACACACAAAGGCTGGGGTGTGGCTCAAGTGGTAGATATTGAGTTCAAACCTCAATACCACCAAAACACACCAGAACTTTACCAAATTTATGTATTTCCTAAATACCTACTTTGTGCTAGGGCTATGTCTTTCTGCAGCCTGGAGGCAATCAGGAGATGAGTAAAGTAACCTTGCATTAGCATTCACAGTGTATCACATGCAGTCCTACGAAAGAGAAACTATGGGACAGAGACTCTGGAGTAAGGTTCAAGTCATCAAATTCAATCCACCTTTACCAACAGTTCCATAGTCACCTATTCAGTTCCTTTTTCACAAGAGCATTTCCTACCTCCTATTATTTCAGTGGGGCTCAAACTTCAATCTGAATCATCTGCCAAACTCCTAAAGGATCCCTGGGCTGCACTACATGAAAACATAAAAAAAAAAAAATCTGGACTGGAAGCTAGGCTACTAGATTTTTTAAATTTCTCTAGGAGATTCCAAGAAGCAATCAACATTGAAAACACATGTACTAAGAACGTTAATTTCTTGGAAGATAAAATTCCTACAATTCCCTGAAAGCATGCTTTCCCACCTAAGATTTGTCCTTGACTTCCTTTTCCAAAGGGCTAGGTCAATTTTGTGACTGGGAAGAGGGTAAGAAGCACAATGGTACTGAGGGGGCAGAGCTGCTCCCCTCAAGGAAAGACACTGACTCTGAGGGAGAGGGAATGACATTGCAGCTTTAGCAAATAACTAAATTACAGCCAACATTTGTCACTGAGTCTATATTCTGTCTACTGGGAACTTATTTAATATCACCCTGAAGTGTACATTACACGTAATATTACCATAGAGGAAGTGTAGATTAAAGGATCAGGTAATCCAATCAGCACTGACAACTTGCTGTGCAGAGAGGAACATCTGAGGGTTTCAGCTTCACATTTAGCTTAGCAACAAAAACCCATTCTCAGTTTATGCTCACCTATCTCTTATAAACTAGCCATCTTTTGTAACGAAGTATTAGTTAATCTTAGGGCTTGAATTCACATGAATATTGGGAATTAACAACTATACTTTTTATATATTGTATTATTACTTACACCTTTATTGCTTGAATTGTTACTAAATATACCTCCTAATTACTGATTATTTATGGCCCTAGGCCATTCACATTCATTATTTCAAATTCTCACAAACTCTGCACGGCAAGAGTCTAGGAAGCAGTAGTAATAGTTTTCTCTCCAATCTCAGTACAAAGTGTCCCCAGCAGGGCTCAGGCACTGGGGTAGGTGGTGGCAGGCACTGGGGAAGGATAGGACCAGGTCTTTGACAGGGTATCCCAAGGTTGAACTCAGAATTTTTTTTTCATTGAGGGAGTAGGGGATGAGAAAGCAATAGAGAGTTATTCTTAACATTATTCATATATATATATATATATGTGTGTGTGTGTGTGTGTAATATGCCTGAAACAACACAATGGAATCCTTTGGTGCAATGAATACAAAATCTTTAAAAAAAAAAAAAAAGAAGAAGAAGGAGAAGGAGAAAGAAAGAATGACAGGGAAAAAAAGTGAAACAGGTTTGGAAAAGGGTGAGGTCCAGTGGGAGGAAAGGAAGAGTAAACAAAAGCAGGCGGGTGAGGAAAAATATGGTTAGTTTATTTGCATGTATGAAAACAGATCCAAGAAACCTATTGCAATTGTTTTAAAATGGGGAAGTGGGATGGAGAGAGTACAATTGGGAGTAAGGCTGGTCTGTGAGCATTGTTCACATGTGTGGAAATGGCACAATAAAACCCCTTGTACAAATAATGTATGCTAATAAAAAAAACCTTTTAGCAGATTAAGAGTCTGTAAATATTAATATTGTAACTGAGCACACAGGAAGAATATACTTTTTTTGTACTGAGCCAGGAACAAATTACCTTTGAGATTACAAAACAAGAAAAGGGTGGCAATTCCAAACAACAGATTTACAAGCAAGTTTTTGGCAAACAGCTCAGTTTCAAGTTCAAAATACAAGCTGTTTTGAAGCAGTTTATTTCAGAAATGTTTTTACCCACTTACATGGGGCTGCCACCTCTTTTAAGGATTAGCCAGCACCACTTGTATTCAGATTGTGCTGGGTGATGTTCAACTGCATTGATATGCGGCAGTGGAAAGTCCAGAGAAACCTGTTTCTTAAGAGAATGGAAGAATGGTCTACAGAGGGAGCAAGGTGGCTAGGGTCTGCCTGCAACCATTACACTGCCTTTCCTATCATCAGAAGTATGATACAGGTGCAACACAGTAACCACATCCAATCCCTTTCTGCAAATAGGAAACTAGATAAAATGCCCAGTTATCAGGCAACTTACATAACTGCAGCAATTGACACGTTTGTCCACCTGGGCCAAAAGTCCTGAAAACCTTCTAAAAATTCTAAAGTAGTGAAAGAAACCCAAGTCAAATATGAAACTCAAGAGCTGGTCAATTACACTATGAAAAATGTTTAAGCTGGTCAGGTTTGCTGTCCTTTCTTTTTCCAAACTAAGCTTTTTGTTTTTGTTTTTTTTTTTTTGGTTGGTCTTGGGTCTTGAGCTCTGGGCCTGAGCACTCTCCCTGAGCTCTTCAGCTCAAGGCTAAAGCTCTACCTCTTGAGCCACAGTGCCATTTCCCAAACTAAGTTTTAAATCAGTAGCTTCTAAAGTAAAATCCTAAATGCCAGTAGAAATGAGGTACTAGCCATTAGTCATGAATGCATATTAACTGCAAACATGCACTGTACATGTTTGTGTATGAGTGTGCACGTGTATGTGTAGGCATGTTAACTAGACCAAGAACTACAGCAGACTTCAAGCTGCTCTAACCCTGCTGTCTCTGTGCGCAGTCATTTTCTAGACAGCAGGTCAGAGACGACGCCAGGTTTCTTTTGTATCACTGTTTTAGCTGAAGGGAGGAGAGGATTTCTGGGGAAAGATTAGGAGACTTGGAACCCACGGTTTCATGACTTCAGTGTGATCAGCACTCCAGAGCTAATTCTTAGGCTCTTCTTCCTCTTGGTGGAACTGTGGTTTGAACGGAGGGCTTGTGCGTGTTAGGCGGGCAGGCCTACTACCACTTGAGCCACAAGCCCAGCCCTCTTTGCTTATTCCTGGGGTAGGCCGGTGCTGGCGACCCTACCACCACGGCCGGCGAAGCAGAGATTACAGGCGGCCCAGGCACACCCAAGGCCGGAGAGGGAGGAAGGGGTCCGGGCAGAGCGCTCCTGGGCGCCCCTTCCAACCCGGGAGTCACGGGGAGTCGGTGCTGGCGCGCAGATTTACCTCCGGGCCCCCCGTCCGAGCGCCGACCACGCCGAACGACCCCCCTCCCCGACCCTCCAGGGCCGCGGGGTGACACCTGCAGCCAGGCATGCGCATGCGCATGCGCGGCCGCGGCGCTCGCACCCAGCC
>NW_012267248.1:5110457-5257230 GCF_000151885.1 Dipodomys ordii
CCTCCCTCCCTCCCTCCCTTCCTTCCTTCCTTCCTTCCTTCCTTCCTTCCTTCCTTCCTTCCTTCCTTTCTTTCTTTCTTTCTTTCATTTCTCTCTCTCTTTCTTTCTTTTTTGTAACAAGACTTCAACTCAGGGCCTCACACTTGCTCAGCTTGTTTGCTCAGCTGGTGCTCTACAATTTGAGCCTCATCTTCAGCGTCTTTACTGGTTATTTGGAGATAGAGTCTTATGGACTTCTCTTCCCAAGCTGGCTTTGAACTTCAGTCCTCCAGAATATCAGCCTCTTGAGTAGCTGGGATTACAGGCATAAGCCACTATGCTCTGAGACTCAGCTTTCCCAGCTCTGCTCCACTGTGATTGTGTGAAAGGGTGTGGAGGGAGAGCAAATATTACACATAAGCTTCTTGCATTGAGGTGATATCACTATAAACCCCAGTATAGTTATAAGCCAAATGCGTAACACACTTAACCTGTATATTATCACTAGCCTATCCTAGCATGAACATGCTAAGAACACTGACATTGAACAAAATATTCAAACAAAGACTATTTTATAATTAACTTTTGAATATATTATGCTACTTATTGAATACTCGTAGCCTAAACATACTGAAACCACAAGTATAGTGTCAGGTGTTTCCCTTCATAACCCTGTGGCTGGCTGGGATCTATGGCTTAATAGCCCCACCTAGTGTTCTGAAAGTGTCACACAGCATATCTCAGCCTGGGAAAAGATTAAAATTCCAAATTCTATGATGTATCACTTTTGTACAATCATAAAATTGTAGTTGTAAGTCATTCTGGCATTAACTGGGCACTGCTATCTCTAAATCCCTATGATTAGTGAGGAGTTTTTATTCATTTTATTTGTTTATTATTTGATACTTATTGTATACAATACAATCATAACCCTGGGCTGTGATCTTCAGGTACTTCCCACTGCCCCTTCTTTAGATAAGATAGCCAGGCTAAAGAAGGTTAGAGTTGGGCATTTCTTCATACCCAGGGTATTACACTGTGGGAAAGACTCACCCTGGTCAGACTCTGAAGAAAGCTTCTCTCCAATGCATGCCGTTGTTAATGAGTTCTGAGTGTGTTTCACCATGGTTACTTTTCCCTTTTCTGTGAAAAGCAGAAGTATTTCCCAATGTTTGGCATCTCAAGAGCTGCTGTGGCCTTATGAGAACTTTCTAGGCTCCCGCTAGAGCGTGAGGCTTCTGTTGAATCCATACCCAGCTGAGCACCATAGTGTTCTGCACACTGTCCAGGTATTATGTCTGCCTAAATGAATGGTATGACCCCTCCTGGAGTCTTAGAAGGGCCAGACAAGATGCTCCAAACCTCTTTTCTTTGTCAGTAACCATTGTGGGGTAGGTTTCCATGGAGGATCTTGGATCTCTACCCTGGATGAATCACAGGCAGCAAGGCCTCAATGCAAAGTAGAACAGGTACAAGGATCCTGAAGTGGATGATCTTATACTGATGCAGGTGTGGCTGGACACCCGTGAGCTGCTCCCAAGCACATTGTCCTTTTGCCCACCAGGGCAAGCTGAGACTCGGAAAATCAGCCACTCAGTTTCCTCACTACTGTCCACGTGGCAGTGTGGCCTGGATGGCTGATGATGCCCATTCACCCAGCACTCTGAAGAAATCACACCTTCATCCCTTTGGAGAAACTTTCTTGAGGAACTCTATCAAATGATCAGGATGAAGTTTGGCTGTAAACATGATTTTGCTGTTTAGGTTTCTTTAACACACCCACTAATCTCAAAGTCGAAAGTCTGCTCTTCTACATAACTCTTTCTTTCTCTGTGCAACATGGAGCAGGTATCTGTAAAATTCCTCTGTAGTCTCCTGATCTGTGGAGTCCGTCTCACTTGCAGGTTTAATATTACTCATGTCCAATCATATTTTGACACGTGTGAGCCAGCCAGCACATGGAAGGTTTTCCTGACCCTGTGTTTCTTTGGCTTTCAGCTTTACAACAATATTGACCACTACACTTGTTTTTACCAGATGTCATCTCAGAAATCCAGTCTCATACAAGGGGGATACAATTATATTTTGTAACCATTGGTGCAGTAAGCAGGGTAGTTTGGGCTTTAGGCTAGAATAGTATGTCACTCCTCTGCTCTTATCTGCTTCCAGCAGGTGGCCAAAGACAGCCTTGGTCTATAGTGCCCCCTGCTGGTGATCTAGGGCTCCACTTGCTGTTTGTTTCATTTGTTACTTGTTACTGTGAATTCCCAACAAACTGGAATTCCACAACCATGTTCCTCCCTGTTCCAGTCCGAGTTATTTGCCTAGATTCCCCGGTGACTCTCTTTGGGAAGTTCTATACTGATAGACTAGATTGATTAAGTTTTACTGATACTCACACTGTAAGCAGCATTCATACAAATTTCAGTTGAACCTGGTGGCATATACCAGCAACCAGGGAACTCCAGAGGAAGATGCAGGAAGATCAGGAGTTGAAGGCTGGTCTGAAGCCATGTAGTGAGCTTAAGCATGGGCTTCCTAGTGAGATCCTATCTCAAAAAAAAAATAAAGAGATAATGGTAGAGAATGAGCAATATCCAAATATATTGCATCTGTGTGTGAAAATGGCATAACAAAACTCACCGAAAGCTGGTGGATAACAGAGGGCAGGGGGAATAGGGGAATAGTACAATACAGGCATGTATGAAATATCACAGTGAAAATTCCTTTCAACAATTAACATACACTTAAAAGTGAATGATAGAAATGTAAAACAGGTCCTCTCCAAAATATGGCTCGTAGTGCAGAGGGCGGGGGAGAAAACAGAGGATGAAGGAGGGTGAATATGCACAGAATACTTTATGTACCTGTGTGAAAATGAAATAAAGGGGAATGAGGGAGTGTGACTCAGGGGTGAGTGATTAAAGCACATTGCACACATATATGGACATGTCAAGAGAAAACCCTTTGTAGAACTCATTAATGCTAATTAAATAAATAATAATAAATTAATATTAAATAACTAAACAAATAAAGCAAATCTCATGCCAATTTGTAGTAAACAATCTGTGTTGAGAAATTTCCACCATCATCACAATGGGAAATTTCAGTCCCTGAATGTGACTATATAAAGTGAGGATTTAAGATTTATGAGTATTGATCTGCTAAGGCTTAGACATGGAAGATTTCAGGAATCAGTACATTTCCACGCATTTAAATCCTCCCTAAGAACACTCACATCTCCCTCTGTGAGGAATATAATGGAAAGCACCTTCTTATGGAAGTGGCTCTAGGTTTTCTTCTGCCTGCAACAATATATTCCACTTGCCTACACACTCATTTCTTTGAGGCCTAGGCTCTCATGGCTGGACTCAGAGCTTTGGGGCTTCTGCTTACTTACAAATGTGTTTGTTTTCCCACATGCCCACATGCCCACATGCCATGTGCCATAGAAGGTCAAAGTTGAGGCTCCAGTGTGTTTTGAAATGTGACGAAAGCATGGTCCCTGGACACAGTGAGAATTCCCACAGCAGCAGAAAATAGAGCCATCTGGGACAGGAGATGCCCTGGGATCATAAGCACGGCTAGGGCTACTGTTTACTGTCCTGACTCCACCGTGCCGTCACTGCTGATTACAGATGAGCACAAACTTTGTAGTACAACAATGTGATCATCTGGAAGAAAAACCCATGTCAAAACACCTGTTAGTGTGCCCTGCTATCACAAATACAAGTACCCCGTGACTTCTGGGCATCATTTCTGTGCACCATGGTCCTGTCCAATCTTCACACACAATCCTCTATGTGACGTCTACACTAATCTCAAGAGTTTAGGTGCTGTGAACATTGTTTAAACACATTGGGAAGGGGGCTTTGGGACAAGGAGAAAATGGGGAGAGGAGGCTGGGCTGGGGGGGGCAGGGAAGATTACTTTGTTAATACTGGTTTAATGAGTACCTAGTATGTGTACACAGTTCTGTATCCCTAACAGCTATGTGTTTCATGTTCTTATTAAGATTCCATTTCTCACTCACAAGAGTATGAGCTTCTTGAAGGAAGGAATCTGTGCTTTTTTTTTTTTTATCAAGTAGGCATGTGTTAAAAATGTGCTAAATCAATGAACAATGAACAAAAGCACAATGCTAACAGGTAATCACAGCCAGCATTACCACGCAGCAACACACAGGCTAGGTGGAAAGCAGTTTTGCTTTCATGGCAAAGGAGAGTTGAACATTACTGCAGTGTCTATAACAACTCCATGAAGAAGGTACTAACGTTCTCCAAATTTACAAATGAAAAAACGGCTGTTGAGGGAGGTCATGTAACTTGAGAATGTGGCAGCTTTCAAGATATAAACTGAGATTTTTGCCTCCCAGATCTTTAGTTCAGACCAAGGCTCCAGTATCACAGTCTGGGGAAGTTAAAAAGACCGATTTAGACTGGTGATAAAGTGGATGGTGGTGATGATGTGGTGATGATGATGGTTTGATTGTCAGGCTAATCAAATCTACTTTGGAAAGCTTATAAGTTATCCTGATAGAAGATTTTGTGGCCAGGGGCTCGTGGCTGAGATCTGAGGATTGTAGTTCAAAGCCAGCCTAGGCAGAAAAATCTCTGTGAGATTCTCATCTCCAATTAAGCACTCAAATACTGAAAGTGGTGCTATGGCTCAATAGAGTGTTAACCTTAAGTACAAAGAGGCTCAGGGACTGTGCCCAGGCCCTGAGTTCAAGCCCCACCACTGACCAAAAAAAAGGGTTATGTGAATTATGTGAAACATGTTAAAATCTTGATCAGACACATAAATAAAGCATATTGAAAAGAAGATCCCAACAAGATGAAGAATTTTTAAAGATTTTCAAAAGCTTAAAATCTTTCATAATAATTCCTCATACTTTTGGTTTTAAGAAGGTGGGGAGAATCCTTCTGATTGAGCTGCTTGCTTTCCCTCATAAACCAAAGCAACATAATCTTCTTTAATGGGGTTTTAGAAAGAGTTGCAATGAGGAGCAGTCAGTTCAAATTCTGGCTTATCAGTTTACTACCTGGATAGTAGCCTAGGTCTATTTTCTCTTGTGATAATAGTATTGATGAGACTGGGTAATTAATCAAAAGTGAATTTTTATTTGGTTCATGGTTCTGGAGACTGGGAAATGCGTGGTGGGAAATGTATCCACTCAGCATCTGGAAAGGGCCTTCTGCTGCATGGCCTGTGACATCACATGGTGGGCCTGGGCTAGTTGTGTTGGATTGAGCCTTGCTTCCTCTTCCAATAGACACACAAACGCCATCACGGAGGCCCACTCTTATGACCTCATCTACTCTACTTCCCATAAGCCCCACTTGCAAAACCCATACGAATTTGAGGATTCAATCTCCAACACATGAACTTTTAGGGGACCCATTCAACCTATATAGCACTGGGTAACCAGAGAAATTCAGTTCTCCTCCCTTAGTCTGCAAGATCTACCATTGGGTATAATAGTTTCTCCCTCCCCCGCCCATAAGCATGCGCGCGCGCGCACACACACACACACACACACACAGAGTAATAAGCACTGTCCTTTGCAGTGCTAGGTGCATATTGACAGGGATGCTTCAACTGTATTAGATATGCTACTCCTGGCTTCTCTGGCTGAATAATTTGGTTAAACAAATCATTTGAATCAGCCTAGATTTCTTTTCTAAGCTCTTAACGTTCTTAATTCTATTAGAAGGCATATATGTAGAAGAAAAATGATCCAGGTCATATTTTGTTTTGTTTTCAAATTCTTGGCCAGTTTGTTCTTTTGCCCAGCATCAGTTAGATTGATAAATAGGACCTGTGGAGCTATAGAACTTGATCCCTTCAAGGCATTTTTCTTGGAAGTTTCCATTGCCACATTGAAATCCTTAAAAATAAAAAATCACCAGGACTTTAACACTTAAGCAAGCTAATCTGTTTCCAAAAGCTAAAAAAGAATTTGAGGAATTGTTGCTGAAGTGCTACTGTTCTTTTAAAGTAGTTACACATTTTAAACATTTTTAAGTTCCTTGACATACTATATATAGTTTGAGAGAAGAGATTATGTTCTGTTAGGGTCTGTGGCTGGGTTTGAGAATTAAATTTATAAAAGATAGAAAATAGGAGAGAGGCAAATTCTACTTGCTATGAATTTATCTTTATTTTTTGCTGGTCCTGGGGCTTGAATTCAGTCTGGGTATTGTCTCGGAGCTATTTTGCTCAAGGCTAGTGCTCTGTTCTTGAGCCACAGCTCTACTTCTGGCTTTTTTTTTCTTTGGTGGTTAATTGGAGTCTCACAGGCTTTCCTGTTTGCGCTGGCTTCAAACCTCCACCTTCACATCCCAGCCTCCTGAATAGAATTACAGGCATGAGCCACTGGTGCCTGGCAACTGTGGATATTTTTATGTCTATTCAGAGACCTTCACATATGAGAAATGAAGCCCTAGAGAAGCGG
Organism: Dipodomys ordii; assembly: GCF_000151885.1. Classification (NCBI taxonomy): domain Eukaryota; kingdom Metazoa; phylum Chordata; class Mammalia; order Rodentia; family Heteromyidae; genus Dipodomys; species Dipodomys ordii. The sequence continues at coordinate 5,116,894 of NW_012267248.1, forward strand.
GTGGGTCTGAGAGGTTTCTCAGCATGTTAGCAAAGCATGGTAAATATTATAGGAGATTGCATATTATCCTGACCATTTAGGTCCAAGCTCTTTATGTATCATTGGCACCTAAAATTAAAAGACCAGTGCTGCTTAATGACAAAGTCAGAGGAGAAACTGCAGTCTTCTAGTTCTGGGTTGTTCCAAGACCTTGTCATTGGTCATTCTGCCATGATACCTGGAAATTCTCATCCTTCCATTCTCCACTTGCTCTGCCTATGTGCAAGAGAGCAGAGCAGATGGAGAAATATCTAATACAATGACCTAAATCTGGCTTTGGCAGACTTGGTTGGTAATCTGACAAATAGTCCAGATTTTTAGTCTATTCACTCATATTTTTGGTGTTGGGCAGCCTGGTCAAGTAAGCAGCTGAACTACTCGGCCTGTGAGCTGACTGAGACCTTTGGAGATCTGACAAAAATTTGAGCTAGAAATACTAAGGAGGGGTTTGAAGAAGTTACATTCAACATCATCGTTACATTCAACATCATCGTGGTACGTGCTATTTCTGTTTTGAGTACAAAAGGCGAAGTTCCTTTCCAGTGACTTCACTTCCCAGGCCACACCCAGACCTGGTGATCAGAAAGATTTCAGCTCCAGCCCTTTAGCTTCTGCAAACAGAAAAAGAAAAACCATAACCTGTCCACATGGAAACCCTGTTCAACTTGCTAGTGATTCATGAGGGGAAAATAATATTTTAATAAACAACTATGTTTGGGGTGGTTTATTATGTAACCAGAACAATTAGCAAAACTAGAACTCTCTGAAGCCAGCATCTCATACCTATAATCCCAGCACTCAGGAAGCTGAAGCAGGAGGATCATGAGTTCAAGACGAGTTTTGTTTTGTTTTTTGCCAGTCCTGGGCTTGAACTCTGGGCCTGGTCACTTCTTCAGCTCTTCAGCTCAAGGCAAGCACTCTACCACTTGAGCCACAGCGCCACTTCTGGCTTTTTCTGCTTGTGTGGTGCTGAGGAATCAAACCCAGGGCCTCATGCATGCAAGACAAGCACTCTACCACTGAGCCACCTTCCCAGCCCTCAAGACTAGTTTGAGCTACGTAAGTCTCCATTCTCATACCCAACCCTTGACTCAAAACTAGGAATCACTGCATACCAGGAGTCATTTAGCAGCTGAAGCACATGATATTTGCAGTAGGACTAAACACATTTCTGGGGTAGACTACCTGGTCTAAATTTCAAAAAATTATTTTTGCAAGTTGTATCATTTAACTACAGAAGCTGCTTGACTTCCAGTAGGATCCTGAGAAGCACCTTGTGTGTTGGCACTGTAGTAAGTGGAAAATGCATTTAACCAACCTTCCCAGCTACAGGACCTAGTTTAGCCATACAGTATACTATAAGGAATTCATTGTTTCCCCCTCATGAGCATTGGGAAGATCTGCATTCAAAATCTGAAGTGCAATTGCTATAGAGTATGTATGGCTTTCACATAATTGAAAGCAAACCATTCCTAACCACCTATATTAAGATCCAACACAGACCTAAGCCCCTGTTTCAGGGTGGAGGCCTCGGAGAGTAGAATGTATGATGAAGGCCAGAGCACACTATGGCTTCCACAAGGTACACAGGAGGAAAGGCAGGGGATCCCACAGTTCCCTCGGGCCTCAAGTGACACACTTGACCACACACTTGACCCTCCTGCTGCTGAAAAAACAGTAACCCTTTCCGTTTCTTTCCAACCCCAGGCTCTCCCCCTCTTCTTCTGAGCTGTTAGATCTATTAAGGTATAATAAAAATAGGTGAAGGTGAGTAATTCCATCCTCAAGCTTCACTTGCTTTTAATTGACTTTAAAATCATTAATTTTGGAGGATGTGTGTTATGTTGTTTCTAGTCTCCTACTGGTTGAACTATAGATAGCACTTCTGACACATGGACCATGATGGCGGTGGTTACTTAAGTAACTCAAGCCAGTGTCTGTCAAAACCATCAAGTCTTCACTTGGGACTATGCAAGAGTCTAATGGGTGAGCTTTTGATATCAGAAGGACAGAAACTCCATTTTTGTGGGGTTTTTTATTGTAAAAAAAGTGCACAGAGGGGTTACAGGTACATGAATAAGGTAATGAGTACATTTCTTATTGAGCATTGTTACCTCCTCCTTTGTTTTCCCCCTACCATCCCTCCCCACCTCCCCAATACTACCCTCCCCCGCAAGTTGTAAAGTTCATTTTCAACATCTCATTGTTACAATGCACTAACCTATATCCTTATTTCAGCATTTTTTTTATTTCCCTTCTCTTCTTCAAATTAGAAAAATGTATATACAAGATGCAGGGCACTTATCAAATACAGTGAAAACAGGGGTTATACCATGGGGAAAGAACATACAAAAGAAACAAAAAATCATATAGTACATGTTAAATACATTAAAACAATAGCAAGAAAGAAAAAACAAGTTGTGTCTCTATCTTGGGGTTCATTTCACTTAACATTATCTTATATGGTCATATGTACATAGCTTTTGACCTTTTCTGCTTGTCCTAGACATATACTAGTTATTGAAAATAAGGGAAACCATAGGACCTATGTTTCTTTGGCCTGGCTTACTTCACTTAATATAATTTTTTCCAAGTCTTTCCATTTCCTAACAAATGGGGCAATGTCATTCTTTCTGATGGAGGCATAGAATTCCATTGTATATATATACCACATTTTCTTGATCCATTCATCTACTGAAAGGCATCTGGGTTGGTTCCATATCTTAGCTATGGTAAATAATGCTGTGATAAACATAGTTGTGCTGGTAGTTTTAGTATAGCCTTGTTTGTGATCATTCGGGTAAATGCCCAAAAGTGGAATTGCTGGGTCATAGGGGAGTTCTATGTTGAGTCTTTTGAGGAACCTCCATACTGCTTTCCAAAGTGGTTAAACAAGAAAAACTCCATTCTTTCAAAAAATTAATATTTTACTTTGCAGGTTCTGTGAGCTTATTGGGCAGCTCAGGGCAGGGAGGGTGGAAGGTGTGTGTGTGGGGGTGCCAGCCCTTGATCTCCTCAGCCTTTGTGATCTTCATCACTTTCTGAACATTTGCCCTATGAAGAGCTAGGAAGGCTGATGATGCATATGCAAACTGATTACAGGCATGCACCACCACATGTGGCTCCACCATGTGGCTCTACTCCTCTTCTTTATCCAATATTTATTTCTATATTTAACTCTATTCTCAGGGAGGCAGGTGTGAAACAAGAATCTTCCTATTCATGGTTGGCTGAACTGTAAATAAACTGTAGTGTTTTTTTGTTTGTTTTTTCAAAATCCATTTCAGTGATAGGGTACTGTCAGGGCTTTGTCCTAATGAATGATTTCGTCCATGGATGGATTCAAAGTTTGAATAGATTATTCGGTTGGGGTGGAAGGTGGGGTTGAAGGAATGGATCACTAAAGATGGGCCAGTCTTGGAGGAAGTCTTATCTTTGGCTCCTTCCTGTTATGGTTCTCTGCTTCTTGGCTGCCAGGAGGTGAGCAGCCTTTGTCTCCCTTTCCTACCACCCTACTATTCTGCCTCACTTCCAGCTAACCTTGGACTAAAACTTCTAAAATCATAAGCTAAACAAACCCTTTCTCGGGGCTGGGAAGGTGGCTCAGTGGTAGAGTGCTTGCCTTGCATGCCTGAGGCCCTGGGTTCAATTCCTCAGCACCATATAAGAAAAAAGAAAAAAAGCCGGAAGTGGCGCTGTGGCTCAAGTGGTAGAGCGCTAGCCTTGAGCTGAAGAGCTGAGGGACAGTGCCCAGGCCCAGAGTTCAGGCCCCATGACCGGACCCCCCCAAAAAACCCTTTCTCAGTTACTCATATTAGGTATTTTGTCATATTTACCCCAAAATCTAACTATACAACAAGGTACCATTTGATATCAGAAAAAACAGTTTTTCTCTCTTGGCAATCCCAGCTCCAATTACTTGCTACTGCATTACCCAGTTCAAGTCTAAATCCAAAGGGGCTTCTCCTGGGTCCAGAGTGCAACATGTTGGATTTTCCTCCTAAATATCTCTCAAATCTATTTGCCCCACAACCATCTTTCAATATGAGTTTGATCACTCTTCACTTCAATGATTGGAGTATCTCCTATTAAGGTTGCCCCCATTATTTCTACCTCCCAGCAATCAACTCATTATTCTGTATTCAGAATGATCTTTTCAGAATTCAAAATTTTTTAAAATTCAAAACCATGCAATGGCCTCCTACTAGTCAAAGCTGGATAGCTGGCCCTCCTTGCCCTTCTAGGTTTTTCTTTGTTTTGTTACTGGGGTTGGAATTCATGGCCCCATGCTTGCTTGTTAGGCAGGTGCTCTACCACATGAGCCATGTCCCTGGTCCTTTAAAAATTCTAATTATTTTTAAAATATAGTCTTGAGATTTTCCCCTAGCCTAGCACAGATTTCTATTCTTCTTATTTACATTCCCCTATAGCTTGGATTTCAGACGTACACCATCAAACCCAGTGTGTTCATTAAGATGGAGTCTCACTATCTTTCTTTGCCCTCGTTGTCTTCAACCATGATCCTACCAGGGTCAACCATGATCCCTCTTCCTGCTCCTACATATAGCCTTTAATGGGCTCTGATGGTCTTTCCATACCATCTAGCGTGGCTGTGTTTGAATTAGTGTTGACCTCCTTTAGTCTATTGAGAGCTCCATAAGGGTAGGGACCAGACACTTGTATAGCCCTGACAGTGATGGATGTCTTCTTAAATTCTGTGTTCCAGCTGAGTCGCTTGCCTCCTCTAGTACCTTTTCTAGAATCAAGTCAACACATCTCCAAAGAGGGTGGTAGTGAAGTAAGGAGGTCAGGTCTGGCCGGTGCCATATTGACCACATGGTGGATGGTAGGGTCTGGCATCTTGTCTTCATGTTGGGGGAAAGAAACCCCACCCCATCCCACCATCACCTGCCTCCCAGGCATGACTTAGTGCCTGGACCCCTGGAGGCAGGGGCAGGCACTTGGCTGATAGGTTACTGAATCTGTCAGTCCAGTGCCCGGACTGGGAATTTCCTGAGGATCTGCCCCCTGCACTGACCTATTTAGGCTCCAACCAGTCCAGCCGAGAGCACTCCATGCCATGTGTGTCTCTGCGATGGTGTCCTGTGTCCTGTTTCCTGCTCATCTCCAGTCATCATGGCGTCCCAATTCAGCTCTCCATTGGAGCTGAATTGGCTTATTGGTACTGTTTTTGTTATTTATTTCCTCTTTAGCATGTTTCCTAGCTGTGTTACTATATTTGTGTGCTGCAGGCCTTTGTAATAAATGGCGGCCTGCAGCCTGTTAACTGTATAATAAAGACTCCAATATATATAGAGAGAATTATATTTTGAAATGTGGCTTCTGGGATGATTTACCTTACAACAGTAGCCTAAAGGGTCAACCCAACCTCAAAATGTTTTTGAAGTCCTGTTTGTCTTTAAATTAGTATGTTTATATTTACCACTAAAATATAAAAAATATTTTACTCCAACTTTTTCTTGTTTTGTCTTGGTGGTACTAGAGTTTGAACTCAAGGTCTTGTGCTTACCAGGCAGGCACTCTGCAACTGAGTTATGCCTTTAGTTCTTTTTGGCACTGGTTATTTTTGAGATAGGATCTTTCTTCCTGCCTGGACCATGATCTGTCTGTTTTAGGCTTCCCATCCTAACTTGAATGACCCACAACCATGTCCAGTTTTTATCCATTGAGATGCAGTCTCTTCTGCTGGGGCTGGTCTGGAACCTTGATCTTCCTAGCGTCTCAGATAGTTTAGGATGACAGGCATGTACCACTGTACCCAGCTGTGGGTTAAAAAGGGGTCTCCGAAACTTTTCTGCTCATGGTAGTTACAAACTTTGGTCCTTCTATTCTCTATCTCCCAAATAGCTAGGATTACAGCTAGTACCTCTCTTTGTGCAATTTTAAAATGTTCTTTCGTGAAGTGCCATTCTCAGCCTTCCAAGTAGTTAGGATTACAGACATGAGGCCCCAAAACCAGGCTTCTTCCCCAAATACTGAAATTGGTCCAGGAAGGTAGGCCAAGTAGATCTGGTACTTTTATATAAGCCTTGTGTTGAAGATGAGGTGAAATTACCTAAGTCCACAGGGGTCACATCATGATGAGCAAGACCCCAACTTTCTCATGACACCACCCAGCCCATGCTGATTGGCAGTGGGCAAAACTTCTATGTGATTGTGGGGATTTAAGTCACACTACAAACTAGCAGCAGTGTTTCCCCTAGTGATGCAGATGACAATGAAGTTGATCAAGACAAAAGGTAGCTGTAAAAACTCTGACCAAATAGAAGGACAAAGGGTGAACCAATGCAGCATTGGACACTATGTTGAAAATGAATTATACAACTTGTGGGTGGAGATGGGAGAGAAAAACTGGGAGAGAACAAGGAAAGGGGTGTAAAAAAACTGTAAAAAAATGTACTTTTTACCTGACTTATATAACTTCAACCCCTCTGTTCATTACCTTTATCATAACAATAACAAATAAAAAAAACCAAAAAACAAAACCCTGCAACCAAGACTGGCAACAGTTCATACCTGTAATCCTAGCTACTGAGAGAGGCTGAGATTTGAGGACTAGTTCAAAGTCACCCAAGCAGGAAAACCCATGAGACTCTCATCCCCAATTATCTCCAAAAAGCCTGAACTGGGGCTGTGGCTCAAGTGGTAGAGGATTAGCCTTGAGCAAAATAGTTTTAAGACAGTACCCTGGCTCTGAGTTCAAGCCCCAGGACGGGCACAAAACAGAACACAAAACAAAACACAACCCTGCAGTCCACTTAGGAGGTCTGACAATCAAGGCCTGAGCTAGAGTGTCAGGCGCTGAAGAGGGAGATGGTGCGCTGGGAGCCAAGAAGGCGACTAGCCGCAAGGGAGGTGGTGCGCGGGCCCCAGCAGGGCCTCTTCTCCTTCCCCACCCCGGGCAGATCGGCGGGAAGGGCGGGCAGGCGGGTGGAGGCGGCGGGGAGGGACTGGGACGTGCTCGCTGGCGAAGCACGAATGACCTCCGGCCGCACTCAGCTGTCAGCCGCGTGGGCTCCGCGCGATCCCCAGCCCAACCCCTCAGAAGCGCCGAGGGGCCAACTGCAGACTGGAGTCCCTAAGTTTGGGACTGGAGTCCCAAGCTTTCGGGAGGCCGCACCGATCTGCCGCTTTCCAGCCTCCTCGCTCCCAGCGCTCAGGACGCCCCGGGCTGACAGCGGGGGGGGGGGGGGGGGGGAGGGGGGGGGGGGGGGGGAGGCTGCTGGGGACCACCCTCCTCCGGCCGGCAGACCGATCAGCCCTTTGTCCACGTTCTCATCTTTGAAAGTTGAGCTAAATTGTTTATCTGGGACTCTGCAGAGGTGAGGCAGACTCGGGCCCCACTCGGGGGGGGGGTTGAGCTGGAGAGGGGGAGTGTCAGGGAACCTGCGTCCTTCGGAAAGTCTTCTCATTTTCCACTAGCCCTCGGGAACTCGCTTCCAGGTGTTGGGGCGGCGGCTCCTCCCCGCCCCTGACCCTCCCCTGCGGGCAAGTTAAACTCCAGAGCCAGCCCCAGCCCCGCACTACCCTCCTCCGTCACGAGTCGCGGCCGCTAAAAGCTGCAGCTCCCCGGGCAGAGCCGCCTTCCCTAGGCCCACGGGGGCAGGGAGGGTGAGCCCCAGCGGGCGCTGGGCGCCCCTTCCACCGCCCAATGAGAGAAGTTTCCAGAGGCTCTTTAAGCCATGGATTCGCACCAGGCCCGGTCTCGGGGCCAGGTGGTATCCATGGAGGCCCCCGAGGCACAGCTGCCGAGCTCAGAAGCACCGAGCCCTGCACTACTTGGAGATCCCCCGCCCGCCGCGGAGCCGCCCGCCGCGGAGGTCCCCTTCGTGGAGAGTGACCCTTCGGAGGCCTCGAGCCCAGACTCCCAGCTGGACACAGATTTGTCCTCGAAGGCCGAGATCGCTGTCCCGGAGCAGGAGGAGGCGCCCTGCCGCCGGCCCCGCGCGCGCTCCTTCTCCCTGCCCGAGGACCCCATCCTGCAGGCGGCTAAGTTTCTGCAGCAGCAGCGCCTGCGGCCGGACGCTGGGGGCGAAGAGCGAGCGGACGGCGCGCTGCACGGCCCGGACCTCTGCTGTTCCAAGTGCAAGAAGCGGGTGCAGTTCGCCGATTCGCTGGGGCTGAGCCTGGCCAGCGTGAAGCACTTCAGCGACTCCGAGGAGCCGCAGGTGCCGCCCGCCGTGCTCTCGCGCCTCCGCAGCTTCCCGGTGCGCTCCAAGGACCTGGAGCAGCTCGGGGGGCTGCTGGCGGCGGCCAAGGCGCCCGCCCCGCTCCGGGCGCTGCCACGGCTCCGACCCCTCTTCCAGCTCCCCGGGCCCAGCGCCGCAGCTGAGCGCCTGCGGCGGCAGCGCGTGTGCCTGGAGCGCGTGCAGTGCTCGGCTTCTGTGGGCACGGAGGTGACGGGCGCTGGTCGGGTGATCAGTTGTCCGGGACCCAGGACAGTGACCGTGCGCTACACTTTCACCGAGTGGCGTTCCTTCCTGGATGTGCCCGCCGAGCTGCAGCCGGAGGCGAAGCAGACACGGCCACCAGAGGCGCCATCGGGGGTCTCTAGATCCGAGTCTGGGGACGTGGAGGAAGAGGCGGCTTTCGAGCGCTTCCACTTCTCACTCAGCCTGCCTCCCGGTCTGCAGCCCAAGGAAGGGGAGGACGTGGACGTGCGCGGCGTCGCTGTTCATTTCGCTGTCTGTTACCGATGTCAGCAGGGAGAGTACTGGGACAACAACGCCGGGGCGAACTACACGCTGTCCTATGCGCGCTCCCCGGACTGGCTTTGAAGGCCAGCTGGGGGTCGCTTCAGGGATGGCGGCCAAGGGGGGTGAGCAGCCCTAGGATGATCAGGCGAGAGTTGGAACGACTTGTTGGGAAACTTCGCTGTGCCAACGGATGTGGAGTGAGTGGACCTTGGAGGGAAAGGGTGAGCCAGCACCGAGAGTCTGGGGAGTGCTCCGAATCTGTGCTCAGTCTTCTTTTACCAAGCTATCTCCATGACTTCCAGAATCCCCAACCTACTTTAGAACGGAAAGAGATCCCTTAAGCCTTCAAGCCCCCGCCCCAGCAGCTCTCTGCAAATCCTGAGCCCACAGCACAGCTCTGACTTGTGTTAAATTGAGATGTTGTATTTTCACCCTGGCAGCTTGATGGACAGCTGTAAAGAAAGGACAAAGGGCTCTAGGGAGGGAAGGTGCGTTCACGGGACTGTAGCCTAATTTTCAAAGAAATTTGGGTGGGAGCTGGGTCAGCCTGTCTTTTAATTGTGATCTTGAAGCTTTTGCCCAATCTTGAAGTTATTTACTTGTGCATTTGTCTACAAATAACCTGTTCAGAAGTAAAGACCACTCGCACATGCTAACCTGCTGTTTGGTACTTTGTATTTTTACCACCTTTGGGAAGGCCTTGGAAGTCAAGCATTATCAGCCAATGTGATACCTACACTTTAACAACTGTTAAATGGCAGATTTAACAGATTTCTTTCCGTCTAGCCCTACTCTGTTGTGCTGAATGGCTCCAACTCCCCATAGTGGGTGAAAATGTTCTTTAAAATATTTTGTAAAAGGTGTCCTGTCCCTTGTTTTAATAAGATGTTTAGTGAATTAAAATACCAGAGTAACATACTAGGCTTTAGCTGTGAGCTGCAAGAGCTTCCCAAGTCCCAACTCCTTCTGTGAAGATTGAGCACATAGCTGCTAAACTCTGGGTCATTAGCAGTCAGAGAAGCTTGGCCTTAACAGGCTGGACTCCAAGTGCAGGGGGTGGGGGATGGGAGGGTGGCTCTTTGTGCCTCTCAGAGTGGTGACTTGATGGATAATGAAGCATGCTCAGCAAGTAAATGCTGCCCAGAGCCAGATGGCACCTTGCACCGAAGGGCCAGAGGCACAAGGGACAGGATTGTCTTCTCCATTCACTGTTGGTTTCTGTGGTTCCAAGATGACATGTTCAGGTGTAAGGACTTCATTTATTCACCCCTGAGTGTAAGGACTTCATTTATTCACCCCTCACCATTCACCCCTTCATCAATGTACCATTTTTATCTTTTTAAGTTTTCCTATTTTGTAGCACATGGCTAGTATAATCAATTACTTTGGGGGTGGTAGCCAGGAGGTAGGTTGTTTGGTTTTTTTTTTTTTTTAAATCATTACTCTAGAGAAAGGAGTCAGCCTACAGCTAAATTCAAAGACTGTTTTGCAAGACCAAAGACCTATGAATGGTATTTTTAAACAGTTGAAAAAATTCAAAAGACTATTGTTATTTTATGACATAGATATGTGAAATTTAAACTTGAACATCCATAAATAAAATCTTGCTGGACACAGTTAGGTGTGCTCACGTACGAAATCTCAGTGGCTCTTCTCATCCTGCTGTGGCAGAGTTACCTAGATGCAACAGAAACCATATTGCAAAGTGTATATTTTCTGTCCTATCCCTTATTGAAGGTATGCTAACCCTGCTTAGCATTTTTTTTTGTCAGTTGGGGCTTGAATTCAGAGCCTGTGCACTGTCCCTGCTAGCATTCTACCACTTGGAGACAGAGCACCAATTTTAGTTTTCTGGTGATTAATTGGAGATATGAGTCTCACACTTTCCTGCTTGGGCTGGCTTCAAACAGCAATCCTCAGGTCTCAGCTTCCTGAGTAGCTAGAATTATGAGCCACCAGAGCCCGGCTCCTGATTAGTGTTTTTAATACTACATGCTGAGTTAGCCAGTTACCCTTTTAATCAATTTTGCCACTTGAACTAAATATCCTTTGTGCAAAGGCAAAGCTGTTTTGTTATTCCTGCTAGTCTAAGATACTGGAAGGACAATGATTACTGTAGTATGTGGGGTGGGGGCAGAGTGTACCAGCTGCTTTTTATCTAAAACCTATAATGGACCACTATAACTGAAATAAATTAGCACTGAACTAAACCTGCCAGATATTTCTTTGCCTTCATCTTTCTTATTTTGTTATGGGTTTAGTATCAGGGATGGAGCCCAGGTCTTATACATTCTTGCTACAACATATATATATATATATATATACACAGACACACACACACACACACACATTAGTACATATATATGTATAATGTATATGTGTGTGTGTGTGTATATATATTTGGCAGTAGAGGGGTTTGAATTCAGGGCCTAGTGCTTACATTGTGGGCCCTCTACCACTTGAGCCACATCCTCAGCCCCCACCTCCCATTTTTGCAATGTTTATTTTTATATAAAATCTTGCTCCCTAACCTGATGCACATCTGGACTGTGATTTTCCTATTTTAGGCTTCCAGTCATAGCTGTGATGACAGGAATGCCACCATGTCTGGCTTCCTTCCATGGAGATGAGTGACTTTCAGCTGGGGCTGGCCTAACTCCATAATCCTCTTGCTCAGTTTCCTTCATCAATTAGAATGGCAGGCACACACCATTATATACAGCTATGGGTTGAGAAAGCATCTTGGACACTTTTTGTCCAGGCTGGCTTCAAACTTTGTCCTCCCAAATGACTCTGATTACAGCTGGCACCTAGCTTTACACAATCTTTTAAATATGCATTTTATTTTATACAGTGTCAACTTTTCCTTAGAGACTTCTAGCAGATGTTTTCATTTCGCCCATTTATCTTTTTTGATGCTGAGGATCAAAGCCAGGGCTTCAGTAGACAAGTATTGTACCACTGAGGTATACTCGTCAGCCCATAGCAAACATATGTAATAATATAAAGGATGTTTAATTTTTTTGGTCATTATGGGGCTTGAACTCAGGGCCTGGAGGCTGTCCCTGAGGTTTTTTTTGCTCAAGGCTAGTGCTCTACTACTTTGAGCCACAACTTTTTTTGTTGTTGTTGGTGGTTCTGGGGCCTGAACTCTGGGCTTGGATGCTTTCCCTGAGTTCTTCAGCTCAAGGCTAATTCTCTACCACTTGAGCCACAGCGCCACTTCTGGCTTTTTCTGCTTATGTGGTATTGAGGAATCGACCCCAGGGCCTCATGCATGCAAGGCAAGCACTCAACCACTGAGCCACCTTCCCAGCCTGAACCACAGCTTTACTTCTGGATTTTTGGTGGTCAATTGGAGATAAAGCCTTCCTCCTGGGCTGACTTTGAACCAGGCCCCTCAGATCTCAGCCTTCTAAGTAGCTATGATTACAGGCTTGAGCCATCAGCACTTGGCTAGGTTTTGTTTTTGTTTTTAAAATTACTTCAACATTTACCAGAGACAAAAAATACTTAAAAGTATATTTCCTGAAAGAAATAAAAACACACATATCATAGGCTGGGGTGTATGGCTCAGGGGTAGAGTGCCTGCCTACCAAGTGCAAAGCCCTGAGTTCAAATCCCAGTACCACCAAAAAAGCAAAAGAAACAAGGGCATATTTTGAATGAAATGTATGTCCTCCTCTAGAAAGTTTCCAAAGCAATGGCTAGAAGCCTGAAGTGTCTTCCTGGAGAACCCTAGATTTGTGAAGCTAGATGAGCAGCCTATTCTAAGAGATGCCAAGGGAGGCCACAGCCCTGCTTGCAGAGTGGGCAGTGGACCTGGGGGAGCCCATTGAGTTCTGAAGATTGGGCATCTATCCAGAAGCAGCAAGCACCATGGCTCAGGCAGCCTTCCATGGTAACTGGAAGTGGGACAGCCATTGTTACCCACAAACCTCTCCTTGAGAGCATGGGATTTTTCTCCTGGAGGAGGGGACAAGCGTTTCCATTGTGACCCTCCCTCCACCTTCTTCTTCTGTCTTTCCACCCTGATCCAGGTACAGGGGAATTCCCTGTCCACCTGGGATCTGGTCACTCATTTCAGCTTGGAAACATTAGTGTTCGATTCTCATGCATTACTTCATAGGTTTTCCAAAGTTCAGATTTTGGCCAAACATGTTTTGTATATTTTAAGAGATGAGATTTTTTTTTTAAATTTTTAACTCATTTGTGCATCCCTTTAGTGCACTGTCCCCTGATTATGACTGAAAAGATCACTTGGCTAAGCATGATCGGTGGCATGCGTTTTTTGTGAGGAGTAGGAACAACCCAAGAGAGGATTTCTCTCTTCTAGCTCTATTTCTCTTTTGCTTTTGTTGTTTCTCTCACCTGTCCCCTCCCTCACCCTCTCCTTTTCCCTTCCTCCCTCCCTCTCTCTCTCCCTTTCTCCTTCCTTCTGCTTGTCTCCCCGCCCTCATCTGTTTGTCTCTGCCAGTACTGGGGCTTGAACTCAGGGCTCTGTCCCTGATCTTTTTGCTCAGGATAGCACTCTATTATTCAAGCCACATCTCCACCTCTGGGTGTTTTTTTTTTAAGTGATTAATTGGAGATAAGATTCTCCCAGACTTTCCTGCCTCAGTTAGCTTCAAACCTTCATCCTCAGCTCTCAGCCTTTTTAGTCACCAGGATTACAGATGTAAGCCACTAGCATCCAGCTGAGTTTCTTTTAAGATTTGCTTGAGGGCTGGGAATGTGGCTGAGTGGTAGAGTGCTTGCCTAGCATGCATGAAGCCCTCGGATCTATTCCTCAGCAGAAAAAGCTGGAAGAGGCGCTGTGGCTCAAGTGGTAGAATTCTAGCCTTGAGCAAAAAGAAGCTCAGAGACAGTGCCCAGGCCTTAAGTTCAAGCCCTAGGACCTGCAAAAAAAAAAATCAGTATTTGCTTGAAATATGTGACGTGGAACATCAGACAGAAGTAACAGATTTCTGTGAAGGTGGATGTGACAGTATTTATTTAAACTGAGAACTACTATAGTCCAAAACCCAGTTTTCATTTTCTCCCTGAGTCTTAACAGTATAGCTAACAACCAGTGATTTGAAAATGTCTTTTCAATCACAGAGGTTATTTATTTTACTTTTTATTTGGTTCCCAACTGCACGGCATTTTTTTCCTCTGTGCATGTCTCACCTAAAAAACTGCAGAAACAAAGTTCTATCTTAATAAGAAAAATCCACCTGGTACTTTAAAAGAAATCACTGAACTGTTGGGGAGATGGTATTAGATACAAGTTGGACATCCCTCATGTGATAATTCAAAAAGCTCCAAAATTTGAAGCTTTTTTTTTCTTTTGGTGGTCATGGGGCTTGAACTCTGGGCCTGAATGCTGCCCTTCAGTTCTTCAGCTAAAGGCTAGCACTCAACCACTTGAGCCACTATTCCACTCCTGTTTTCAGTGGTTTATTGGAGGTAAGAGTCTCACGGACTTTCCTGCCTGGGCTGGCTTTGAACTTGGATCCTCAGATCTCAGCCTCCTGAGTAGCTAGGATTACAGATATGAGGTACTGGTGCCCGGCTAGAATTTGAAGTTTTTGAATACTGAAATGATTCACATGGGAAATTCACATGTGCCATGTCCTAGGGAGAAAGCAGGCACATGAAAAAACACTAGGTAAAATGACCTTCAAACTACATGTGTGACATATATATGAAACATAGTGAAGTTAGTATTTATACTTGAGTCCTGTTCCCAGGAAAGATCATTATCCCTATCAAAGAGATTTTTTGCTTTTTTTTTTTGGCTGGTTGTGGGACTTGAACTCGGGGCCTGGGTGCTGTCCCTCAGGTCTTCAGCTCAGGGCTCGCGCTCTTCCACTTGAGCCACAGTGCTACTTCCTCAAAGAGATTGTTAAAATGGAAAAAAGAAAATGTAAGTCTGTAAATCACTGCTGGTTTCAAGAGTTTTAGACAAGATACTAAACATCTGTACTAGTGTTCTGTGGACTGAGCTCATGTGCTGCTAACCATCCTTCCCTTCCACAAATACAGTGAAAGCAGAGGTTATGTCATGGGGGAGGGATATACAATGCAACAAAGAAATCATCTTATAAATATGGTAAAAAAAACAATTGCATGAAAGAAAAACATTTGAATACTTATCTTGGGGTTCATTTCACCTAACATCAACTTATCTGACCTTTTCTGCTTGTCTCAGACATATACTAGTTATTGCAAATAAGGGAAACCATGGGACCTATGTTTCTTTGGGCCTGGCTTACTTCACTTAATATAATTTTTTCCAAGTCTTTCCATTTTCTAACAAATGGGGTAATGTCATTCTTTCTGATGGAGGCATAGAATTCCATTGTGTATATTTCTTGATCCATTCATCTACTGAGGGGCATCTGGGCTGGTTCCATATCTTAGTTATGGTAAATAATGCTGCAATAAACATAGTTGTGCTGCTAGCTTTAGTATGGTCTTGTTTGTGATCAATAAATAAGTGGGCTAAAGACTTAAAGAGAAACTTCTCTGAAGAGGAAATAAGAATGGCCAATAGACATATGAAGAAATGCTCAACCTCTCTAGCCATAAAAGAAATGCAAATCAAAACAACATTGAGGGGGGGTGGGGGGGGAGGCTGGGAAGGGATGTGAAGGCTAAACAAAGGAGGAGGCTGCAATGCTTGATAAGAAATGTACGCATTAACCTGCCCATGTAATTGTAACCGCTCTGTACAGTGTGTCCACAAAAAATAAAATTAAAATTAAAAAAAAAACAACATTGAGATTCCACCTCACCCCAGTTAGAATGGCTATAATCAAGAACTCTAACAACAACAGATGCTGGAGGGAATGTGGACAGAAGGGAACCTTACTGCATTGTTGGTGGGAGTATAAACTTGTTCAATCACTTTGGAAAGCAGTATGAAGGTTCCTCAAAAGACTCCACATAGAGCTCCCCTATGACCCAGCAATGCCACTTTTGGGCATTTACCTGAATGATCACAAACAAGACCTTACTTTCCCTTTGGTATGCTTTCTTGTTGTGGGCTTAGGAATGGTGTCTGGCCTTAGACTGGCCCATTTCTCCCTCTTTACCTTAACCCTCTCTTCACATGTGAGCATGTAAACATAACCCTACATGGAGGGATATGGAACTATCCCTCTGCACACCTAGCTGTTTGGTAGTATCTTCTGAGACCAGCAGAAATTGTCCCCATGTACAGTAGTGTGCACAGATGTGAACTAGAGACATGTACAAGAGAACAAGATTAATATCCATATTGCTTGTGACAGGAAAATATTGGAAGCAATGAACACCTCAGTCTGAGCCATCTGTAGAAAACCTTCACATCCCATTAGAGGTGGGGTGGGAAGGCATAGGGGGAGGTATAGATTTACTCATCCCATCTTGCATCACCATGATGTAGGTACCCATCAGAGCCCCTGGGGTCCCTAACATGTCCACTGTGTCTCTTGCTTGTTGATGAGAATGGGTATTTCAAGATGTTTATTCCCGACGGGACTGCTCATCAGCCCCAACATTTGGATTTTTTGCCTCTCTCTCTCTCTGTGTGTGTGTATGTGTGTGTGTGTTATTAGGATTTGAACTGAGGGCTTTTTGCCTGTTAGGCAGGTGCTCTACTCCTCAGCCACACCTACAGACCTTTTTGCATTGTTGTTTTGAGACAGGGACTCACTTTCTGCCTAAGCATCTGGACTATGATCTGCTTATTTCATGTTTCCTGCCAGTAGTTGGGATGGCATGTGTGAACCACCAGGCCTAACTTCTTCCATTTAGATTGAGTCTTGAAAACGTCCTCTACCTACAGACCTGGAAGCATGATCCTGACCATTTTACCCTCCCAAGGTAATACCTTTTGATTCATTCTTTTCCCTGCATAGAATCCCCACTGCTACTGTCCTCTGCCAGACCTGAGTCCCCCTTCCTCTCAGTGACTGCAACAATTTCCTGGCTTGCTCTCTCCTTGAAGTCATTCTGTCTTTGATGTTGGAGCACACAGCCACAGTTCCCTTGCTTGGTGGTAACCTTTATTGTCAGAGCAACTCCAAGTCCCTAGCCTAATGTCTGATTTTCTGGCAGTGATTCTCCTTCTGAATTGTACTCCCTTCCCGTTGCTCCACTTTGTCTCCTTGTAATTTCCAATGTAGACTTTGTAAAGCTATTGGCACATAACACACATGCCTTCAGTGTACTGCTAAATAGATTGCAATTAAGGGAAGAATGCAGGTTTGGTCACTTTCAATATCCCTTAAACTGTCTCATTACAGTCTCTAGAATGATCAACATAAGACCGTTAACCCAGTGGAAGAATGTTGTGTTTTGTACTTCAAATCCTTACAGCAAGTCTGCAAGGTAGAGAGATATGCTTTTAGCTCCAACCTGTGGATGAGGAAATATGAATTTTAAATATACTTCTTGCCTAGGATCTCACTGCCAGGAAGAGGCAGGCCTGGAAGAGAAAGGATGGTTGACTTTTGAAGTTGTCCATTTCTGGGGCCTACCTGGGCACCTGTTCTTATTTATGAAGATGTTCTACAAACCAGGATCCAGGGAACCCTCCCCTTTGGGTTCACCTCCTAGTCCTACAATGGATATCTCCTGTTTTTCTTGCTCTAACATTTAATTTTCTCTGTGAGGTTTATTCAGACCCAAATTCCTTGGCATTTTCTCTGTCTATCCCTTTGCTTTTGTACAGTCCAGCACGTGGTCATTCTCTGAATTCTCTACAGAGGCCGGCTGCTCTCTCCAACAATGCAGTCAGATGCCTTTAGACAGGGACCAATGGCTCATGCAGGTCCACAACAGGTATCCATCCTCATCACTCCTCAACAAATACATTCAGCACTATTCCTGCCAGACATAACAGTGCCTGATTATCATCCTAGCACTCAGGAGCAAGAGACAGGATTGCAGTTCCAGGCATCTAGGTTACACAGCAAGACCTTGTCTCAAAAACAGAAAGTAAAAACAGACTCATATTCTAGTTATGCAAGTAAACAGTTACTCTGGGGAAGGAAGAGGTAGATTGAGTAGTTTAAATTCTATAGTAGTAATGGCAGTGGGCAGAGGAAGACGGAGAGGAACAGGTTTATTTTTTATTTTTATTTTTTGTTGTTCTTTAGTCAGGACTGGAAACACATTTCTGGGTCAGATGTTTGCACAGAGGCTGGTGAGGATTCCAGTGTCAAGGTCCTTCAGGAGTCTGTGCCTTTGCCGAGCACCCAGCTGGCTTCTCTGCCCATTTTAATGCTACATGTGGGTTCTTATTGCGCAGTGGCTGGGCAAAAAGTGCTGGCCTATTTGATTTCTTGCAAAAGCTAGCATTTAAAGGCATGGCTTCCTGCTTTTTCATTAAATTGGAACTGCAGACTCTTGAAAGTTGAAAGTTTTTGGTATCTGTGCATACAATCTGCTCACAGAAGGAGCCTGTGTGTGTGTGTGGGGGGGGGTGGGATTAGGCAGCACTTTGGACCCTATGCACTGATCTGTCCTGTCCTATTCCATCCATTTTTTTTTTCTTTTTGAGTGACATAGTCTCCCTATGCTTTCCAGTTGCATGTTGTACTCCTGGAGTCTACAGATTTTGTTGTTGTTGTTGGTTCTGGGAACTAGCAAATCTCTTCATGCTCAAGGCTAGTGCTCTACCACTTGAGGCACAATGCCACTTCTGGCTTTTTCTGAGTAGTTTATTGGAGATAAGTCTCATGGGCTTTCCTGCCTGGGCTTTGAACTGTGACTGTCAGACCTGCCTCCTGAGTAGCTAGGATTATAGGCATAAGTCACTTGCTCCCGGTTACCAGCGATTTTTTTCTCCTGCTTCCCGTGTAGCTCATAAATAGGTAGGACTACATATACATCATGTTCAGCATATTTGTTTTTTAAGAAATGTTTTAACTAGCTTGACCTACTGAGATATGCTTTCTGTATTTGGAATAAACCACTATTTGTACACTACCACAAGAACTGTAAGGTTTTGCTTTAAATATTTTAATGTATGCCAAATCCTGGCAAATTAATAATCCTAAGTAAGTGGAAGAGTTTACTGACAACCAGACTTTTATCTTTAGCATTATAGTTCTGATCCCATGTGCTATATCATACGCACATCAATGAAATATTAAAAAAATAAACCAATGTTATTGTTAATCTAACACAGATGAAGTAACAGAATTCACCAGGTGGTCTATATGAAGTTCTAGTGAAACACCTTAATAACATGTAAGACATTTAAGAGAAATTCCCAAAGTAAGGAAAGTTCTGGCTGACGGGAGGTTTTGAATGAATATCACTGATATTCTAAGAAAGCGGAATAACACATACTGTTTCTTGGAAGCTGTTCTTGGAGTGAACTTTTGATAAAATCCTTGTCATTCTGAGAAGGTAGTCACTGGGCCACACTGTGGTGTGCCAGACATGTCCAGTCTGAGACCAGCTGTTCATAAAAGACTCTGATTTGTGCAATTCTAGCTCTATTAGTGTCGATAATTCTTGTAATTTTAAGACAGTAGGATACCTACTTTGCAGTGGTGACAATGGTTCCCCCAGGTAAAGAAAGTCAGATTCATTGCCAAGAGTTGTTTTGGGGGCTCTAGATTTGAAACCATGTCCTTGAGCAAAAGTAACAGCATCCATTTTACTCCCCGGATGAACATCAACACAAGAAGCAATTTTCATCACTGGCTCCCTGAAGTACTAACAAGGCTACAAAGATTGAAAAGTGAAGGTCTTAATGTCTTCAGAGGGAATAGAAACTAGGCCACATAGATACTGGTAAACAATCTGACAGTGTGAG
The DNA here is from genome assembly GCF_000151885.1 of Dipodomys ordii. Taxonomy (NCBI): domain Eukaryota; kingdom Metazoa; phylum Chordata; class Mammalia; order Rodentia; family Heteromyidae; genus Dipodomys; species Dipodomys ordii. The sequence goes on from NW_012267248.1 coordinate 5,136,448, forward strand.
GCATCCCTGGACTTGGGATGCATGCAAATTTCTGATTGGCTGTTTCTTGTTTGTAATGAGCATCTCAGTGAGCTTTCCCAGCCTCATCCTTATGGCCTTACCCATCTGCTTACCTTGATGATGCAGTAGGCAATGTGGCTGCTGTGTGACTTCTGGATCACACCTTGGACCACTGGCACAGGTTATCACAGAGCATTTATAAATGTCCTCGAGACTAAAAGGTCTTTTGTCATTATCTGATCATCTGGGATCAGACACTTATCAAGGGATTTCTTTTTTATTTGAAACTGTGGGTTAGGTACCAGATTTCCCAAATTATAAAAGAGCATTAGCTTCATTATAGGAAGGCTGTTACCTTCTGCTCTTTGAGCTATTTTCTTCAGCTTCTGGTGAAGAAGCAAGTGGAAGTTTTTGTGAAGTACAGTGGTACCTTAGTATCTGCATAGGACTGGTTTCAGAATTATCTATGGATACCAAAATCTGTGATGTCAAGTCCCTTATATAAAAACCTATACATAAAAACCTTGCACAAAACCTATACATCCTCTTGTACATTTACATTCATCTCTAGACCACTTACTTTCTACTGCAATGTAAATGTCATGTCAATAGGTTGTTAGGCTGTACTGCTTAGGGAGTAACGACAAGCAAAAAAGGTCTGTGTATATAATGTTTTCCAAATATTTTTGTACTGAGTGTAGCATAGTGCTAGAGCACTTGCTTAGCATGCACAAGATCCTAGGTTTGATTCCCCTGTCCTAAGAAAAAGTGTTTTGGTTCATGGTGGCTTGAACCTACGGATGTGGAATCCAAGCTTATGGAAGGAAGGTCTGACTGTACTGAAAAAGGAGGCTCATTTTGTCACTGAATTTTTGTGCTTTCTGTAAACTTGATATTTTACTGTTTTATTCCTACTATTAGAATCAAGCCAACATGAAAACCAGTCTTCAGCCTTAAAAGAACCACCCAGGCCTCTCATCCCACCCCCTTGAAAAACATAGAAAAAAAATCCACTTACCCCCTATTGATGTTGCTAAATACCGAAGGCTTTACTTAGAGGGGGAGATTTGCTCTGCACTTTTACAAGTCAAATTTCTTTGTAACAGGCTTTCAACTTGCTTTACTCCTGTGGATTTTTAAAACTGTCAAGCATGAAGGTACAGCTCAGGGGCAGAGTTCCCTGGGTTCCACTCAGCAAGGGTTAGGCCATGGAGGGACGGAGTTAAAGGTAACGGCTTTTCGGTAAAACAGAGTAGATGTAGATTTATGTCAATTCTTTGTTTCTTGAATGTACGCAAAATCATGTTAATTCCATGATGTTCCATTTTTATTAGTCCAGATCAACAGAGCATTGCATTTGGTCACATAAACCTTCTGGTGGAGTAAAGGCAGTTTTGTAGCCAGGACAACTCAGTATCATCTCTTAAGGTCTAGAAAATGACTGCTTGGCCATTTTTTTTTCTGTCAGTACTTCTAATTGAACATAGGTCTTATATGCTCGTGTCTTGCTTGCAGTGTTAATGCTCTACTGCTTGAGCAAAACTTCCAGCCCTGCTTTTTTGCTATTTTGAGTTGGGGTTTCATAGATTTTTCTTCCTAGGCTTGCCTTGAGTCACCATTCTATCTCAGCATCCTGAGTAGCTAAGGGTTACAGATGTGAGCCATAGGTGTTTTCTACTTCCTTTTGCCTTTTGTTTTTCAGATAGATTCTCATGCTAACTTTCCTTGAATTCTGAACCATAACACCTGACTTTGGCTAGTGTTTATTGCCTCTAGAGAGGTGAGCTTCTGGTGGCATTTTTCATTTGCTAGGTAATACCAAAAGTAATCTCCAGACCTCAGTCTAAGATCTCCTTCGGAGCAGTGATACCCTCAGGAGTTCGGAGGCCAACTGCAGGGATCTCTAGAATCAAGCCCTAGTGTTCTGTATATGAGGCTCTGCCTGGCACCTGAAGCATAGAGGACTACAATGGCTGTGGTTTCTTATGTCACAGAATTATCTTTCATGTCTGCCTGCAGAATCTAAATTTGCTTTTCATTTTATCTGAGTTACAAAAATGAGGTCTGCATTATCAAGGCTTGGACTTGTCTAAACCCATTCATGTAGTTTAATTAACACCAAAGCAGTCTGCCATTAAAGGCTGCAGGACTAATTAAGGTTGCCCTGAGGCTGCCTCTGAGACTAACTGTGTTTGGGGGCTAGCTCCTAAGAGCTGTTCCCTTGCTCTCAATTTAATGCTTTAAAGGGGAGGTTCAATTCTAGACTTAGGTTTTCAAGTAACAGCTGCTTAAATTATTGGTAAATCAGAAACACCATTCATTAGCAGCACCCCTGTTGGACATCCAACCATAGCTGGGTGTCTCATCCCATGACAGGTGAAGGGCAAGATTGTCTTTCCCATATAGCCTGTGTTCACCCAGGCAAGGCCCCAATCATTCTAATAGTACAGCTCCCAAGAATGAGTAGTGTATTGTATACAACAGATCCTGAACCTATGTTCCTCCTTAGCCTCATGGGATGAAAGGACTTATTTTGACATCAGAAGTGGCAGTGCTGAATGGAGTGGTTAGCCATTCCATCTATTAATCACAAAATCTACACTGTATTAATGCCACTGGCAGCCATGACTTTTAAGGTGAGGTCTGACTGCTCATGTTTGACTTGTATGACCAGGAAAATTAAACTGAGGGTGATACTGCATACGTGTTGTAGGACTTGCAATTTAGGAATGGGTTCAAAGATTAACTTGAATTCTGACCCCTCTTACCATCATACAAAAACAAAACAAGGAGCCACTGTGACTGGTTCTGGGGGTCCTTATAATCTCTCTTGGAAGCCAAGCAAGCCACAGGGTTCATTTTATATGCTTGAAAGAAACTCATTTGTCAGTATGGAGTGGCACACATTGTTATTATGTGTAAGGTAATCAGAGCAGTAGTTTTCTAAGCTTGCTAAACACTGGAAATGCTGGAAGAATGTATGTAAACTGTCCTGAGTTAGAACTCATAGGGATAAAAGCACCCAAAGATTTGTCTCTTTAAAAACACTGCAAACAGGATTGGGTGGGGGGGGTGGGGGAGGGGGAGGAGGATAGGAATGGATGGGAAGGGGAAACAAAGGAGGAGGCTACAATGCTTGATAAGAAATATACTCATTATCTTGCCTATGTAATTGTAACCCCTCTGTACAGTATTTTCACAATAAAAAAAATACCCCTCCCCAAACCCCACTGCAAACAAATGCAGCAGTGGTACTCAGTAAATGCTATGATGAAAATGAACTATACAACTTGTGGGTAGGGATGAGAGAGAAAAATGGGAGCAAGCTAGGGAAGGGGGGACGTTGTCTAAAAAGAAATGTATTTATTACCTGACTTGTGTAACTGTAACTCCTCTGTACATCACCTTTATAATAACAATTAAAAAAAACTACTACAAGCCAGATGTTTGTGGCTTATCCTTGTAATCCTACCTACTTAGGAGGCTGAGCTCTAAGGATTGAGGTTCGAAGTCAGCCAGTGCAAGAAAGTCCATGAGACTTTTGCCTCCAATTAACCACCAAAAAGGGATAGAGGAACTGTGGTTCAGGTGGCAAAGTTGCCAGCCTTGGGCTAAAAAGCTAAAGGACAATACCCAGGCCTTGAGTTCAGGCCTCAGTACTGGAGGCAAACCCACCCAACCCAACCCTCCAGTGCTTCTCCAGCTGACTCTTGACAATCAGCCACATGCAGACCCCAGGGCTGTGAATAGCCCTTTCCAGACTTCAATTAGTGTGTAAGGCCTCCTCTGGGTCCTATGTGCAAGAACTGTGTCCAGCCTGTAGAGGACTGAGTCTTGTGCATCTATACAATTGACCTTTTTTGTGCCAGTCCTGGTGCTTGAACTCAGGGCCATAGTGTATAGTCCTGAGCCTTTTTACTTAAGACTAGCTCTCAAGTAGTAACTTGAGCCACAGCTCCACTTTTGGCTTTTTGGTGGCTAACTGGAGATAAGAGTCTCATAGAGTTTCCTGCCTAGGCTGGCTTCAAACTGTGATCCTCTACTAGGATGACAAATGTGAGCTTGGCACCATTACTTTAAAAAGTTGGATAATCTCTTGGATTTGTCTGCTCTGGCTGGCTTTGAACCTCCATCTTCAGATCTCAGGCTCCTGAGTTGCTAGGAATACAGCTGTGAGTCACTAGTGCTCAGCTATCTGACACATTTGTTGTTGCATTGGACCAGTTATAAGACATAGGATGCATTGTGTATCCCCTCACTTTGATCTTACCACTGCCCCCAAATCTCAACTACTACTTGGACTTGCCTTCACAAGGGAGTCTTCAGCTCCAAGTGGGGTTCTCCACTCAAGTGGAGGCCTTGCCTCAGCACAGAATGAGCATGCATTAGTCATAATGGGTTTATATGGTGCAAAAGGATAGGCCACAATTCAATTTATTGTTAAGGACCAAGAAACAAAGTCTTGCAAATGTTCTATACAAATGTGGATGAGCTGCAAGATGGGGATAGGGTGGAGAAGAGACTCAATAATACATAGTATTATTGTGAGTGAGCTCCAGCTCTTCATTCTAACACTTGAATAGAGGAAGGACAGCCATTCTTTCACACTGAGGCTGCAATAGAATGCAAGTAAGATTCAGTTTCATCTTCTATAGGTCAGGTGAAGCAAAAAGCTATGTTCAGCTGGTGTTGGAAGCCCCCAGGCTGCACACAGAATGGATGCTGAAGGTGGTCCACAGGCTGCTGCTGGTGACTTGGTCCCTAGGTCCTTGGCTTCTCTTGACTCTCAATGATAAGCTTGTCAGTTGAATACAGTTGGCCAATATGAACCTGAAGAGGCAAAGAAGAGGCACAGGTTAAGAACTGTGGGACTCGTATTAGCTATGAATGATCATAAAGAGGATTTCAAACTAATAGTAGATAATTGTTTGTCACCAATATCAGCTCAAAAATGGATTAAAGATCTCAAAGCCAGACCAAAGTTAGACCTAAAATTTTGAAACTACCTCAAATTCTACTACATTAGAACTTATTGACATAGGCAAGGCCTGTTTGAACAGAGTCCGAGCAGTACAGCAAATAGAAGACTTGACAAATGGGATTACATCAGACTAAAAAGTTTCTGTACAGCAAAAAACATAATTATGAAATTAAAAAGACAGCCAACAGACTGGGAAATATTTACAAGTTATACATCCAACAAGGTCCTAATATCCAAAATATACAATAAGCTGAAGAAACTAACTTCCTCCCACTCCCAAATTTAAAGCCCAATCAATAAACAGGCAAAGGAGGTAAATAGAGACTTCTCAGAAGAATGGTCAATAAACACGAGGAAATGTTCGATGCTCCCGACCATAAAGGAAATGCAAATCAAAACAACATTGAGATTCCATCTCAACCACAGTTACGTTTGACTAACACTGAGAATTTTAACAACAAATGCTGGTGGGGAAAAAGGAATACACTGTTGGGATTATAAACTAGTATAACCACTCTGGAAAGCAGTTTGGAGATTGCTCAAAAACCTAAACACAGAGCCGGGTGCCAGTGGCTCATGCCTGTAATCATAGCTACTCAGGAGGCTGAGATCTGAGGATCACGGTTCAAAGCCAGCCTGGGCAGGAAAGTCCATGAGACTCTTATCTCCAATAAATCATTAGAAAACCAGAAGCAGCACTGTGGCTCAAGTGGTAGAGTGCTCTCACCTTGAGCTGAAGAGCACAAGGACAGCGCCCAAGCCCAGAGTTCAAGCCTCATGACCAAAAACAAACAACTCCCCCCCCACAAAAAAAACAAAACAAAAAACTAAACACAGGACTACTCTATGATCCAGTCATACCACTCTTGGGCATCTACCCGGAGCATTTTAAGTCAGGATATGGTAAAAGTACTTGCACATCCATGTCCATTGCTGCTCTATTAACAATAGTCAAGATGTGGACACAGTCCAATTGGCTACAACAGACGAGCGAGTCAAGAACATGTGGTACATATACACAATGGAATTTTACTCAGCCATTAAAAGAATATTAGGTCATTTGTAGGGAAATGTATGGACCTAAAACAAATTATGTTAAGTGAAATAAATTAGACTTAGAGAAAAATGGTGCATGTTTTCTCTCATATGTGGAAACCAGATCTAAAATATAAGCATATATAACATATACAAGGTCCAATGCATTTACACACAAACAAACTGACTAAAGGAGGATATACTTAGGGGAGGAATCCAAAGGTGTAACTCCTCTGAACTAATTTACTAATATCAAAATGAATACCAGGAAGTGGAAACATGTTTTGGGAGGTGGCAAAGAAATAAAGGAAGGGTAAGAAAATGCAGTTATTATATTTAATGTACATTATGTAAAAAAAATGAACTATGTAACTTGAGGGTAGGGATGGGAGGGGTAAAATGTGAGAGGCCAAAGGAAGGGGTAACATTTTGACCAAGAGCATTGTGTTCATAACCTAATTGGTAGAATTATAATTCCTTTGTATAACTACATAATGATGATAACAAAAGAAAAAATTTTTTTATTGTGGGGGTAGAGAGTACAGTGTGCATATATGTGATTATATAAGAGCCTGTGCTTGTTAGCCCTTTATAGCTTTTTAGTTATTTTTCAGGTAAATTCTCACATTTTGGGGGTGTGGGTGTCTAGAAATAGCCTGCATCTGGAACCTCTATTTATGCTCTCACATACCACATCAAGCTTATTGACTGAGATGGGGTCTCGTTAACTTTTTTCCTAGGCTGGTCTTGAATGGTGATCCTCCCAAGTCTCTGCCTCCTGAGATACAGTAAGGGGTGAGCCACTGCATCTGGCAGGCCTCAAACTTTTGATCCCACTGTCTCAGCCTCCTGAATGCTGGGATTGCAGGTGTTTGTCATCACATCCGGCTTCATTTCTAACATTTAGATTCAAGTATCTGTTATGATAGGGTTGTTCCCTTTTGGAAACTACACTGTGGAAAGTTTCTTGCTTCCCCTATTTTCCCTGGCCGAGGGGGTCAGCGTTTCTGTCTCTGAAAGGGTACCAGAGGCCAGCCTTGGTGGCTGGGGCTGTCTGTAGTAAGTGAAACCATCTGCCATACTCCTGGCTACAGGTAGAGCCATCCACACATGTGCACACAATCCCCCTTCTAGGACTCCTCCCATTAGGAAAATCTTTCTGCATAAAACACATTTGTGCTCTGTCTAGGCCAGCATGTTAAAGGTTGTCACACTGAGGGCAGTGCAAACAATGCTTAGCTATTTTCCCTGATGGGATTGAGGACGGCAGTCTATGTTCTCGTGTCTCCTGGCTCCTGTCTGTGTTCAGTGTCCTTTTAATCAGGTGTCTCTGTGAATGCCCAAATGTTCTTGCTGTCCTCAGATGGATGCTGGAGCCACTGACATAGGATTACAGGCTATCTTTCCTCTCTCACAAAGGGTCTTTGTCACAATTTTTTCTCTACAGGCACATCCTGAGCAACACTTTTTTTTTTTTTGAATAAATAGAACTGGTGAAGAAAGGACTTCATATTATGAAGTCTGGTTTCAGAGAAGTTGACCACTCTCTACTGGCAATCTGGGGAGAGTAATTGTTCTTTAAAAAGGCAAATGACAGAACATGGTTTCCCATCCTCCTTAATGCTCTATTTTGAAATGAAGGCTCAGATAAGCCAGATGGCATTAGGAAGGTGAGTGTTTAATAGTGGTACTCGCCCACCAATGCAGCCCTGGTGGGCTTCTGGAGTTCATGTTCCTCTACCCACTTGCTGCATCTTCTCCCTGTACTTGCAGAGATGCTAATAACTAGCAGGTGTTGCTGGGTGTCGTTAGACAAAGCAGTGCTAAGAGTAGCTATGTCATCTGAAAAGAAAGCCAATGAGAGAGAGGTTTGGGGGTTAAGGGGCCATGCCAGTTCTTTCCATAGCAGTGAGTTCCTGATATTTGAGGCAAGGATGGTGGTGATGGATAGGAGAATGAGCACTCTAAGTGATTCCCAATAAAATCACAGCAGCAAGTTTGCTCCTTTCCTCTCATCAATGCAGAAGGTGCAGTTGATATGGCCACTGCTGGTCCTAGGACTGGACTGTTTCAGTAGCAAGGTTTGAAACCATTCTGAGATTGTTAGGATCAGCAGGATAAAGTTTCTTTTCTTCTCTCTTCCTATAATCACTGTTTCCTGACTGCTTGCTTGCCTAGCTTACTGTCAATGTAAAGGAAGAAAGAATTTATGAGATAAGAGTATGGAAGAACTCTCTCTCTCCCTCTTTCTCGCATTTTTTTTTTTGGAGGGGGGTTAGTCCTGGGGATTGAACTCAGGGCCTAAGCACTGTCCCTGAGCTTTTTTTGCTAAAGGTTAGCCCTTTACCACTTTGAGCCTCAGGGCCACTTCTGGTTTTCTGGTGGTTAACTGGAGATAAGAGTCTCATGGTCTTTCCTGACCAGGCTAGGCTGCCTTCAAACTGCAAAATCCTCAGATCTTAGCCTCCTGAGTAGCTAGGATTACAAAACATGAGCCACCCTCCAGTGCCCAGCCCCCCCTTTTCTTTGATATTGGAATGGGGAACAAAGAAGAGGTGCCTGGACAACCATGGTGCCACCATTTGAGCTCTGGAATTCATATAACCAGTTTATGTAGAAGAAAAACCATTCTTTTGAAAAGGCTGTAGTTATTTGGATTTCTTGTTATACAGATAAATTAATTTGTAATAGACTTCGATGCATGCTGTGAATTTCAGTTTTTGAGCATATAATTAATGAAAAAAATGCTGAGAAGTGAGATATGTATTGTGATAAATGGAAGCCATGCCCATTACCTTAAAGGTGCCATTGTCACACAGCATCCAAGTTCCCAAAGCTTAAAAATAAAACCAAAAAACAAAAAAAATGGGCACAGGGACTTTCTATTAAGATTCTGTTTCTATTCTCCTTAAAGATTTCATTGCTTGCTGGGTGCTGGTGGCTCATGTTTATAATCCGAGCTACTTGGGAGGCTCAGCCCAGGCAGAAAAATCCCTGTGAGACTTATGTCCAATTAACCAAAGTGGTGCTGTGGCTCAAGAGGTAGAGAGGTAGAGTGCTAGCCTTGAGCACAAAGAGGCTCAAGAACAGTACCCAGGCTCTGAGTACAAGCCCCACAACCAACCAAAAAAAAAAAATAATTCACTGCTTTCCAGGTGCTGGTGGCTCACACCTATAATCCTAGTGACTCAGGAGGCTGAGATCTGAGGATCTTGTTCAAAGCCATCCTGGGCAGGAAAGTCCATAAAACTCATCTTCAATTAACTACTAGAAAACCAAAAGTGGAGCTTTGGCTCAAAGTGGTAGATCATAGTCTTAAACACAATAGCTCAGGGACAGTGCCCAGGCCCTGAGTTCAAGCCCCACAACTGACCAAAAAAAAAAAAAAAAAAGAAAAAGATTTGATTGTTGTATGGATGTGATTATTACTATTTTTTAAATCACTTTACTGACATGTTTGAATTTTTATCTTAAATTGATTATTTTCCTTTTTTATTATCTTTAAGTAGTTGTACAAAGAAGTTTCTATTCTATCTTTCATGCGATTGTTTCTAATGCATTTATAAGATTATTTCTTTGCTGTTTTGTATGTCCCTCCCCCACAGTATAAACCCTGCTTTCACTGTATTTGATGTTGGTATAATTTGTGGAGGGGAAGGGGAAAAACAAATTGTTTAAATAGGGATACAGGTGGACCCATTGCAACAATGAGATGTACAAGTCGTTATGTCGAACACGAACTTTACAACTTTGGGGGGGGAGAGCGGGGAGGATTGGGGGGGAGGATGGGAAGGGATGGGAAGGGGAAACAAAGGAGGAGGCTACAATGCTTGATAAGAAATGTACTCACTATCTTGCCCATGTAATTGTAACCCCTCTGTACAGTATTCACTATAAAAAAAAGGTGTTATCAAAATTTACTTAACCATTTTCATGTAATGAATCTAATGTAATGAATCTTACTTTATCTGATTCTGATACAAAAGCTTTCTAGATGTAGAATTACAGGGTCCATGAGTACAAATATTTTTAGGGCTTCTGATGGATCTTACAAAATGACTTTCCAGAGATTCAATTGCTTTTAAGCTAACACTCCCTCTGGTGGCCAGTTTGAAAGCTTCAGCAGCATATACATCATGCTACAGAACACATCATGTCTGGCCCCACACAACATACAGTGTGGACCTGGGCATGTTACAAGGTATGCTTAGTGAACTAGCTAGAGGAGCAATGAAGGATTTTCCTGTGGTATGGCTGTCTGCTGTGATCTTAACCAAGACCCCAGTGTGATAGGGAACATGATGCTTGCTTTTTTGATCATGTCTGCCAATCTTGAGATTAGGCTTCTGTGAGAGAGGTACCCTCCACCTGACACAGCTGTAAGGTGGACAGCCAGGTGCCAGTCAGTCAGTCCCATGCAAATGCCTCCACAGACAATCCGGCAGGAGGAAGAGCTGGGGGCGATCTAAGGGGCCTAGCTTTATGAAACCTCATCGTAAACCAAACCAAACTTGTATTCCATCTTGACTGAAGGGTGAACTAAAAAAATCCATTCAGGAAGTGGCACTGTGGCTCAAAGTGGTAGAATGTTAGCCTTGAGCAAAAGAGCTCAGGAACAATGCCCAGGCCCATAGTTCAAGCTCCTTGACAGGCTCCCCCTCACCCCCTGCAAATCCTTTCATTTTTACCTCTTGCTTTCCCCCAACCCCCTTTCAGACCCTTGTGCATGATAGACAAATACTCTAAGCTATGTCCATAACACTTCATTTGAGTACAGCAATTTTATGGTTTTTGGAGAAAAAAGAATCAGACCTTCATATTGGTGTTAAGGAGGCATAAAGATAAATGTGTTTCTGTGTTTATATCTCTTCAGGACCTCTGTCTGCTCTTCACAGTCTTCTTGAGGCTGTCTACCCTCCCTCCTTGCGGCCTATGAGTTTCTCACTGACTTTTGCCAGACTGTAAGCCTCTAACTTCAGTCTTTTCCTAGTCTACTCTACCAAGAAAAGCTCATGTACATTTACCTGCAATAGCTCGCTTGCTCTTTGACCCATAGTTAAATCTTTTCTGGTTCCCTGTCTAGAAAGGGCTCTTCATCCACCAGCACTGGCCCCCCCAAATGCTTCTTACACATATGAAGACATCCACAAAACCCTCTACTGCAGGTGCAACACAGGGGGCCACATTGCTGGTCTGAGCTGCTTTCACAGCACAAGCTGGGGCAGTGCCAGGCGTTCTACAGTACATGACTGGAGTCATGTACTGTAGAATGAAGTTTTACATAAAGACTGGAATGTGTATATGATAGTGGCTCTGTGTGACCATATTGCCTATAGTGACATTGTAGCTTAGTTTGTATAAATACACTCTATGATGTTCACACAGAGACAAAATTGGCTGGTAGCATATTTATTTCATTAGTCAATGAAATAATGATGCATACCCTATCATTAAGTGATGAGAAATTGTACTCGATAACTAAAAACATCAGTGTCTTGTATTTCATGGCCATTATGAATCTATACCTGTTACTTAAAAAAAATCTAAAAACTTTGAGTACATTTCTTTTTGGACAATGTAACTTCTTTCTTCTCTCTCCCCCAGTTTTTCCCTCCTCTTCCCACCCTCAAGTTGTATAGCTCATTTTCAACATAGTGTTTAGTGAGTACCACTGCTGCACTGTTCACCCTTTATCCCTCCATTTTTGAGCCCCTTATACTTCCCAAAACAGATAAATGAACAAAAAAGAAAATGAAAACAACTCCATTTTCTGGAGCCTATTTCAATAAATACTACTTTATATGATCAGAGACACATAGCATTGCACCTTTGTGTTCATTTCCTAAGAGTATCCTCCTTTGGTTTCACTATTTGTGAATACCTAGAGTCCTATATAATTTATCATGTCCCAGTGTATTTTATTTTATTTTTTTTGGGTCCAGTTGTGGGGCCTGAACTCTGGGTCTGGGCACTGTCCCTCAGCTCTTCAGCTCAAGGCTAGCGCTCTACCACTTAAGCCACAGCACCACTTCTGGCTTTTTTATTTTTGCTTATGTGGTGCTGAGGAATCGAACCCAGGGCCTCATGCATGCGAGGCAAGCGCTCTACCACTGAGCCACCTTCCCAGCCCCCCAGTGTACTTTAGATATAGCTTCCTATGAGCCAAAATGTGATGTTTGTCTTTCTGAGTCTGTATTTTTAAAACCCAGATTTACTGGGGATCATAGAGCCTTTGTGGTGAGTTCTACTGGAAATACAGAACTGATGAAGGGATGAAGGCTAGTCAGCAAACATAGCAATCAGACCACTTACTGAAATAAATATTTACTGACTGTTACTGAACCAAATGACTTAAAAGTAGGCTAGTTTTAGGTTGTAAGGGATTAGTCCAGAACTATTACAGAAGAGGCAAGGGAAATAGTTCATATAGGAAAGAAATTCTAAAGTTATCTCAAGGAGGGCTAAAGATAGAGACTATCAATGTTATTTGGCCTGAAAAATGTGTCAGCACACACCAGGAGGCCAGCTGGGATTGATGTTGCGGTGCTAATGACAGATGTTGCTTCCAAGCTGCAGGTGAGAGGGTCTGGGGAAGGAAATTGAGGAAGTGCAATTAATAGCTTCAATTTATATCCCCCCAGAATCCCAAATTGACTTACATGGCTACAGCAGACTAGTCAATTGCATCAACTGGTCATTAAAGCTGATCACACTTTTATTCTGTAAACGTTAGGAGCTGGCATTAGAGTCCATTAGAAAAACAAACAGGTTACTCATCTGAGAGCAGGAGGCTGACTGGACAGTCCAGAAACACTTAGGAGCCAAGACATTCATTAGACAAAGAACCTTCCTGGGAGGAGGGAGCAGGATCTAAGAAAACAAAATGAAGCCTGTGTGTCAGGTCTTTATTGCTGATTGTTCAGAAGCTGTGGAACACAACTCTGAGATCTGATGGTAAGGAGGGCTGGGAAAGGAAGGACCCAGCCCTCAGCTAGTACCCCTTATTTATTCACAGGGTAGCAATGAGAACCAATTACATTCACTAATAGAGAAAGGCCACTTCAAAGAACCCAGAGGTTCTTCTCTCCAAATACATTCCATTTCCATTCTAAGTGTAAATCTAGAATTTGAGATTTGAACATTCTTGGTGGGGAGGGGAGCAGTGAGGAAACAAACTCTTACTTTCTGTGTGGTTGCTGGCAGAATGATTAGGAACTCTTTCTTAATTCCCTTGCCACAGTAAAGTTCATGTGTCTCTTCTTATTTACAGGAACAAGACCACAACCAGATGCAAGATGGCATGCCCTCATTAGCACACCTGTGGGTCTGGTTTACATAGACTGTTCAGAATTGTTAGTAATAGAGATTTCTTTCACTGTCAAGTATCCTGTTTGGATAGTGGACAGGGGATTATAAGGCGGCCTTCACTGACTCACTCCTGTCAGCTTTCTGGGCCATCTTGTTTTCTGCATGTCTAATACCAGTTGTAGAAATAAGCCCTCTATGAGATTTTTTTTTCTGCATTCTAGGTCATTATAGTAAAGGAGACAAAACTATTTTACGGGACCTTAGGGAACTATGGCTGACAGAGCCTGAAATCATAGGGAGGTACAGGGGTTCCCATTTCAACAAACCTTCTGTGCACTCCGCAGGACTGAGCTCATTTCAAATGGATACACACATACAGGAAGAGATCTAAGGACCCTGCACCAGAAACATGGGTCTGGCTTTTCAGGACATGACTGAATCCTGGGGGTGTCTCATGACTAGCTCCATTCTTCTGTTTGACTTGCTAGATGATAAATGGCAAGGAGTGCTACCCTAGGGTGAGGACTTAGAACTTTTGAACCATTATCAACATTTTTCCCAATGAGCAAATACTTTAAAAACCAAAGTAAGTAACTATATTTTCCCACCAGATGAATTTTTGAGTACAGTCATTGCAGAAAGTAGGGCCATGGATGACAAAACTAGATGGAGAAGAGACTTACCTTTGTACCTTTTTTACTGTCCATTATACCACTCAGTAGCAATGTATCTCCCTGTCTCCCACACATCTGCCTATTCTTTCTTCTTTCTTTCTTTCTCTCTCTCTTTCTTTCTCTCTTTCTTTCTAAAAGAGCTAACAGTCTTATTTTCACATTTCAAAATACAAATGAAATCTCTACTTTTTGTTCCACTTCTCTCCTCCAAATCTATTCTTTTGATAAAAGGAAGCAAGTCTTCCTTGTCATGCTGTTGGAAAACATCCAGTGTCACCAATGATCTCCTGGTGAAGTTGAACAAATAACATAAAACTGATAAGGCCTCCCCCTTTATTCTTATCTGTCTGATTGAGTCATTCCTGGCTGAGTGGGCACCATCATGGGAGGGCCTCCCATGTGGGGAGCTGGTATCATTCCAGGGGGAGGAGGACCTGGGAGACTGGGAGGAGGTGGGATCATTGCCCCAGCAGGAAGAGGAGCAGAGAATGGAGTGGGAAGTATCCCTCCTTGTTGAAATGCAGCTGTTGTCTTGTTAATCAGGCTCTGAGCCTGCTCTTCCATCCATTTCTGATAGTCTTTCATATTCTTTGTGTTTCCTACCAGTGCAGTGTGTCATGGGTGAGGTATGTGTCACAGCAGTCACAATAAAACTTAGCCATGTTGCTGTGTGGGCCATTGCTTCTGTGCTGCGCCACCAGGAAACAATGTCCTGCCTATTCTTTAGAGTGGCACGCTTGGCTAAGACCATGGTCTTAGCTCTCCCAATACCCTCTCCATTCTCTACTGAGGAAGGGCGGGGCAGACCACCATATAGGGACAGTGAACAGACAGCTGCTGGCTAGGAGTCCACTGGAGCCATGTGGAGCATTTCATAACACAGGCTCTGCAACATGAAAGCAATCAAGCATTCAAGCATGTGGTCAACACTGCTACAACTCTGTCACCTGGTCCTTCCTGGAACTGGGTGATACTCAGGACCCAAACATCACGTCAGAGTAAAACTTGGAGCTTCCTCTGTACAGTGACCAGAGCTGGGGTAAACTGCCAGAGAAAATGTACCATCAAAGGTCATGCTCTACACTGAGGGTAAGAGCCACGCTGGGCAGCACATCAGCTTCAGGTCACCAACACCAGAGCAACAAGGCCAAAGTTCTGGCCCACTATAATTAGTAACAAGGTGATGGAAATGTTGAGGCCAATCATTCCTGGGAATGTGTGCCCAAACAAACAAGTTCCTGACTTGTTTGTCCCCTGCTCTGGGAAATATTTTTGACAAACACTCTTGAACAACTTAGCTGCCTCTTGTTATTTTATTCTTTCAGAGAGACATCTTTTTTCAAGATCAACCAGCTATGAACTATTATTTCCTTTAGATGAATATAACTGAGAAGCCAAGCTTAGCTGAACCCTGCAAAAAAAGGGGCAAATACTGAGTGCTACTGAGACCTGAATGCTACTTCCTACCCCTCGTGTTTGGAGATGTGAGGACCTACTGTGCTTCAGTAGGTTTTGCTCTGCCACTTGTGGGAGCTGATTGCTAACAGCACAATACTTAGCCGGGCACTGTACAGCCTTGTCATCCACACTGCTGGTTGTGTTTCGCCAAGCTATTCTTGGGGGCTTCTAGATTTGAAGAACAGCATATTTGAGATATCATTACTGTTAAGAGTCATAATTTTCATCTGAACATAGCAGAATCGAAGCCAAGGTTACAGCCCCAAAGCAATGACATTCAATGCTGAAAAGAGTATAGGAATCAGGAATGATACTTATATTCCTTTCTAGAAATGTGCTATTAAAAAAAACTCTCTGGAGTGAGTTTGTTGCTTTCTGGGGTTCATTTCATTAGAAACAAACAGATCATCATGAAAAACAATGAGTGCTCCCCTTCCTGGCTATGTTTACTCCTCTTGTAGAACCAGAACTTTCTGGAAGTTTCTCTGGCATAGTTAACACCCAACTGTTTCCGACTGGATGCCACAGCTGGTGACAGGCAGCTGCCCTATCTACCTCTTGTCTCATGGGCTGACATCAGTCACGCACATGCAAGAAGTGGTAAAAAAACAAACAAGAGACCACAGTCAGAATATTCTGCAGCTGTCGTATCACACTCAGTATCCCGGGCAGCCTTTTTTTTTTTTTTGTGGTTGGAACACATAAGTCTATTTCTTGCTAACAGCTGCACTGAATTTCTTTGCTCACAGCCCTACAGGGAGCTGCTGCAGGATCTCCAGGGACTTCACAGCAGAGCTTGAGAGCCTATAGAAGTATCACACCGAAACAATACTAGACTCCCATAAAGGAGGACATCTGTTATCTGGGCTCCCTCTGCTGGTCCCCAGCGGTCAGGTTAAAGAGTGCACTAAAATGGTCATGCCAGCAAGAACCAGACTATTGGGCAGGCCTCACATTCAACACCAAGAAGCTTTAATTGACAGCCTTCAGGATCCCATTCAGCGCAGCCATGAGGAGACAATGGCTCTGCTTCAGGAAACCTTCAGGAAGAACTTGTCATGGAAGATGCAGGGATTGGGGACACTGCATGTCACCAGTGAAGGGCAGTGCTTCTGCTTGAAGTGACTACTCCTGCATGGCCAATTCTCAGTCATGTTTCCATACCACCCAACCCTGGGGTTTGGGAGACATTTTAGTACATGTGTAAGCATTCAAGCTACTGAGAAACATCTGGAGGAAGAAGTCTCCTGGACAAGGACCAGGGCAAGGCTGTGTATAACTCACTTGTTAAAATGTTGATTGCTCCAAACTTTTGGTAAACAGCTGCTCCCCAGGATTTTCGCATTACCACAATCCTCTCCCCTTTCTTTCCCCATCTTTTTCTTCTTCCTGGATGCCCTGATCTTTACGATACAGTCCTCTCCTCCCTTCCTCTTCCCAGATGCTTACACTGAGCATCCAGTGCTGGTGGCTATACATTGGGTAGCAACCACAGGCAAGGAAGGGTACTCTCTTGCCAAACACAACCTGGGTTCTGGGAGTGGCTGAGGATGCAGGGAATTCACAATTGGCTCTGCAGTTTTGCCAATGTTCCTTCCTTCCCTTGGGATGAGATACATCTAGAAAAAAGAACGGATGCCCACAGTGCGCTGCAGACCTCCACATTTCCACCATCCTTAGCATTAGCACACTCCTCCTTCCATTCTGCTGCTGTGCCTACTGCTGGGCTCCCAAAGTGATTGATGATGGACTTCAGAGACTTGCACAAGGCAGAGCTGTCTTTGATGATGAATTATACATCCTCCTCCCATACATCTGGCAAAGGGAACTAGCATTCAAGGAGCCAACTGGTAGCTTGGATATCTGGTGAGGGTACCATGCCTTCAATCAAAAGTCCATGGTAACTATGGATGCCTTACTAGTGCTCTGCAGCAGCCAGGTACTTGCTTTCATTTACCCAAGGAGCCTAGGTAGTCCTGGGCTAGCCTCCTGTGCAGACAAGGTGCCCAAACTAGTCTCACTGGCTGTAAGTGTCCACCTGCCAAATGCTTCATGCTTTAGAAAGAAGGCCACCCACAGTGGCAACTCTTGGCCTACTCCCTCCATCCACCCAGGCAGAGATACAAAGAGGAAGAGCCAAGTTGCAAGTAACTTTTACCTCTGAAGGATATGCACTGCTTCTTTAAATGTGTCACCTTTAATTGCTATAAAGAGAGTGTGATAAATTAATCTCTTTGTCCCCCCCCAACTTTTCACTGCTGTTTTTACTAAGAGCCAGGGACTAGGCTTTTCTCCAAAACCTTCAATGTGTTCATGAGATCACATTGTATTTATTGGGACTACAATCTCATAGTTCTTTGTGAAATAATTAAACTAATTAACTAATATCTGCCTAGTACTTGTACTTTACATACTATATGTTATTAGCTCATCTGTTCCTTGTAAGGTATGTAGAGCGTATATCATCATCATCATCATTAATTATCATCATCCACCTCTATTTTATAGTTAGCGATCAAAGGCCTAAGAGGTAAAAGTATCCAGCTTCATAGGGTTAATATTTTCAGGGTTACTGTAACTTGAAGTACATTTCTAAATTCAAATTCCTTAGTCTTAGTAGTTAATTCTGTGAACATGATAGGTTTTGGTTTTCTCACCACTGAGGATTGAACTCAGGGCTTCAAACTTGCATTACCCCTCCCTCCCTCCCTTCTGGAGGGAAGAGTGGTTATTCAGTAGCAGGGTTTGAATTCAGGGCCTAGAGCTCTCAGCTTTCTTGCTTATGGATGACATTTTATCACTTGAGCCACACCTCCAGTCCAGCATTTCATTGGTTAATTGAACATGGAGTCTTGTAGACTCTTCTGCCTAGACTGAGTAGCTAGAATTACAGGTGTGAGCCACTGGAACCTGCTTGCTACATTGGTTATTTTCAATGTAGTGTCTAAAGGTAAGGTTTCACTTTATGCTGGCTACCCTGGGCTGCTGTCATTCTACTTCAGTTTCCCCATGTCGCTGGGGATGACAAGCACATACCAATGTACCCAGATGCTATGCTTCCCTTAAAGCTGGGATGACAGGTGCACTCCACTCTACCATGTCTAGCGATTGGTTAAGAAAGACTTATAAACTTCTTTTTTCCTAGGCTGGACTCAAATCCACAAGGATCTAGGTTTATAGGCTTGAGTCATCATACTCACCCTTGAATATGGTAGTTAAAATTACTTTAAAGAGAAATTAAAAAAAATCAACGGTAATTCTATTATTACAGTTACCTTTATTTTTTGCATCCTAATTTTGTCACATTTCCATGTGACCAGCCAAAGATAATTGTTCATATACTACTTGATGATACCCATGGCCTTACCATGAACCCATAAACCCATGAACCCATGGGTGTCTCATTCAGTCATAAAAAGGAATAAAGTTCAAAGAATGAAGTTTAAAACAAAGTAGAACAGGATGAGCCCCAACAATAGTACACAACAATCAAGAAGCCAGATATAAAATGCCACATAAGAATACATTTATATAAAATACAGACCAAGCCAGCTGCTAGTGGCTCACGCCTGTAATCCTAGATACTCAGGAGGCTGAGATCTGAGGATCACAGTTCAAAGCCAGCCTGGGCAGGAAAGTCCATGAGACTCTTATCTCCATTAAAGCACTAGAAAACCAGAAGTGGCGCTGTGGCTCACGTGGTAGAGCTCTCGCCTTGAGCTGAAGAGCTGAGGGACAGGCCCAGGCCCAGAGTTCAAGCCCCATGACAGACAAAAAACAAAAACAAACTATATATATATATATATATATATATATACACACACACACACACACACACACACATATATACATACATATATATATATATATATAGAGAGAGAGATAAGAGAGAGAGAGAGCGAGCAGGCAACTCTGTAGGGATGAAGCATAGCAAATTAATGGGTGGAGGTGGACAGAGAGTGAATGCAGAGTGAATAGGTACAGGGTTTCTTTGTGGGCTGTTGAAAATGATTTAAAATGGATACTAGTGATGGTTGCATAGTCTAAATAAACTAAAAACAGTAATACAATCTAAATGGCTGCATTTTATGCTACCTGAATCTCAGTAAGATATTAAAATACTTGCAAATGTAGCCCTACTACTCTCTTATGTTTTTCTATGGGACACGTGCAGATTTAGAGCTTGTTATAAACTGAGAAGCTTGTAAGTACTGGATGCACATAGGGTTTTAAAGATGTAGCTAAAAATGGTAAAAACCTTACTAGTATTTCTGTACTAATTACATGTTAGAAAACCAATATTTTAGATACACTGGGTTAAAGAACATAGATGAATTAAATCTGCTTGTTTCTTTTTTTTCTTTTTCTTTGTGCTGATCCTGGTACTTGAACTCACAGAGACTGGATGCTGTACCATTAGCTTTTTCATTTAGGGTTTAGGGCTGGAGCTCTACCACCTGAGCTACAGATTCCCTCCCAGATTTTTGGTAGTTAACAGGAAATAAAAGTCTCATGGACTTTTCTGTCCAGGCTGGCTTAGAACCTTGACCCTCAGATCTCACCCTCCTAAGCAGCTAAGATTTTAAGTGTGACCTATGCCCAGATGGCTATTTCTTTATAAAATATGGTAACTATTACACATCTGGCTTACACTTATACTCTGCATTACATTTATAGTGGAGTGTTGATATTATGCCTTATATCTAACTTTTTACGTTACTTGACTTTTTAGAAGGTTTAAATGTTTAAAAAACATGTTATAATCTACCAAGTTACCTTGACTTTTGTTTTTGAAATATACACTTAATAGGAAGCTGCCTAAAGTGGTACATGGAGAGAACCTATGTGCCTTTTGTCCCCTGAACAGAACAATCCTGCAGAAGGACATGACAATATTAAAATCAGAACATTAAGCTATGTGTGATGGCGTATGCCTGTTATCCTAGCACTGTGGGAGCCGAAGCAGTGGGATCGTGAGTTTGAGGCCAGTCTTGGCTATGCAGTGAGGGGCTATCTTGAAAAACAAACACCCCCTCCCCACCCAATTAAAAAAAACCACAAAACAAAAAACAAAACAAAAACTCTAGACAGGTGCTGGTGGTTCACACCAGTAATCCTAGATACTCAGGAGGCTGAGATCTGAGGATTGTGGTTGAAGCCAGCCCAGGCAGGATAGTCTGTGAAACTTTTATCTGATACAATTAATCACCAGAAGGCTGTTGAGCTGTGGCTCAACAGGTAGAGTGCTAGCCTTGAGCTTTAAGCTCAAGGGCAGAGCCTAGGTCCCAAGATCAAGCTCCATGTCTGGTGTGTGTGCCCACTCACCCCAAAACAAACCTAAATCCCAAGAAACAGATTTGACCACTCTCTTACATTTCTGATGGACCACAATCAATCCTTGGTAGGGAGGACTCTAGGGATGCAGTGTTACACCTTTTGGAATAATAAAATTAAGTCGAAGTCCAAATATAGGTTTCTTGCTGCCTTCAAAGAAATATTTTATAGAACCTGCAGTGATTCCATTTGTGCCTGGTGAGCAGGGCACCGATTACTGCCTGTATCCTTGCTCCCAGCTCAAGGTGAGAGTGGCACAGAGTTGCAGACAAAGAGCATGCTGTGTCCTCATAGAGTCGTTTCTCCCTCTCAGCAGTCACTAAGGGCTAAGTGAAGCTGTCAAGCTTGCAAGTAGCTGAGCACATTCTCCTGGACTCACAGTAGCAAAGCTGCTGGGCTGACAAAGGCAGATGAAAAGGAACCACCTTTCACTTTTGCCTCTCAGAGAGAAATCACCTGTGAGGACGTCAGGGCCACTCTGACTGTCATGAAGAGGATTTGGAGCTTGTGCCTCCCTCTTCTCTGCCCTCCCCACTGCATTCTGTGAACCTGTCTTCTGAGCCTGCTTACTGTTCTGCTTTTCTTCCTGTTGCAACCTGATGTGCACATGACTGTAGACTGTAAGTATATGGGAAGTGCCCAATTCATCAATCCTACTTTCCCTTGTGTTTTGAGGGTAGCACTACCTTAACTATATCATAAGGCAAAGCTGCCAGCACAAGACTGAGAAAAATGTTCCATCAGAGATTCACCTGGGGACTATAGGGCAGGGCCCCATGTTCAGCAAAGCTTGCTTCTGCCTCTCCAGAGCCTCTGGATGCTGTTCACATATGAACTTACTCAGAGCCCCTCAATGTCAACAAAGAGCATCACTTCAGAGACATCCATGCATGTGTTATATGTAGGAACATACAGCCACCAGGCTGTTCATACCCAGCCATGCCTCCAGGTCATTAAGAGCCACTGCACATTTACACAGTGTGGTCTTAGTTAATCCTGGTGCTGCCATGCTCTGAGCTATGTTATGTGCTGCATTGCTTTCATGATAGCTGGAAATAGGGAACACTTTCCTGTCTTAAAAACAATCAGGATCAATCTTTTCTTTAGGTTTAAAAAAATTTATTGTTAACCAAATCAAACAACTAGCTACTCTGGATTCAGATAGAAGGATAGTGATTTCAGGCCAATTCAGGCAAAAGGTAGTGAAATCCTATCTCAAAAACAAGCCAAGCATGTAGCATGTGTCTGTGGTCTAGATACATAGGAGGTAGTGGTAGAAGGATTGGGCAAAGGCTTAAGACAAAGTACAAAAGCAGGACAGGTGCTGTCATTCAAATAGAATGCTTAAGGTCTTGGATTCCATCCCTAGCACCTGGATAGTGATTCTGATTGAGGCGTCATTTTCAGGGCTTAAACGCTTTCTCTCTCTCCCACTTCACCCCCACTCCCACATCACTCAAAATATAGTACTGGAAGTACTGGAGTTTTGTGTTTGTTAGGCAGGTACTCTTTCCAATTGAGCCAAGTTCCCAGTCTCTTTTGAGACAGAGTCTCACTTTTTGGCAAGCAATGGCTAGGACCACAGTTGCATACTACCATGCCTAGCCTTTTCTGTTGAGATAGGGTCTTGAGAACTATTTTGCTCTGGTTGGCCTGGGAACTGAGATCCTCCCAGTCATAACCTCCTCTCATGGCTGAGATGACAGGTGTACCACCACTACCCACCTATTGGTTGAGATGGGGGTCTCACAAACTTGCCTAGGCTGACTTTGAACATCAGTCCTATTAATCTCCACCTCCCAAGTAGCTAGTATTACAGGTATACATCATTGGTACCTGGTAGCTTTTAGAATTTTCTGATACTAGGGGTTATACTTCAAACATAAAAAAATGTGGCAAGGATAGATAACCATGAGTTTACTTTCTCTACTGCTACTCCTGTTCTGGACAGTTCATACAATGGACTCATTCAGTGTGGCCTGTCCCAGGCTTCTTCACTTTGTATGTTTTCAAAGCTTCTCCAGGTTGTGGCAGGCTTTAGGAGCTAGTTACTTGTGAGGCCTAATGATAACTTGTGGAATGGATGCACCACATTTCCCTTGTCCTTTCCTGAAGGGTAACTGGGTAGTTTTCATCTTTGGGCCTCTGCAGATGGAGCTGTTGCACACATTTGCATACAAGTTACTATTTGAACACCTGCTTTAATAATCCTTTTGGAATGGGGCTGCTGGGTCATACAGTAATTCTGTTACCTTATTTAGGAAGCCAGAAGCTGTTTTTCCACACTTCAGGATTCTAAAAGCTCCCCAGGTGAACCTAACATCTGGCCAAGGTTAAAAACAAGATTGGTCAAGATTCAGCTATCAATTTTGTTTTATCGAATGTTTTGAGACAGGGGCTAACTATCTGGCCTGGTTGGCCGGTAACTCACAGTGTAGTTCAGTTTTGCTTCAAACTCATGTTCTCTTTCCTCAGCCTTCTGTGTGTTAGGATTATAGACATGCTGAACCATACCCAACCTCAATCATCAATTTTTATACAGCTGAAGTATCCAAACAAAGTTGAAACCAGAGAAATTAAGAAAAAAAACTAACTTCTTCAGCAAAATAATTACAAAGAAAATGAGAACAATAGAAATAAACAGAGTTGTTAGATTTTTCCAGGAGACAATGCAGAGACATATCCTGTAGAATCTTATTTAAATCCTAATTCAAACACACATGCAGTTGAAAAATTCTATTTGTTAGACAACTTAAAATTTAAACTGTGTATTGGATAATAGGAAGTTACTACCTTCCTAGTGCTATAATGGTTTCAAAATTATATTTTAAGAAGGAATTTTCATGCTTGCCCTGGTGGCACATGCCTGTCCTCCCAGCATTCAGGAGGGGAAGGCAAGAAGATTGTGAGTTCTAGGACATCTTAGATACTAGAGCAATGCCTTCTCCCCACCAAAATAATGAAAAGAAAAAAGAATCTTAATCTTTCCAAAAATGTGAACTAACTTTATAGGACAGTATAGAAATTTTCTGTTAATAGTACATACAAGAGGGCATGTGGCCATAAGCATAGCATCATTAAAGGTGGGAGATGGTAACCTAAGATTCTTATACTATTTGCAAACTAATAGAGGAGAATATAGCAGAATGACTGCTTAGGGAAATTCATCCCTACTCATCTGTCTCTGCTCCCCAGGGCTGCCAAGTACATGTCTCCTCCAGGTATGGGTTTTAAACTAACAGACCTGGCTCCCTAGGTGGGGGTTCCCTCAGCATGCCTTAGGCCTTGTCTCCTTCAAAGATTATACTTTCCTTTTAAGTTTTCCTGTTGAGTCCACTCAAAAAACTTTTCAGCTTTAGAATCTGAAATAAGCAAATATTATTCTTTTGTTTTTGTATGTGTATACGGTAATATATGTAAGATAAAATCTAATGTCTTAATCACTTTTAAGTGTATAGCTGTGTGGCATTACATACATTCACATTCCTGTATAACCCCTTCTGCCATCCTTCTCCAGAACTTACTAGTTTCCCCAGAGGAGGCTCTGCCTGGCTCAGCACCACCTTCCCTGTACCTCCCAGTGCCTCGCTCACCAGCCACCTTCCTTCTTGTTACTCTACATCTCTTGTATAGGTGCTTCTGTGACTGACTTATTTTACTTGGCATAATGTCTTCAAGGTTCATCCAGGTTGTATAACAAGAAATGAAATTGTGAATTCAAATGTACAAAAAATCATATTAAGTCATTTTCTTTGCTTAATTCCAAAACAGTATCCAGTAAGAATGACTTATCAAATATATGAATTCAACACTGTCACAAAAGCCTTATAAACTATCTATGACAGATCTGTATAATCAAAGGAGGCCGAGCACATTCCCTACTGAAAATCAAGAAGACACTGATACAGTAGAAAACAAACCTGAGGCCTATATGAAGTGTGTGTGTGTGTGTGTGTGTGTGTGTGTGTACGTAAAAGGACATTTAGAGATTTCACAGGAGGGTTTTGAGGTTTCACAGAGAAGTACTAGAGATGTTTAAGAACAATTAAAAACAATAAATGAGACTAATCCTTTAGACACAGAAATTTTTGCTATCTATCTCATGTTAGTCCTTACAAGTCTTAAACACTCTTTTGGGCAACCTGATAAAGACTTCAAAGGGGGTGCTACAGATACATTTTGACAATTTAATCTCAAAAGAAGAATCATATTAATGTTCACTGAGCACCTAACATGTTGTAGGCACTTATGCTAAATACTTCATACACGTGATTAACTGTTGCCCTTGTTAACATCCCAGTTTGTTTTCTGAACATCACATTTCCTTTGTCCATTCATCTGTAGTAGAATCATCAGTGGATTCCATATGGTGGTTATATGAACAGTGCAGCGAGAAACACGGGTGCAGGTATCTCACTGACATACTGACTTTACTTTCTTTGGATATAGACCTAGCAGTGGACTGCTGGGTCATATGAAGGACCCATTTCTAGCTTCTTGAGAATTCTCCACACTGTTTCCAATAAGTGACTCTCCTAATTTACATTCCTACCAACAGTGTGTAAGAGCTCCCCTTTAAATATGAAATGTAACTTGGTCTCTGTATTATAGGATAAAGTCAACTGACAACATCATGTTAAAAAGCCTGGCATGCTTTAGCAGCTATGCCACTTTCGGTTTTCTGAATGCCGTTACCAAAAGAACTTAGGCATCTAATTGCACGAACTTAGTCTGTCCACCTACTAGATAGTTCAGAGACTATCACAGGTGTGGTCTATGGCCTTTTGTAAGCATTCCTATGTCTTTAACTATGGCTCACTATAGGGTTGAAATTCGGATATTCCAGCTTTCATCAATCTTTGAGAAGCTGGAATGCCATATGTCGTTTCAGAGCTGGTGAGAAAACCAGCAGGATGGATGTCATTTTATGTTAAGAATGGCTTATGGGTATTGCTGATAAATCACTGTTGAAGGCTCCGGAGATATCCATTGGAGCTCCAAGCCCTGAGGCCATGTTAAAGAGGCTGGGAACTGTGTCACCAGCAGATCTTCAGTATAGAGAAGAGACTTTTGTCTCATCAACATACCACTATCATTCTGGGTATGATGGCCATTCCATACAGGCGAGTAAATTTGCCTGCTGACTCACAAAAACCTCAGGGACAAAATTTTGCTTTTGGAAACAATTTCTAGGCCTGCTATTATGCCAGTCCATGCTTAATTATGGCAGGATTCACTGGTGACAGTAGCACATCCTATTCCTTTGATGTAATATATTGGTGATCATAAAACAAAGGCATTGGAAGTTTAACAGTTACAGTAACAGCATCCGTTATAACAACAAACTAAATACTGACTCTTTGGCTTTCAGATGCAGACTGGCATGGGTCTATATTCAGAGGATCCAGAAAGTGTGTACAGATGGTACAGAGCCTAAGGACAGAAACTGGCCTTCTCATCTCTCCCTATCGTATTTTCTCTGTTCTGCCAGAGTTTTTAAGGGTGTTAAGGATTTCTTCTGTAAGCCCACAGCACAAGCAATTCAGCTTTGGTGGAGGCAAAGTGCACCGTAGAAAAACCTGAATGCTAAAGAAAGATGTGGTGGTAGGGGAACAAAAACTAGAATAAGCAAGGATTTACAAGACTAACATTCACCAGCAGATGGCTGTAGAGGACCTTGCAAGGGATTCTGGCAGCTGAGTTCTTTAATGCTGGCAGGTAGCTCCAACAGCTATTGTATAAGTGATTTATGTATTTGGATTCTGCTCAATGTTATATATGCATTACTGAATAAAACATTCACAGTGTATTTTCCACCAGCAGCTGAGCTCCAATTCCAAGCTTCTGAGGCTTAATTCCCAAGGCTCAAAGGAGCCTCTGACATCAAATTGCTTTTCTTCCCAAAGAGCTGCTTCAGACCCCAGAAAAAGAAATACTTAGAGGGTGAGAGAGATTTGATGTGACCACATTGTCGGAATAGCTTACTGGGTATGTGTGAGGGAAAGCAAATGCTTGTCAGATGGCTTCGTTTTGGCTAAGCCGTCCTGGGCTTCTGTACTCTGCTGCTCCCATTTCCTTCTGGCTAGGCCTGGCTTAGCACCTCTGTAACACACAGGCTGGTCTTGGGTGAGAGAGGGCTTACTTCAGCTCACACAAATATGCCTTTTCCTTGGCCAAGTGAGATTCTTACACAGCTTTCTTCCTTGGAATTCCAGCTCCTCTGAGCCCTGGCTAGCATTGTAACCAGTACTGAGTTAGATTTGTCTGGAAGCAGCTGTATGTGTATGTCTGGGAGCTGCAGTTTAGCTATTACTATAAGCCTCTAGGTCTGTTCAATGTCTGGCAGGTTGGATATTTGCAAGTATCATAGTGAACAGGTGCGGGACCTACAGTTTCTAGAATAAGCCCTGTGTGTAACTTGGCTTGATAGAGTGGTTCCCAGAAAGCATAATTGTCACAGAGTACTGGTCTGAGAGGCTGAAAGGAAAGCCTGCCCTTTCCATCTCAGGGTACCTGAAGACTATTTCTAGAGAATACAGGGTAAGACAGGTATGGTGCTGTGGGATATGGAATCATTATTTCAAATGCTTGATTGCTGCATGGTTATTTTATCTTATTAATGAAGTTAGAGGCAGATTTTCCCAGTTTCTTCTCATATATATTTTATTTCTTTTTTTTGGACAAAGGAAAGAAAATGTAGTTATGGCTTGTAGAGATAAAAGCTGATGTTTTCTGACTATGTACTCTGCAGGGTAGGAACTGTTATAATCTCATAATCTCATTTTGAAAGAGTGGAAACAAGTTTACAGAGGCAAGAAGATGTTCTGAATTTTACATGGCTAATTCCAGGTGGATCCAGCACTGTTGAGCAGAGAGAACTAAGATCTAGTATCTGACAGCTGTGCCAATGTTCCTCCTCACTATGACAGTGAGGACAGTTGCCTTCTGGTCCACAGAGCAAAGAAAACAAGCTTCATCTAAAGGGAAAGCAGTGGCACCCTAGCCCTTATGTTTGTGTGGGGATCACAAGAGTGGTCACTGCCAAAGAACAGAAAAATCATTTCATTCCTTCCTTCTTCATGCATATTATTATATACAACATCACCAACATGTTTTTCATGTGGTCTCATTTACACACAAGGATTCACTCTAATGATATTGTTAAACTATATTGCTACAGCAGACCTATCTCTTGCCAAACCAGAATATTCAACCTTCAAATTATCCTTAGAGTTCATACATCCTATTCAATTCATCCCTTTCTCCAGCACTCAAATCATCTGCTTGAATTAGATCTTCTATTTGCATACTATGCCTCCACAATCAAGTTTCTACTATTACTTTTTCTCATTACTGCAATTTCTCTAGCACATAACATTTTATACTATCACTTCACACCTTAAAGTATTCTAATCCCTTCTCACTACATATGGCGCTTATAACACTTTACGCAGACCTGCCTGCCCCGTAAGACTGCAAGATGCTAGAATACAGGCTATCTTGGTAGTGGTCCTTCCTTGTTTCAGTCTTAGTGAGTAAATGTATATGCATGAAATGAATGGTGCAAAGTTCTGAGAGCTCTCTTACCCTTCAGATGCCCTACCCTTAAAAACAGACTATTGGGGGGCGGGGAGGGTGGCTCAGTGGTAAACTGCTTGCCTTGCATGCGTGAGGCCCTGGGTTCGATTCCTCAGCACCACATAAGCAGAAAAAGCCAGAAGTGGCTCAAGTGGTAGAGCACTAGCCTTCAGCTGAAGAGTAGAGGGGCAGAGCCCAGGCCCAGAGTTCAGGCCCCACAACTGACAAAAACAAAACAAAACAAACAAGCAAACAAAATAACCAGACTACTGGAAACAAGGAACAGCCTGTGCCAGGTGCTTGTGTTCATCTTATATATCATTTCATCTTCTCCAGGAGATACTGTTATCTTCATTTTTAGAGGTTGAGTAAACTGAAATGCAAACGTTAAAGATGGAAACTTGCTCAGGATCACAGAGCTAGTTAAGGGAGAGCCAGGAGTCAGATTCAAGTGCTTGCTTCCCCTGTACCATTAGGCAATATCATGTTCAATAGAGGTTCCCAGACCCTTCATAGTAGTAGATCCACTGTGGCAGATGCTGTCAGTGGCCCATGCCACACTGGCTCCCTTCCTTTTCTTGCTTCCCCAACAAAATGCCAAGCTGTTCAGTCCAGTATGACCCAGGGGAAGCCTCCCAGTAGTTTCATGATTTCAACTGCAACTGACAAAAGGCAATCAGGTAGTTTCCACGTGGATGGTGAGGGCACAATGTAACCAGCAGGTGCCGTGGCTGGAGTCTTTTGAAAAGGTTTCTACACTTTTGTGTGTGTGTGTGTGTGTGTGTGTGTGTGTGTGAATCATGGGGCTTATCCTCAGGGCCTTGGGTGCTCTCCATGTGCTTTTGTAATGGAAAAAAAAAAAAACAACTCTTTTGAGTTTTCAGGCTAGCAGCACTCTAGTAACACTTGAGCCACAACTCCACTTCTGGAGCTAAGAGTCTTGCAAACTTTCCCCTCTAGGTTGGTTTTGAAATCTGATCCTTGGATCTCAGCCTCCTGAGTAGCAAAGATTGTAGTTGTGAGCTGCTGATGTCTGGCTTGGTTTCTTTACTCTTGATATGATCATTGCACATAGTACAGAAGTACTGAAGTGCCACACTAGAGCCCTTAAGTAAGAGCAATTAATAACAAATTGCCAAAAGGAAGAGAGAAGTTAAGGGTCTCTGAGCCCCTGGATTAACTATACTAGAATTTTTAATGTCTTTACATCAACCATTTGAGGATGAGGGAGGCAAGAGAGATAGGGACACCAAAGATGGTAATTTTTGACCAACTCATAGAAAAGCAGAAGAGCATGTAAGAACATAGCACTGGAACCAATGGGATGCTTTTGCCCTTATTGGTCTCAGAGGCAGGAGCTCTTTCCAGTCAGGACACAAAGCCCCCAAACTGGCAGGAAGCTATGGTCACTGGTATCAGGTGAGTAGCTTGGAGATTTTATGATGCACTTAGTTGGGTAACAGGTAAGCTTTGTTATGAGATTTTCCTTTCTTTAACCTGGTTAACTAATCCAGGGAGCAAATGTGTAGTCATAATCTAGCTGAAGTCTACCTGGACCTCAGGATAGATAATAAAATGTCGAATTAGATCACCAAGAAACAATCACTTAAGGCCAGACTTCAAATATGACCAGAAACAGGTGTGTCTCCTTTCCCTGAGAATCAGTGAGGTTATGGTTGAGATTGTGGGTTGGTTATGAGTGTCCACAAAATATATTATTCCAGGTTAAGCAAACAATCCTTGGATTTGCTTACCCCAATTTTAGGTGTGTTTACAAGATTGTCTTATGAATGTATTATTCTTTTAAATCTCTGAAGAAAGACAAAACATAGATAAAAAATTTCTTGGTAATAAAATATTTCAGCATTGGGCAGTCTATTCTCCTTCTCCCCAGGTTTCCTTCCTAGCCTAGGAAGCCAAGACAGGCGCAGTTAGCCGCAGATCAAATTAGGCCCTTCTGTCTCACCTCTCCTTCCTCTTTTATTTTCCCAGGGAGGTAACAGTGTGGCACTTTGTTAAACGTAATTTTCCTGGAAGCTCTGAGTCTCATTAACAGCTGCACTGATGAGAGATTATTGTTCAACCTTTCTTTTGTAAATTGGTTGGCAGCTGAGGTTGTAGAGAGAGACTTCCCTTCCATGTGGAGCTGGCAAACAATTCCAGTTTTCTTTCAGTTTCTGGAACAGAACAAGCCCTTTAGCACTCAGGGTCCCTGTGTCACATATGTGCCATGAAGTTTGCTAGTTTAACGTCCAGTTGCCTTGGGAGAAGGGACCCACTGGGTGCCCTAACATTGAAACCATGAAAACACAAAGGAGAAGCAGAAGCTTCACCCTATATATGTCTATACATATACAGACATAGGTATTATAGAGAAGGGGAATGCTCAACTAAATGTACTCATATGGCTCAACATTTTACCTAGGGCCTGAATAATGCCTGTGCCTTCTAAGTAGTCTTAAGGTATGGATAAAAAAATTATGAACAAGACTTTTTAAGGAGAAATATTTTCTGATTAGGTGACAGGTAATATTTAGAACACACACACACACACACACACACACACACACACACTAGTCACTAAGCAATCAATGCTCCCAATATTTAGAACACACACACACACACTAGTCACTAAGCAATCAATGCTCCCAAACTGTACCAATAATAATTCTTGAAATAATTTTCCATTTATATGTATCTGAAAGATATACTGAAATAGTTGCTACTTAAACTGATAAATATTTATATAAAATGCCATGTCATTTATAATGTACTTTCAAGGGTGAACTTAAATGTGGGTTTGGGATTTTTTTTTTCAGAACTCCAGTTTTCATTTATTGAGTAGCTAGAATAGTTCCTTTAACAAGATTTTTTTTTGACATGATGCTTGTTTGATATTTCAAACTACTTTAAGCCTGAATTTTCCTGTTAATTACTGCATTTCTTGGGTTGTAGGATGATACCATATTTCAAGTAAATGATTGGATGGGCAATATTTAGCCAATTTAGTTTCTGTTGGAGGTACAGTCTTTGGTGCTCATTAATAATTTAAGAAACTTCTATTAATGTGTGTGATATTGTTAGGTTTTCAAAAACATAAGTGAAATAGGTACTAATATGGTGATGATCATAAATGAGGACCTGCAAGAAACTACGCTAAGTGGAAAGAGCATGCAATCCAAGAGGCTGTGCCACAGGGAGACTTCCTATGAGACACCAACCCTTCCATCCGTTACTTTACAAGTGTTTTATGGCATCCATTCATTATTCTCTGTAGGTTCCGAGGACATAGTACCAGGAATGGCATTTGGTTCATTATCTTAGACACTGAAACTGAGGTGAGGGAGACTTCTAGTGGTTACCCAAGGTCGGGTGGCATGTCACAGAGCTGAGAGTCAAACCCTTTTTAGATGTCTGCTTTCAAAGTTTTAGCTCAAGCCATTGGTCCTTACTGCTACTCCAGAGACTACAGTGATTACATTACAGTTGGGGGGAAAATTAATCTGAATACCTTGAAATCTCTTCTGGAAAAGGGCTCTTACTAAAAGTGCTATGTTGACTGGAGTATTACAGGAGTTTCTTATATTTTAAAACAAAAAACAATGTGTAGTCAGTTGCCAGGACTTCAAATACACCCTCTTCAGAGCTACAATTGGAATAATAAAATTATGAGAAAACAGAAAATCTACAGTAATTTATAAATAGTATGTAGACATTATACATGTAAAATAATTCAAGCACATATCTCATTTAAAATCATAATGAAGTACACATATCCCTTATAACACATACAAATACAGAGAGAGGGAGGGAAGGAGGGAAGGAGAGAGAGAGAAAGGGGGGGGACGAGAGAGAGCGAGAGGGGGAGGGGGCAGGTGGGAGCTAGTGTAAGGACATATCTTACTAGCACATTAGGGAACTAAATTTGTCACTACTACAACTGACTTCCTAGAAGGAAAACATTCATCGCTTCAAAAAATGTCCAGAAATTCTAGTATAAAAGTAACAGAACAGCTAAGGTTATTTTGGTGTACAGGAGCAGCGGAGCAGCTGTAAGCCTCTGGCATCCCCTGGTCTTCACTGGCATTCAGATGGGCATCCTTGGTTCAGGATGAAGAAATATGGGGTGTTAAGAGACAACAACACACCACAGCCCATCTGTTCCATAAAAGCTCAATATGTGAGCTTTGTGGAGGGGAGAGTATTATTAATAGTGGTGAACCAGGCATATATTATTCAAGGAACTCATTCTCAACCTTTATTTTCAAAGTTTTAATACAGACAGACCAACTCTAGCTGTTCTTTTTGCTGTTGTTTCTACTTTTCTAGTCTTACTTTCTCCTACATAGCATATCATTTCCTTCTCTGTTTAACAGACTTGAGTACCTGAAGGCTCTTAGATCTGAGTTCCAGTCACAGGTTATTACTTTCTAGTTATCTCCTGCCTATGTACAAAGGAGGTAATAATAACCCTCATTCCCTAGGGATGTGAGATCTGAGGCATGTCAAACCTGATCACAGTGCATGGCACATACAAGCATGCATTGATTGTTATCTATTAGCATAATTATTCTTTAGGTTTCTCCTTCAGAATCTCACAAAGCTAATGAGATACTAAACACGCATGAGATTGGTCCAATCAGATGACATTTAACAAGTCATCTCAACTCAATCCTCCAAGTCTCTCCTACAATCACCTGCTCCTGCCATGATTAGGCTTTAGTTTAGGTACTTGCTTGAGTTCCACAATTATAGTTGAGGCAATCTCTGGGTCTCAGACTCACTAGAACTGGAGTCCTTATTGTGTTCCTCAGTTTTGTTCCTCTGCTTTGGCTTGGTCTTTCTGATATCATTACCTTTTAGAGGATAATACAGCTTTCTCCTTCTGTCTTCTCTCCTCCTAGGATATCCATCTTAAAATGCAAGCCCATAATACTATGCTCACCTCTTTTGACACTAGTACTGTTGTGGCACAGCGAGATATGATCTCTATATATTCTACATATGCCAAATCTTCAGTGGATAAACAAGGTCTTTTATACCTTCTAAAACCTCCAAGTTGCCCATCATTTTCCATCTAGCTTATGCCACTCCTGCCTAGGTGGTGCTCACAGGACAAAGAATACACATGAATTTCTTCTACCTCCCCATTGCCTTCTTCCTCCATTGCTCAGTTGGAAATGTTCTCTCCAGCACACACATTCCAATTCAGGCCCTTGAGCAAATGACATCTCGACCAAAAATGCCATATATCATCTCCTGTTATCAACTCTTTGAGCATTTATGCCCCATTACCCAAAAAAGAACATGAGCTTTGAAATCAGAAAGACTTGTTTCTGTATCCTACTTCAACTCAAAAGCTAAATGGCTATAGGCAATTTATTTTCTTATTGCTTGACTTCTAACCTTTAAAATGAGACAATAATACCAATATTTAGGGATTACTGTAATCAACGATTTCAGTGGGTTCAATGATGCACTGCCTACAACAAGTAGCCCAGCCCCCAGGACATGGAGCTGATACACATTTAATGAATGAATTCATGGAAGTACAATTTCTACATTATTCCCAATGTGAACTCCTTCATTCAGTAAACTTGAGACTGGAAAGTTTCTTAGAGACAAATTATTAATCCAAT
Organism: Dipodomys ordii; assembly: GCF_000151885.1. Taxonomy (NCBI): domain Eukaryota; kingdom Metazoa; phylum Chordata; class Mammalia; order Rodentia; family Heteromyidae; genus Dipodomys; species Dipodomys ordii. The sequence goes on from NW_012267248.1 coordinate 5,170,455, forward strand.
TTCATTCTATAAACGAGTCAGCTTTCTGTCACTGTTGAGAAAATATGTGTGAAAATCAACTTAAATGGAGGAGGAAAGGTGTATTCTGGCTCAAAGGGTTCGGAAATTACAGTATATGCTGATTGGCCTTATTTCTTTGGGCCTTAGGTAGCACAGTGCATCATGCATGGTGGGACGGTGTGGTAGAGGACGCTGCTTGTCTCAAGACAGCTAGGTAGCAAGGAGGGAGACAGGTCATTCCTCCAGTGACTTAAGTTCCTTCTAAAAGATCCATCATTTCCTAATAGCACTATGGGCTGGTGACCAGGTCTTTAACATAAGAGCCTATGGAGGCACATTCCAGATTCCAACTAAAACAATGAGAAAACAGGAGTTAGGAGGTTTGCTTTTGATTAGTATGCAAATAAGGAGTAGAAGATGTTCAGTCATGTGCTTCTGGCCTACCATGTTGCTTTCCTCATCAAGGAGATATGACTGGCAGGCGTGTGATGCCTAAAGCATTTCTTAGGAAAATGATACTGCTCATATAACCTATTCAGGGAGGTATCCACAGACAATAAACAACATGTTATTGGACAACACACTTGCTATATCTCTATATACATACTAGATGAAGCAAGAATTGAGAAGTGGCTTTTAACAATTTGTATTTTTTAATCAAAATAAAAAGTATATCTCCTTGTATCTTTCTTAGTGAAAAAAAATAAAAAAAAGTTGGAAAGGCCTGGCTGGCAGAGGTCAATCAGATGTAGAGGTAGCATCTACCTGGCTGGCACCATCTGACTGTCCATCTCTTACTACACCCTTCCTCTCAAGGTCTCATTACAAAGGTTTATTTTCTCACTGCCTGAGTCGATGACTAGCTCACCTTATAACCCAGCTTACAGAACATGCTAATGGGACCTGTTCCCAGGTGGACACTGGATCTTCCTGGAGGAAGCCCTCCTCTGCAGAGAGCAAGGTGGTAACTCAGGCAGATCAGAGGGTTAAATGTAATCATGCATCAGAGCCCCAGAACTCTCCCCATTGATGTGTGGCATGTATTAAGAGCTAACCTAAGAGGTTAATACTAAACATATTTAGCATTTTATCTCTAAACCATATAGGCTATGACCAAAGGTAAGTCTACCATGCTCTTTAAAGGAAGGAAGTATTCACCTAACTTTGTCTCTTTATAGTCTTATGACCAGAACTGTAGACAGTGACTTCAGCTTTGTACCGATAGCATGATAAAGAACACAGGTCATACTACAGTAGGTGCTTTGTGCCTGCCTACCTTTGGAAGCAGGCATCTGTAAGCTGAGCAGAAGTACTGCTATGAGGTGTGACCCTGACAAACTCAGATATCTAAGCATCCAGGGCCACAGTTGCTTTCACTGCAAAACAGGGGATCATCACTAACAGGTAGTACCTTCCTCATAATGACTGATATGAAACGGTGTGACAGACAACCTGACATTGTGGCTGGAACCTGGGATTTTCAACAGAGGGCTCATCAAAATAATCTCTAAGTCTACACACACACACACGCACGCACGCCTAAAGTCTTAAAGTAAAAACTGCTATACAGCATTCTACATACATTATAAAATCACTGACATTTCTACAGCTACTCATGAACACTTGAATACAATGAACTTATACCCTTGAATACAGAAGGATACAGAAAGAACATAGAAGACATAGAAAATATAGAAAGACAGATTCTAATAATTCCATAAGAGAAATGAATGCTTGTCCCTTAGAAGTAGAACATCCCAGACATAAATATTAAATTGAAGTAATAAAGTCTGAGAACATCCTGTACAAGGATACATAGAATATACTTCGATTTGAAATCACCAGCTCTTTCCTAAATCTGGTATAGAAAATTACCTGCTGAATTTGTTATCATAAGTGCTGGGCTAACATCTTTACCTATGCTACAGAATAAGGCAAAAATAGAAAAAAGAAAATCTTGTAAATTAGATATTCTAAATCTTCAAGAACCTATTTTTAATCAATACAATCTGGAAGTTTTAAATGATTTTCTACCGAACCTCTCCCCCCATCAAATAATTATCAGAAATACTGATTTCATTTTATACATTCATTCTTATAATTTCATAAAATATTAGCCTATTAAGTTAAAATAAAAATACAACCACACGGAATTAAACAGCAGAGGGAATTTCATATAAAGCTTAAAAATTAGGTCTATATAAGGCTGATGTTTAATATATCACAGACACCTTCCTTTCTACCTTCTCAGTCCCAGGATAGGTGAGAAAGGACGTCACAAAGGGAGATAACACATTAGACATTCCAGATATAGAATATGTAGCATGTAAGAACTCTGTTCACACAGGAGAAAAGTGAACAGTTAAAACAATTCCAACCCTCAATATTTTTGTGCAGAAGTACCAAAATCTCAACCTTGCCTATTATTAGATTGTTAATACATAATGCAACAGAAACATAGGATAGTTTAGAGTCTGTCTTTACTAGGCTACTTCTCAGCTACCAGGATCATAAACAAAGGAAATTACTGATCCTGGCAATTTTGCTGTTTTTCAATAACTGGATTTCATTGCCTCTTTATATGGGGGCAAGTAGTTGTGCAAACTTTTAGGCATCTTTTAATGGTCATATATTTTTGATTCACGAGGTTAGGGAACCTTCCAGAAAATTGGGATTCTATGGCCCTTCCATACCTTGTAGCATACTGCTGGCCTGTTTTCTCCATAGTAATGACCACTACTTCCTACTACAATGAAGGTCACAAGGACAACGTATAAGAGTGTGCTTAGAAAGGTTTAAAGAATTAAGCAAAGCAAGTGCTTGACTGGCATCTTCTAGCTCTTAGAATTACATGTGTCCCAAAGTGCCATACATGATCCAAACCCTGTGAACATATCAATTGATTTCTGTTATCTAAAAGGGCCAGAGAGAAAAGTCTTGAGCTATACTTGGAAGCTGGACAGACAAACTAACTGTTATCACTTCACATGCTGTTCTTTAGAAGTAAGATTTATAGTTTTATTCCACTCTGAATTACTCTCTTAAATTTTCTGCCTTGCTTAGTTTTGTTTTTGAGACAGGGTATCATTTATAGTTCCAGCGGCCTCAAATTTGGTATCTCCTTCTTCATGAGTTCTAGGACTACAGGTATGCTACAGGTATGTACTATGCCAGGATAACAGCAACTTCTCAGTGGGAATGTATCATCCATCTTCTACAATGTTTGCCATAACAGAAGACAAATGTAAGAATGACTACTCCTTATTGCAGCTATGACAATAGAACAACTATGTTAATTCTGAAGATGAAAGGCAGTCCATTTACACAGTGGACTGAGTCTCTTAGCCCTTTCTCTGCAGATGGACAAAAGGGCAGCTCATTTTACTCAAGGTTCAAGCTTCAGGGTCCTGCTAAATAGTCCAGGTCATTGCAGGGGGTGGGGGTGGGGTAGACATTCTTCCTACTGAAGTAGCACTTTGAAATGGAGGTGGTCACTGCATCTTTAGCAGCAGGAATAAACAGGGCAACAGTATGAATGGGCCCATGTTAGGAATAGCTAGAGTTGCCATTCCAACTTGAAGGACTTCCAGTCTGGGTGGGTGGCTGCTGAGGCACCTTGCTAGCGTCCAGAATAAAGTCCTATCCCATACGATGTACAGTTATTAGGTAGGTACCAAGCAAATTGAGAACAAGAAAAATAGAGGCCCCATTCATCCCAGATGTTTCATATAAGCTGACCCTGAAATTTCTATAACCTATCTGAAGGAGAAACCCAAGTCCTTTCTAGGAGGGGTGTACAGGGTAGGGGTGGTTGGTTCCTGGCTACCCAGGAGCAGGTTTGCAGCTGTCCCTGAACCTGCAGGTATTTCATACTGCAAATGACATCTTGGGAATGTCACAAGACTTCCTCCTGACCTCCCACTTCAGCTCATGTCTGTTTTTTTGAAGGAAGAAGAAAAACCATAACCACCTACCCCATTCTGAAAATCCTGGTCTAAGTAGTAGGAAAGCAAGGCTAAAGCTGCTCTCATGACCTTTCCTGTTAACCTCGGATAAACAGCACTAAGTGACAAGGCCACCGAGGTTGTGACCTCACAAAAGACAGTAAAGCACTAATCTTTTAGAATCACAGGAACCTTTGCTCATTTATAAAAACTTCAATGAAGATCATAAAAAATGACTAGTGTAGACAAAAATCAACATTTACTCCCTTTATTACTGATAGTTTCATTTAAAAAAGCATTTGAATTAAGTTGCTAAGAGTCTGCTGCAGATTCTGCAGGTGCTCTATCTCTAGGTTCCAACTGCATCTTCTTTCCTTTAAGAAGGTAGATCTACAGCAAGTGCTTCTCACACAATTAAATAGTCTCAGCCAATTACTGTTAGAAAATGTATAAGCTCTGCAAAAAGGAAGCAACTAAGTAATGTATAAAGCTAAAACCAAAAAGAAGGCAGAGATTTTATTTTTTTACTAGTATGCCTGAACTACAGAAGAAATCATGTAGGTCACTTTAAAATAGAAACAACAGTGAAATTCCCAGGGGTGGTTTTAGAAGTGAGATTTGGTTTTCATTTCACCTGGCTTAATAATGAAAACATGAAAGATGGCTTCCAATTTCTCCCAAACCAACATATTAGTCCATTTAAAGAAATGCCACAGGAGACTGTTCCTACTACTTTTCTTTAGAAGATAGATTTTGTTTGTTCTTGCTGAAAATTGAGTGTATCTTGCAATTTTAACAGTGCCTGAACCAAAGTGGGTACCACGAGGGGGGTTTAAATGAAGCCTGAAGACAAAAGATTGCAGTGCAAACACCCAGCTAGCCAGCTACCTGCCACCACTCAGCCCCATGGGCCCTGCTGATAGGTAGCCCTGCTGTCATCCATGTCTGATGAAGGCCTTTTAGAGGGGGGCAGCACTAAATACCAAGGCAACATAAACATAAACTCCTCTATTTGCTTCTGGGACAAGATTAAACAGAAGGAAAAGAAAAAAAGGAATAAGAACAAACCTATCCCCCCAAAGTTCTATATGTGGTATTCTGTAAGCATGTACACATATTCATCCATGTGGATGTACATTATGTATGTGCAAACATGTATAGGTCTATATATTTATGTAAGTGCACAGTAATGTACTAATGTATATGTGAATATAATAACAACTCAGTAGTTAAAAATGTTTCAAGACTAGGAAAATATGAACAAAAATTACTATAGCTATGAAGATGAGTGTCAGGTTATAAGCCAACAGTGGCAGCCATATATAGACAGATTTATTTTCTCTCTCTCTAGTGACAGTATCAGGGTTTAAACTTGGGGCCTGGTGCTCTTACTTAGTTGACATTTTCATTGATGGCTGGCAATTTTATCATTTGAGCTGCAACTCTAGTCTGGCATTTTTGCTGGATAACTGGAGATATAGTCTCATGGACTTCTCTGCATGTGCTGGCTTTGAACTATCCTGAGCAGCTAGGATTAGTGGCCTGAGCCACTAGCACCTGGCTGGGAGAAATATTCCTTTCCAAAGCACTTGCTTCAGGGAGCTAAGTTGGCTGTATGGCAGATTTATTCCTTTGGAATATAGTTCTTGGGTAATGTGTAAGCAGAAATTGTACAAGAGAGTTTCATTGCCTTTGGTAGGTCAGAAGAGATGCAAATCCAGAAAAAAAAAAGCTAAGACAACATATTTAAAAGTCCACAAATTTACTTCCACGTGTAGGCCAGACTCTAGCTCTGGCACCTTCAGGCTTAGAATGGGACCTTAGCCGGACCACATGGGACTGCTGGGGGTGGGGAAGAGAAGTTCAAAGGCTGTAAAAGGAAGTGATGGGAGGGTTTCTATCTGTAGTAGAGCCAGACTGGTACCACCTTTGTTCTTTCCTGTGAAGTGTCTAGTAGATAGGTAGTCAGTCATTGTATTGTGTTCAAATAATTCTATATCACAACCCTTAGATTATTAGATTAGTATTACATAACTTTACTGATTATCATTTAGAATAACTTTGATATCTACTGAAGCAGGATAGTATAAAAATTATACTATATTATTTTTTTGTTACTGAAGGGGAAAGCAAATAAGATGTCAATCACTGAAAAAAGCTGTTATGAGACTCTATAAAATATGTACATTTTCTAGTGAAATACTTTTATTACAATATATCCATATTCAAATGGCATTTAATAAATAGAAGTTAAGATAGGTACTACAAGCATGTTTCTCACTGGGAGGAGCTCAGTGCATTCATGGTATAGACATACTTGAGCTACACATGTGAAATTTTCCTCAGTGGAGGGAAGAGAAGAGGTAAGGCCAGGAGAGGATAGTTGGGTCTGTCACTGGTTGACTCTTGCTTGAGGAACTCTCCCAGCAGACAGCATTGAGTACCTCCTTATCCTCAGGGATGTGTTCATGGGGTTAAATTAGGAAGGAATTAGGAAGAGAATTTGAGCCTGCTCTTTGGAAGACAGTTTTATCACTTCCTGTTGTATATTCTCAGGATTTATAAGCTCTGAAGAGTAACTGTAAAAAGAACAAGGATCCCACTCCCTCCAACCAAGCCTAATCACAAATTAAACAGCTACATAGGGATATTGTGAAGCCTATCCTCAGATTCAAGGTCTGAGGGTGGAAGGGACTTGGTGCCAGTCTGGGCTCCAATGCAGCAGCTCGGAAAGCTATCTATATGATCCAGTTAGTCAGCAGGCAGAACAACACAATGCCAAACCTGTCTTTGTTCTATTTTTTTTTACATGTACTTTACTTATCTAAGAAAACCAATCCACTAAATCTTTCAGTTTTATACAATTTCCAGGCATATCACCTGTCATTTTCCCCTGCCACTTAATGTGTCCCTTCAACCCTAGGGAGCTCTGTGGCTGGGGGTCCAGGATAATATACCTAGGGCTGAGTGGGAAAGAGGGAGGGAAGCACAAGAGGAGGAGGAGGAGAAAAAGAAGGTGGTACAGGTGGTAGGGGAGATCTGTTTGCTCACATTTCATGGTAATGGAAAAGCTAAAAAACTTTTTAGGGTTAAAGTATGTATGAAACCATCTGTTGTGCCCCGCTGTTACATACTTTAGATTCTGCATGTTTTTATGTCTGTGTCTTCAAAACATCATGAGCTTTAACCAGCAATATTTAAAGTGTGTTGTATTTTAATGGAATCATACATAATGCTGATGCTTCAAAAACACAGTTTTGGAATGTCAGTAGTAGGAAAATATTTGAATTTCATATATATTCTCTTCTTACAAGAGAATATGAAAGAAGAAAGATGGAATCCTTCTATGTTAATTAGCCATCTGGATACTACCCTTGTACAATGAATGTGCATGTCTTTTAATCATTTTTAAATTTAGCTTTCAGTCTTTTAAAACTTGTTTTGTAGAAGTTTTTTATATATTGTTACTAGGTCTTTTTTTCATGTGTCTTCTTCCATTCTGCATCCAATTCTTTTAATATCAGAATCTTAACAGGGTCCAAAGTAGTAAAATTTTTCCTTTTATTGTTCACTTTTGGTGTCTTGCTTGAGAAATCTTTGTCTGCTCCAAAGTAACAAAGATGCTCTTTGTTCTCCAAAACTTACTCTTCCCTATTAAAATCTACGCTTTGTTTTATGTATGATATGAGGAAAGGGTCAAGACACTTTTTTTTCTCCAAACAAGAATTGGCTGAATCCAATTTATTGCAGATGTCTTGCCCTATTAGGTCGTACTTCCATTAATCATGTAACTGCATATCAGTGCATCTCTTTCTGCACTCTGATCAATGATCAACCTGCCTATCTTTGCACTAATACCACACTAATTTAATCACAAGAGACTTGTAGATTGACATCTGCTAGTGGCAATATTCAAGGTTTGTTTTTTATTCAAGAATGCTTGCCTAGCTTGGAAAAAATTATATTAAGTGAAGTAAGCCAAGCCCAAAGAAACATAGGTCCCATGGTTTCCCTTATTTGCAATATCTAGGATATGTATGAGTCAAGCAGAAAAGGTCAGATAATGTGATGTTAGGAAAATGAACCCTTAGATATGTATTTAAAGGAATTTTTCTTTCATGCATGTGTTTCTAATGCATTTATAAGATTATTTCTTTGTTGCTTTGTATGTCCCTCCCCGCAGTATAACCCCTGCTTTCACTATATTTGATGTTGGTATAATTTGTGGAGGGATGGGGAAAAACAAGTCGTTTAAGGATACAGGTGGACCCGTTGGAACAATGAGAAGTACAAGTTGTCATGTCGAAAACGAACTTTACAACTTTGGTGCGGGGGGGTGGGGGGATTGGGGGGGGTGGGGGGAGGCTGGGATGGGATGTGAAAGGTAAACAAAGGAGGAGGCTGCAATGCTTGATAAGAAATGTACTCATTATCTTGCCCATGTAATTGTAACCCCTCTGTACAGTATGTTCACAAAAAAAAAAAAGAATGCTTGCCTAGTGCTTGCTTTGCTAGAATATATACTGAAATTGGAATGATACACAGAAAATTAGTATGGCCCCTGAGCAAGGATGACAAGCAAATCTGTGAAGTGTTTCATATTAAAACAAAGCAAAACAAAAACAAGACTGTTTAATTATTATTGACCCTTTATCTTTTCATGTGACTTTAAATAATAAGTATCTTAGTTTCTACAGAAGGAAAATTAAAAGTAATGTGACAGACCCAGGCACTGGTGGCTCACGCCTATAATCCTAGCTTTTTAATAGGAGGTTGAGATCTGAGGAATTCGGTTCAAAGCAAGCCCAAGCAGGAAAGTACTTGAGACTCTTATCTCCAATTAACCATCAGAAAACTGGAAGTGGTGCTGTGGGCTCAAGTGGTAGAGTGCTTGCCTTTAGTTGAAGAGCTTAGGGACAGTGCACAGGCCCAGAGTTCAAGCCCCACAACCAACCAACCAAACAAACAAAAAAAAGTAATGCGACAAGGACTACACTAAATCTATACAATATTTTGGAGAAAACTGAGTTTGTAATATTGGTGTCTCAATTCACCCTCTATCTACAGAACAGAAAAAGATTCCCATCTTCATGAGGGCTAAGGGAAATTCAAATGAAAGCCACCAAATCCATTGCAATAGCTAAAACAAGCAAACCACCAGAAGGCTGAAAATACTAAGGAAAAGATGTGGAAAAACTGGGATGCATATTGTCAATAGGAATGCAAACTTTGGGAAACTGTTGGTAGTATTCTCTAAAGCTGAATCTATGTAAACCCTGTGATCTACCAATTTTATTTTTAAGGTGAATAGATTTCTAATTAAAATTGTAACACCAAAACCCCTCATCATGCTATGTGATTTATCAAGTTTATTTCTAGAATAGACTAAAAGTACATGATGGTTTTTCATGAGCAGTATTTAAAATAGCTCCACACTGGAAATAACCCAAATGCTCAACAAGGGTAGAAAGGATGAGAAGCTTGAAAAAGTACAGAGCTGAGAAGGAAATCACCTATGCCCACATGTACTAATGTGAAGGAATTTAACAAACAGTACTAAGAATGGTCTGACTTCACTGATACAAAGAACAAAACCAAACCAAACAAAACCCAGCTGACATCAGAACTCTGGATCATGGTTACTCCTAGGGTACAGTGGCTGCAATGAAATACTGTATCTTGGAAGCTAATAACTTTGCCATAAAAAAGCATACTGAGCTGTTCTTGGGTGGTACTGCCAGTTCTGTATGTGTATATGTTTAACAAAAAGTGTTTTGAAAGTGATGGAAGGGGTGATACTGTTCAGAAAGAAATGTACTCATTATCTGGCTTATATAACTGTTACCCCTTTGTAACATCTCTGAACATCACCTTTACAATAACAACAACAAAAAAGTAATAGACATTAAAAAAAGAAAGCATTTTAAGGGAAGACAATTTGGTTTTCATTTAAAACGGATTCACTTCAAACTATTCCCCTTCCCTTGGGTGTTCCTTCTTCTAGAGTTTTTTTTTTATCTAAGGAGAAATCCTCAAAAAAAATACTTGTTCCAAATACATTTTTAAAAACTTTTCCGAACTAGACAATGGTTAAAAATTTAATGCATTACTTTTATATATTGTATTTTTATAATCTAAATAGAACCATTTCTTTATAAGTGTTTTTTTATGTGTTTATTTTTCAAATAAATGCAATGTTATGGAAAAGGCATGATATCTTTAAGGATCTTTTTTAAAACACGTTTTTGCAGATTAGTTAGTTACTCTAAAACATCTTTTGTCCTGATTTGGTTTTGTGTGGATGAATCTATGTATGTAATTACAGAATTCTAGGACATTCATTTTTAGGTGTGGCACAACCCAATTTCCCAATAAATTTGTAGAAAAAAGACAGCTATTTTCTTTCAGTCTCTTTCTAGGAAATAACTCTGAGACTGAGTTTTGTAGTTCTATAATCCACCAAATGGGAATATGAAATGAAATTAAGAATTATGGAAAAAGCTGATTGTTTAGCATAAACTGCACTGAATTGCTGGCTGGGTAATTTTAGTTTAACTATGAAATTATAATAGACTTGTGACTCAATTTTCAATAAAAATAACAAAAAGTCCTTACACTAGAAGAACAGAAATTGTCATATGATAGAATAGCTGGTGCTGTGAAAGGTTTCAGGTTTGTATTAACTCTGGCTCTAGTAATTGCACTTCAAAACCTTAAAGGGAATATATTACAAACACCATCACTATGCTGTGCTTTGTGGTTGTGTTAAAGCCATTCATGGAAAGACTGTTTTTTATCCACATTAAATATTTAGAGGGTTCATTTAAGAAAGCACAGAAGTTACCCAATGCAATCATGTTGTGATCTCAACAGTACAAGAGTTGAAAGAACGATAGGTGCTCTAAAAAGCTGTATCATATGATATTCTGGCCTACGTTGTTTTTGTTCCTGTACTATGATTCAGCATGTTGAGCTCTCACTTGAATATTTTGCTCACAACTGGCTCTTTATCACTTGAATCATACCTTTACTTCTGGCTTTTGGCTGGTTAAATGCAGATAGAAGAGTTACCAGGAATTGTCTGTCTGTACTAACTTTGAACTGCTACATTTAGATCTCAGCTTCTTGAGTACTTGGGATTGTAGGTGTGAGCCACAAGGGCCTTGCTTGGCTTCCTTTTAAAACTGTATTATACATTTATTCTTAAATTTTTCAAAGTGTGTTTATGACTCTGTTGATTTTGGAGGTCATACAAGAAGTGGAGTAAGAATGCTGTTCCTAGTGGCTGAACCTTTTCCTACTTGTCCCTATTTGCTTCAGGACTTCTGCTAGAGAGTACAAAAGAGAAAAGTCATCTTACCACAATCTATACTGGGATACTTAATACCATCAATCACTACCAGATAAGATTTAAGTATAGAGGCCTAGCTTCATATATGTAACTTCTGAAGACAAAGGAAAGTGACAGATAATTTTCTTAAAACCAAGAGGAATAAACTATTCATTAACCATAAAAACCTCCCTTGGTGAATAAATCACTGGAAACTGGAATCATCATCTGCACTTCACTGAATGAAAGCTGAATTACTCAGAGTTTGACTGTTTAGAAGTATAATTTCTTAGGGGCTGGGAAAGTGGCTCAGTGGTACAGTGCTTGCCTTGCATACATGAGGACTTGGTTTTGAATCCTCAGTACCACATAAGCAGAAAAAACTGGAAGTGGCACTGGGGCTCAAGTGGTAGAGCACTAGCCTTGAGCTGAAGAACTCAGGGACAGTGCCCAAGCCCATGACTGCCAAAAAAATAAAAGATAAAAAAATATATAATTTCCTAATAGTTAAACACAAACTTAATCAACCTACAAAAAACATTCGAGACATTTTGTTCTCAAATGATATGTAGTTAGAATTTGAGACGAAGCATTGTTAAGTCTCCAGAAGTGATGTCAGCATGATACCCTAAATAAAGATGATCATTCCAATTTGTGGTTACTTTAAAAAGTAGTTGTAGTAAAGCGAGAGATACCATTTTTCTTTTTTTTTCTTAAATATAAATTTTGTATTGGTATTGGGGCTTGAACTCAGGGCCTTGTCATTCATTCTTACTTGGCTTTTTCATTCAAGGTGGTACTCTACCACTTCAGCTATACCTCCACTTCCTAGAGATGCCAATTTTTGAGGAATATAATTTCAGAAATAGATGAAAATAGCCGAGCACCGGTGGCTCACGCCTGTATTCGTAACTACTAAGGAGGCTGTGATCTGAGGATTGATGTTGGAAGCCAGCCCAGGCAGGAAAGTCCATGAGACTCTTATTTCCAATTTACTTCCAGAAAACTGGAAGTGGCACTGTGGTTCAGGTGGTAGAGTGCTTGCCTTGAGCTGAAGAGTTGAGGGACAGTGCCAAAGCCTAGAGTTCAAGCCCCAGGACAAAAAAAAAAAAAAAAAAAAAGAGATGAAAACCAACTTATCTAAAAAAAGACAAAAACAAGTAGCTATTTTTTGACTGTTTAAAAGATAACTTAGAATTACAGTACTCTTTTTTTTAAAGTCAAAGAATCTTAAGCTAGACTTAAGCTAAGTCTTAAAAATGATATAACTCCCCAAATAATACCAAACAAACCTTTTGGTGTATGTAAGTTATTCATATTCTTTTTTTTTTTGTTGGTGGTGGGGCTTGAACTCTGGGCCTGGGCACTGTCCCTCAGCTTTTCAGCCATAAGTACTTGAGCCACAGAGCCACTTTAGGTTTTCTGGTGGCTAACTGGAGATAAGAGTCTTAATGGACTTTCCTCCCTGGGCTGGCTTTGAACCATGAACCTTAGATCTTATCCTCCTTAGTAGCTAAGACTATAGGCATGAGCCACTGGCGTCTGGCAAGTTATTCATATTCTTAAAGCATGCATAATTTTATTAGGAGCCTAGAGCAGCCTTTGTCTGAAAGATCGGTTCTAACTCTAATCTTACTATGCTAACTCTAATCTTACATGCTTGGGGCTTAAAATTTCTTATTCAGTTGGTAGATACTCTTTCTCATTGGTTCAAGTTTTATTTATTTATTTTTTTTGTGCTATTCCTGGGGCTTGAACTAAGGGCCAGGCATTGTTTCTGAACTTTTGAACTTTTGTAGTCCAGGCTAGTGCTCTACCACTTGAGCCACAGATCTACTGGCTTTTGGGTTGTTAATTGGAGAAAAGAATCTCACAAAATTTCCTGTCTTGGCTGGCAGTGAACAGTGATTTTCAGAGCTCAGCTTCTTGAGTAGCTGGGATTATAGGCATGTGACACTGGCACCTAGCTTGGTTCAAGCATTAAAAAAAAGATAAATACTAAATTAGTTCTTTTACTGTCATAGTGATAATATGTAATATACAAAGGGTATAAAAAATGTTTCTCTTACCCCTTTTGTCCTCTTTTGTGAATGTGTTGACTTGTGCCTGTAGAAATCCAGCTGTCAATGTCATTTCACTTGCCATTTCAATCTGCCACATTCTGCTCTGTCCTTTCTTTGCTACTACTAGTTTCTGTAACCCTAATAAAGCACTGCTTCATGTAATTGCTTTTAAAGATTGTACTTTCATTTAGATTCATTTGCCTTCAATAGCATCTCTTCTTACATTTACAGTAGCATTTGGTGTATACCATAAAATATAAAACTACCTGTCTGATGAATGTTTTTACATTCTGAATTAAAAGTACAATTCACTCCTCTTTTCCTGCTGTCAGGGAGGAGGCATTTCACACACAGTGCTGAGTCAGATATTTCTTACTGTTACTCACTTCACTAACAACAAGTACTTGCTTATTTGGGTTATTAGCAACTAGACTCTAACCCAGAAATCAATTTCCATAGAAAATACACTGCATTTATTTTTAGCTACAAATGGGATATACTTTATTAAATATCTGTTTAAAATACAATGCTCTTCTCAGAGTTATTACTGTAAATAGATAGTTGTATGATGTTTATTACTGGGACAAATCAAAGGAAAAAAACACTTTGTGTTACAACCAAGGAGGCCTCAAAGACTAGTAGACTCATTCTGATGGGACAAAGAAAGTAAGATGAAAGGGCTTTGAACATCTAAATAATGATGGCAGTGGGTTATAACAATTGTATTCCCCCCCCCCCAATCTGTAGAGGTCACACACCCACAACCATTCATGTAAGATTTCAGGCAGGCAAGGGTCTTTTTCAATGGATAAAGCATCTGGGTTAGAGGTTGCTCCAAAACACATTTTCATTCACTAATTATGAAGAGAAAAGCAGACCTCTAGTAAATACTCAAACTTCACAAATTAACGTGATCAATAATGGCACAAACTATAAGCTTGTACCTATTTATTTATTTTGGTGCCAGGATTCACTAAAACAAACAGAAAGGTATTATCTGTGTAATAAAAAAGGCATTGCCAACAAATCTTCACCAGCCACTGATATTCTTTTACACTCTAGCTCCTGCTGAATTCTCCTTTCCCATTAGGAGAAACACTAAAACACTTTCTTGAGCATCCTTTGTCCCTTTAATTCCTATATGTTATCAGGGCGAATCACTAAAGATATTCAGCATCCAGTATTTGGAAATTATTCCAGTTCACCAGAGAACAATATACCAGTGTCAAAGAAAACATGAGTGATTAGGGTGGTGAAACCTCTCATGGAGCAACTTGTGGAGATTTCATACCATTGTCTTTGTAATGTGAAATCAAACATGGCATATTTATACAGAATCTGTAGTTCTTATTAGGTTGAAAATAGAAGGGAAGAATTATGAATGTGGTAAGCCTACTCAGATATCAGTTTCCAGTACAGTTCTGGTGCTGTAAATCACCACTTAAATGCAAGAAAATTAACAGTGACAGTCCGAAAGCAATGTGGCAGGCTTGCTGTGTCTATGTCTCTGGCCATCGTCTTTAAAACCATTCCTTGGTGCAGAAAGCAGTCCTGTCATCACAAGTACCACAGGCTGTGAATAGAAATGTTCTATTTCTTGTACCCCAAAGGTGCTCTGAAGACACATGGATTACCTGATCACAGGATGGCAGCTGTGGAAACACAAGCTATTCATTTATGCTCTAACATGCTGGAAAAGCACCTTGAGATCCATCCTGCTTACATACAGAGACTGCTACCTGAAGAGCAACAACTTTGAGAAAGCCCAGGAACAAAATGGAGGACCTAGTGTTTGGTGGTGTATTTCCAACACTTTTGAAGGAGAACAAGCCTTGAGTTGTCCAAGAAGTGTAAATGCAGTTCTATGAACAGGTAGTTTTGCTTGGATGTGAATCTGTCACCAAGCTGCCTTGCTCCCATTCTTTTAGGCAAGATGAGGCATGCTAAGGAAAGCTTTTCTCCTCTAGTGTCAAACAGTTGAAGAATCTAACCTCCTCCCTGAGGAGTGCAGACAGACCACTGGAGAGGCCTAAAAAGGCTCCCCAATACCATGCTGCTTACCACACAGGGATCAAACTATGCACCTGAGAACAAACCTGATAAACCCTCCAGCTTTCTATGCTTCTAGTCTCTTGCTTTCATCACTGATTTTTTAGAAGCTTCTTAGCTAATAATAAAGCATTAGACTCCTCTGATGTGTGTGTACTTTGAGAAACCTCATCTATGATGTTTTTCTGGAATTTGGTGGTAGCCTTGTTCAGATAAACAAACTGAAATCAATGACCCTTCACTGGGGGCTGTTGATGTGTCCTTTGCACATCAAAGATATAAGAGCAGAGATCTGCCATGAGATCACACTAATGGTACCAAATTCTGAACATGTGTCTTACGAAGAACCAAGAAGTTTGATTACCCATGCGGAGACCACCAATTCCTTCATTTCCTCTTGTCTCAAACCATTTTCCCCCATGCATCCTATCACTCTTATTTTTTTTTGTTTCATAAATATCCCTGAGCCTTATTCTAGCAGAGGTAGATCTATTACTTGGGGCTCTCACCTCCTCTCTGCCTTTTGAAAAGTCTCGGCTTTAGTGACTGGCATGCTTGACAAGCCTGTCTGGTAACATATGCAGCAAAAATGATTCTCTTATCTATGGCAATAACCTTGACATTAATTCTAATGAGACATTAAAATTATTCTGGCAGGGCTTACAAGTTGATTAGTTATCCATGCTGCTTAAAAAGTGGATTCTGATGATTTATAGAAATTTAAATTTCACCTCTTCCCAATATCTCTAAAATGTACCAGTGAAACAATAGGCATAATTTCAGGAATCTGTAGGACTAGTACCATTATGCTTTATTCTTTGGGGTTCCATGATAAAAATATATCTCTGACAATGATCTGACCAGGAAGCAGTTTCCTTACTCTCAATAAATCCATTTTCTAATTATATAGAAAGGCATGTTGTCTTTGGCCCTGATTACATTGAAAATACCACAAGTATTATTGCTTTAATGTGCATTACAGAAACATTACTCTCCAAATGAACCTGATTCATTAATAACATCTCTTTAACTGCTGCCTAATGATTTTGCAGACATGGAATCCAATATTTTACAGCTCTTTTCAACCATCTGTCCTACTTTCTTTCAATATGAATTTGCCTGAGATATGAAATTTCCTGTGCTTTGTGCCATTATGTTTGTTAATATTAACACACCAATTAGATATCTCAACATGGATACACATGCTGTATGCAGAGCTAAGCTCTGAGTAGTGTTCAAAGAACCAGAATCTTCTATCTGAAGACCCTCTTATGCTACTCTTGAACTAGCCTGAGGTTCTACATGCATGGCAGCCCATTCAGCTTTGTTCTCAAGGGCCAACGTACCAAGGTCTGAATCAGTCAGAGTTGTTCAGCCAGAATAAGTAACTGCATTCAGGTTGTGATACTTTAAACCTAATTTTAAATCACAATCCTTTTCTTTTATAAGAACAGTAACATATATTAATACATTTGAAATTCTATTAAATTATGCTATTGAAGAGAATGGTTAATCAGTAGACTGATCAATAATATATTATGTTTTCAGCTTATTCCATTTACAAAGTTCCTTGTTACTGAGTGGTGATTATGTGCCTATTTATCACTTTGGTAGCTAAGTGATGAATGTGGGACTCATGTTTAATTCATATACAAAAGTTAATACATTTAATAAAAAGGCCTATCTTAAAGTAATGAACAAGCTTTCAACATATATGAAGATACAACCTGCTTGAAGGCAAGTTAGACAAGAGTTGCTTTCTATAGGAAGCTGAGAATAAGCAGACATGGGAAGTGATGCTGGAAGCTACAGCTGATAGTCTGAGGAAAGTTCTCCTGACCATAATCATCCCTTCTGGCACTGAGCTCTAGGGTTCTGTGAGGTGGGAACCATGACCCAATGGGAGAACTGCATGAAGCTGCCTCCTGTACAGCTCTCAGGTCTCTATTGCTGCTGGGCCTCAGTCTTTCTCTAAAAGATTCTCTATAAATAATCCTGACTGTTCCCTTTCCTCCTCAGTTTAGTGTAGAGGAGCACAGAATCTAAATGTATTGAGCTCTTACAATACATTTTGCAGTGAGAGGCTGCAGAGCATGGAAACATCATTACAATTTCACCTCCACAGAGAAAAACAACTAATTTTACTCCTGCAGGGCATCTGCCATGTTACTAAGGATAAAGTTGCCTTTAAAATCAATTACTGTGGTTAAAATGAGGAGTATAACCATCTTTCCCTATGCCTGGCTACACCCAGAGGCAATAATGAATGGAACTAGAAGGAAGTATGACTACAGGGGTGTTTTCACAGTGATTCAAGGTTCAAAAGTGAAAACAAAGATTGTTTAATGACATCTTGCTTGGTGTCACTAGCACATTTTTTCTCAGAGGGAGGGGGTTATTTATAAAATCTAATGATTAATTTAATGAGGGCAGGAGAAAAAAATAAATCTTACCCACTTCTTAAATCTTCTTTTATCTCTTATCTCTTTTTCTTTAGTTTTTAAAAAATAAAAGCTACTAACTGACAATATGATGCTGACTTTATTTCACTGTGGAAAAGTTTGTGCTCCAAGGTAAGAAATCACAAACTTTTCCACAGTGAAATAAAGTCAGCATCACAAAACTTTTTTTTTAAACTGACAATATGAAAGTCTATCTTAGTATGTATGTAAAAATATTGTATCACCTCTTCCCCAACCTCCCTTGAGCTTTCCTCTTCCTTTTTCTCTGCACTACTGTGATTTGAGATGAGGGCCTCACACAAATAGGTGCTCTACCAATGTAGAATGTCCCAGTTATTTTACTCCTCTTTTCAACAAATGCTGTCATGCTTAAACACCGCTGGCTCACACCTGTAATCCTAGCTACTTAGGAGGCTGAGATCTGAGGATTGCAGTTCAAAGCCAACCCAGGCCAGAATGTCTGTGATACTCCTATCTCTAACCACCAGAAAACAGGAAGTGGCGCTGTGGCTAAAGTGGTAGAGCACTTTCCTTGAGCTAAAGAGCTCAGTGACAGTGCGTAGGCCCAGAGTTCAAGCCCCACGACCAACAAAAATAAAATAAGAATAAAAATAAAAAATCGAGATTATAAAAACTTCTGAATGGAAGTTTTTCTTAAATTTTATGCAGCTTAAGAAGATCTACTTCCTAGCCAATTAGACTTGGAGACATCACATACTTAATGCCTTAAAATGCAGCCGTTCATGTACAGATGAAGGATGCTTTCTACTTACTGACAACCTAGATCCTCAGTTAAACATTTTCTTTGTAAGTATTATATAAAGTAAGTAGTATTTAAAAGAGGTGGATTTTTGTGGGAAATACTTATAAACTCAGAGCCTGATGTTTGCTAGGCAGGTGCCACTGTGGCATACTTCTAGAATATACTTGCATATTTCATACTTCTTGTGTGACCCAGGCAATCTAATGGTGATGGAATGCATATAGAGTCCTTTGGTCCTTATTCCTGAACTGGAAAGTGAGGAAAAAAGTAGAATTATTAAGAAAAGTCATTTTCTGGGGAGTCTAGGATAATGGGTCAATGGAACATTAAAAAAAAGGGAAATATTATGGCTTTAAAACATGACCACAAATTTTGTGATAAAATTTTTCATTGCAAGAGGGTGGTATATGATTCAACTCATTCAATCTCAGCTTATTTTTTCTCTCAGATATTCTGCAGCTTTGCTCACTCATTTTTTGAAAAGAGTCAAATCATTTAAGATAAATTATCATGCTAAAAAACAAAGTATTAGAAATTACAAGTTAATATTACCAAAAGCTGTGTAACAGATGAAAGATATGAGATGTGAAGCCGAAGAAGATATAAGCATCTTTGAATTCTTTGCCTAAGATTGGTCCTGTCTATCTTCTCACACGTTCTTTTCTCTCCTTCTTCTCTGGCAGTCAATTAGAATACATGTTCCGCTCCCATACAGCTCTAGGAACATGACCTATTAATTATTTTCTAATCTTTATTATAACTTCAGCGATTACTTCTAGAGTGGTTCTTTTGTCTTTGTCAACATACATTATAAAGAAAAAGAAAACAACTCCCACATGGCCCCAATCTACCCATTCCCCCAATTCTCAAACACTTGCTCTTCCCTACCAACCTATTCCTTCATCTTTGGTACCTCTGTGTCCTGACCATTCTGTATGCCTGTATGGCTTCTTCTCTCTGATTATTCCCTCTAGGTAGCTGAGCTCAATTTCATCTTTCATCAGATAATTGGGCAGCCTCTGAGTTTTGGGTGCACATTTTCAAATGCTTGGTATATACCCAGAAAGTACAGTGCTGGCATCTTAGACTTAGTCTGACTCCATGAAAACTTCTACTTCCTTTACATAGATCTCTTTTGTTAACTGCACTTCCTGAACCAAGTGACAAGTACACGCACACCAAGTCACACTGATATAACAAGTTAACTTTGCCCTTAATGAGGTAGCTCAGGCTGGTGACCAAAGCTATGTTCAACAATTGGGTAGCAACACCTCCAGGTCCTGTTATTAGGCATTATTAAACCCAGACAGGTATAATTAATGTGACATTTCTGAGACCCCTAAGACATTGTATAGAAATAATGAGGACTGAAATTAAACCAATGATGCTAATGGTTTGCATAGGTTTAAGGTTTTCTATATTTTAGCTATTATGTAAGGTGTTTGAAGAATTAAATAGCAGCAGCTACATTAGATTAACAACTGCTTTTTAAATTGGCTTTGAATCAATGCTTAAGTGTTTACCAAAGATCCATCTTACAGTTTCATTTATTGGGTATGTAAGACTAATAAGCTGATCATTAAATTGAGACTATAATTATCCATGGTCATAAGTCCTCTGGATATTAAAAAAATCAGTATTTATGTATTTATATATGTATATAACTCTTTTTGTCTTAAAAGTAGTTTAAGACCTTGGCTTTTGATATGTTTTTTATTGTAAAAATACTGTACAGAGGGGTTACAGTACATGAGCAAGGTAATGAGTACATTTCCTATTGAGCATTGTTGGCTCCTTTGTTCTTCCCCTACCATCCCTAAGGTAGTTCTGATGTATTATCCTTTTGCAGAACCACTGTTGGGATTCATCTTTTAATCAGTATAGAGTATAACAACTAGTGTGCCTGTGTACAGTATTTAAATTATCAGTCATGTATCATTTTGCTTGGTATCAGAGAATCTTCTGTACTCTCTAGATGAAATGTATCAGTTTTCAAGAAGGCTACAATCTGAGTGTGAGGAATATTTTATGTTGCCGTTTTTTTTTCTGTAGCTGTTTTTAGTCTGTACATATGATTTGCTTTTTACAATCCAGTATTTACTAAAAACAGTGATAGGACCTATAATGAAAGCCTAAGTATTACATTTTAAGTGAGTCTACGTGGTATGCCTATTATTTAATTATTAAAGGCATCTATTCCCTTCTAACTCTACACCCTTCCATTATCTCCCCCCTCCTCCAGATTTAGGCTCTATGTGGAAAAAATGATCTATAGCCCATGTGCCTTTATTTAGAAAAGCATGCAGGGACTGGGTCTCTAGGTGGCTAAACCAAAGACTGTAGGTAAGTGGTTGCAGGAAGAAAGAAAATCTACATGTTGCATTATAATCTATAAATTTTCCTCCTTGCACAGTCTACCTCCGCATGCCACTTTCCATTTGGGGAGATGATCTTAAACACTTAAATGGGCAATCCTGCAGCTTGGAAAGATGTGTATTTTTTCCCCCAATTTGGCCAGTGAAAATGGAGTACCTAGTATCTGGTAACACAATAAACAATAGTTATTAATAATTATATTCAACAACTATTCAGTGAAGAAAAGATTCAGCAATGTAGTAAGTCTAGGATAAGAGTTGGATAAATTCACTGTTGAGTGATTCTGTATTATCTACACAATTGTCCATTTGGAGTTTCCATCAGAACTCACTTCTCTACTCCTACAGCCTTCCACCTATCCCCTTCACATTCATGAAATTGAGTGCTGGTACATAGGAAGAAGTAATGTCTCGTTTAGTTTTGGCTGTAAGAATATGAATAAAATCAGAGGAAAAAAGTCTGACAAGCAAATAAGGGACTCTAGTCCTTAAAGCTCTGAGGTTTATTTTTTATTTTTATATTTATTTTTGTCATGGGGCCTGAACTCTGGGTTTGGGCACTGTCCCTGAGCTTCTCAGCTCAAGGCTAGTGCTCTACCACTTGAGGCCTAGTACCACTTCTGGCTTTTTCTGCTTATGTGGTGCTGAGGAATCGAACCCAGGGCTTCATGCACGCAAGGCAAGCACTCTACCTCTGAGCCACCTTCCTAGCCCTCTGCTTGAGTTTTTAAGAAAAAAAGACCCGTTGGAGATTCACTGTATAACATGGTAACTATTGCTAAAAATAATGTATTCTATAATGTGGAGAGTATCAACATCTCAAATATTCTTATCACAAGAAATAAGGATATGAATGGATGGATATGGTAATGAGATTGAATATATCATTTTATAACATATGCCTTTCAAAGTATATGACCTATACTAAGTGTATAAATTTTATATATCTATTAAAAACAAAATCTCAAGAGTGTGGTGATATACACTTATAATCCCAGTACTCAGGAGACTGAGACAGGAGGACTGCAAGTTTAAAGCCAGTTTGGGTTACATATGTATAGAGAGACTTCGCCTCAATAAAAAGCGGTTGTATTTTTATTCTTTATGCTTCAAAGCTTTTATGTAAGGAACTAAAAGGTAACATAGTTTATTTTCTTATCTTTACACTTGCTTTGAAGACAAATGATCTTTCATATATTCTTGCTTTTGTGGTCCTAGAAATAAAATGTAGAACCTTGAACATGCTAGGAAAGCACTAAGCTACACGACATCATATATGTTCCTCAAGAAATGATTCTATAACATCTGCATTATTGGTATTATAATGAGGAATAAATTATAGAAATCAAAAGTAAGGTCATGTACCTTTACAATAAAGGAGTTCAAAATTATACTTCCTTCGTAAAAAGAACTATTCTTTTAAAAGAAAAACAGGTTGTGTTTTTTTTCTCTTCCCTCCTTGAAAGGTAACAGATACTAAACCTGGTGTTAGAATGGGACAAGTTGCAATGTACGTCTGTAAAGTTTGACTTTGTTTCATGGAGATCCTGTTAAAACCATACAAAAGCAAGCATTTGCTTACATTTTATACAGATCAATCTTAGTTCAAAAAGCTAAAATAAAATATCTGGAGTTTAGAAAACAGATCTTGTTCTCTGAAGAAAACAAATACACAGGATATAAATATCTTCTAAGTGAATGCTTTTGGACAAAGGACAAGACATTCACTCATTTACCAGAAAAACCTTGTAGAAGAGATTATTGTTCATCAGGCCTTACTTGGGTTCCAGTGCTGACAAATAGTCCCTAATTTTAAGTCCCTTCTATAAGGTACCAAATGAATAGGATTTATGAAAACATCAGTACAAAAACATAAGGAGGTGTGGAAGTTTCAAAGAACAAATGCATCCTCTTGTCACACCTTCAATTATGCCCCTAAGTCACACCAAGATTAGGATTGTGTGCAAGGTCCTATGGGGTCTCAGTCTCTTGCTCATCCTTGAGGCTGATCTTGAAAGTCTTGGCTTTTTGTTTCTCATGCGCCAGACTTCAGGTGGCAAATGCCCTCTCTCTTCCCTGTACAGCACGTTGCCTGCCCTCTGTACATAGTGGCTTCATTGCAATCATCTCCTACATATCCTGTTGGAGGCCCAAGTCTGTATTCTCTCACACCCCTTTG
This sequence comes from Dipodomys ordii, assembly GCF_000151885.1. Lineage (NCBI taxonomy): Eukaryota > Metazoa > Chordata > Mammalia > Rodentia > Heteromyidae > Dipodomys > Dipodomys ordii. The sequence continues at coordinate 5,193,620 of NW_012267248.1, forward strand.
AAAGGTAGTCTGTCACAAAGATAAATATTGGTGACGCATGCCTGTCATCCTAGCTACTCAGGAGGCTGAGATCTGAGGTTCATGGTTTGAAGCCAGTCAGGGCAGGAGAGCCTGTGAGACTCTCATCTCCAATTAAACATCAGAAAAAAACACCAAAAAAACCCTAAGTTGACCTGTAGCTCAAGTGGTAGAGTGCTAGTCTTGAGCACAAAGACTCAGGGTCAGTGCCTGGGCCTTGAGTTCAAGCCCCAGGACAGACAGACAGACAGACAGAGATACACACAGGAATGAGAGAAGCTGTGATCAGTGGTACAGATAGAAAGCTACGAAAGCCAGCGAGATGACATAGTGGAGGCAAATAACACAAATATTCCAAATGGTTACAAAGGAAAATTAAAAAAAAACCCATACTTTGTCTTTTTGGTAGTATATATACCGACAAATATTGGGCAGGGATGGACTGGATTCAAATTGCTCTGAGTTGAAATGAAAAGGGAATATAAACAGTACCCACTTTATCATAGATGAGTGATAGTAAAAGCACTATATAATACCTGCCACAGCAGGCACTTGACAGGGTAAAAGCTAGTCCAACTTACCAAATGCCCACTAGACAGAGAGACTCACATGGAAGCTGGGAGGCAGTAAGTGGCTTTCTCTATCTGCTCAGTGGCAGAGCTTTCTCTACCTGCTCAGATCTAGGTTAGTCTAGTTTCCAAATCTGTGTTCTGAAACAGCACACAAAAGTAAGAAGTCACAACTAGACAGACTTGAAAGCTGTCCTTGCAGGTAACAGTTGAGTCATGGTGGTAGATGTGACCATTAGGAAAGAGATAGACCAATGACAGACACATGGAACACTTCTTAAGTTTAGAAAGACCTAGTGGGCCAGCAAAGGAGATGAGGACAAAAATGTCAGGAGGGAGAATGGGAATGAGAAGCAGCTGAGAGGTATGACTGAGAGTGCTTGGCACTCAGATTCCTGCTTTAGTGTGGCAGCAAGGGGGTACAGTTTGGATGATAGCAAGTTATGGTGAGTTTAAATGATACTACAAAAAGAGGTGGAAGAGCTGGGCTGCATATGGAAACAAAGAGACTGGAAGGCTACTTCTGGATTAGGGAGACAGACTGGAGAGAGGGAGAGTGGAGGTTTAGAAGATAATCAAAGAAGGGGGATTAGCAGTCTACAGAAGAGGAAAGCAAGATATCCAACAGCAAGGAAAAACCAGTAGTTTGGAAAAAGCAAGGGATGTTTCTTTTCTGCAGAAAAATGAAGAGGATTGGGGGCTTTGTGGTTTGAGGTTTTGGCATACTTATGAGCAAAATGTGTACTTATTCTCTAAATGGTACTGGGACAAGTGGTTATCATTTAGAAGAAAGTTAGGTTGAAAATATATTTATAATCTGGGTGCCGGTGGCTCACATCTGTAATCCTAGCTACTCAGGAGGCTGAGATCTGAGGATCCGGTTCAAAACCAGCCTGGGCAGGAAAGTCCGTGAGACTCCTATCTCCAATAAACCACTAGAAAACTGAAAGTGGCGCTGTGGCTCAAGCGGTAGAGAGCTCGTCTTGAGCTGAAGAGTGCAGGGACAGCGCCCAAGCCTAGAGTTCAAACCCCACGACCAACCAAAAAAAAAAAGAAAATATATTTATATCAAAATAAACTCTTAAGTGCTTCAAAAATTAAACATTAAAAAAATCTATAAAACTACTAGAAGAAAATTTGGAGAATTTTTATAATCTTGGAGTGGGAATTCAGCATGACACAAAATTCAAAGGCAAAGTATTACTGCACAAAAATTAAAATTTCGAAGAATGTTCAAGTAACCATTATTTTACTTAAGAATGGCTCCAAAGTGCAAAGGTAGAGATGCTTGTTCCTTCACATAGAAGATCTCTAGAGTATTACGATTGCATTTAGATATGTAAAGAGCTTCTCTTACTTGAATATGCATAGAGTTCTGTGTTCTACACTCAAATAAAAACAAATTGAACAAAAAACCTTTCATACTTATTGAGTGATTTTTTTACATAGTTTTCAAGAAATTTTTTGTGAATTTACGGAAAGTGTGTACATGTAGGATTCGAACTTAGTACCTGCTGATTCTGCTCATTGGCTAGCACTCTACCAACTTAGCCATGCCCCCATGTACTATTTTTTTGTTTGATACAGATGAGGTTGCACCATGAATTCACTAGCCATACACCCATACTGACCTTATCCACAGAGGATATTTCCTAGCCACTAGTGGATGCCTAATAACATGGGATACATACATACCTAGAGATTAACACCTGCCTACAATAGATTTTAACAGTCTCAGCATATGAATTTTTTTTATTGAGAACCTTCTCCTTTTCAAATAAAGAAAGCACATATCTAAATTTCCATCATACTCTAGAGATCTTTTAGTTAAATGAACAAGCATCCTTCCCTCTTGTACTTTGGAGCCATTCTTAAGTAAAGTAAGGGTTACTTGAACATTTTTATAGATTTTAATTTTTGTGTAGCTACACTTTACCTTTGAATTTTGTGTGTGTCATTTTAAATTCCCACTCCAAGATTATAAAAATTCTCTAAATGAATATAAATTTCAGAGAGACCAAGTTATTCAACTTGTAAATCAAAGGGAAAATAATTGGAGATAAATTGGTTGTGATTGCTTCTTTTAATTTTAAATAACGATGGTCATAACAATTGTAATTAAATACTGGTTAAGTTTGTGCTGGCTTTTACTTATTGAATGACCACAGGTAAATTAATGTTTTTAAACTTCAGTCTTCTCATCTCATAATACTAACTGAAAGATAAAATAAGACAATGCATGCAAATTACTTCCCGTACAGCCCTGTACATAGTACACTGTTCAATGAATATGACCTATTACCACTATTAATAAAATTAATGAAATTCCTTTGTCTTGCTGCTTTCCAGGACTGATATAATAGTGTTTGGATTGTAAAGCACTATTATTCTGTTTCAACTTCATAACTGTCCTCATTTAGAAATTAAGTGGTTAGCCTAAGGTCATAGTCCTAGAATTTGACTTTCTACTCCTCCAGTTTGGCTGTTTAAAGACCAATAAATCTACTTAGCCCCTCATTCTGACATTCATTTGAGTTGATTACAAAATCCTAAGCTTTAGGGAGCATGAAGCTCACAGCACAGCAAAAACCTACTTATGACTAAATTTTGTTGATGATAATGGCTTTCTTTAAAAGACTTAAAAATCGCCTGAAATGTTACTGCTGATAGTATAAAGAACTAGAAAAAATATCAGAAAACACAATAAATCAAGTATTAACACATACTTCATCTAACAACTGGTATCTAAACTGGAATTTGTTGGAATACCCCTACTGTTTCCAATATATCTTTATTTAACAAAAGGTGAACTGATTCAAAGTTTATTTTATAGGTCTAACAAAGTAGACCAATACTAGTGTCTCCACTTAATAGAGCAAAGAAAAGTTATGTAACCTTTTGTTTTGTTTTGTTGGTCGTGTGGCTTGAACTCTGGGCCTGGGTGCTGTCCCTCAGCTCTTCACCTGAAGGTGAGTGCTCTACCACTTTAGCCACAGTGCCACTTCTGGTATTCTGATGGTTAATTGGAGATAAGAGTCTCACGTGGCAGGAGCTGGTATCTCACACCTATAATCCTAGCTACTCAGGAGGCTGAGATCTGAGGATCTCCTGGTTCAAAGCCAGCCCAGGCAAGAAAGTCCATGAGACCCAGAGTTCAAGTACCACAACTGACCCCAAAAAAAAAAAAAAAAAGGTCTCAGGAACTTTCCTGCTTGGGCTGGCTTTGAACCTCAATCCATAGATCTCAGCCTCCTGAGTAACTAGGATTACAAGTGTGAGGCACTGGCACCTGTCTTTTTTTTTTTTTTTAATTTTGTGTTCCTGGAACTTGAACTCTGGGCCTGGGTGCTGTCCTGAGCTCTTCAGCTCAAGGTGAGTGTTCTACCACTTGAGCCACAGTGCCATTTCCTTATGTAACTTTATAAAGCATCATTAGTGATTTAATAACACAAGCATATCTGAGCTTAACACCATATGCTTTCTAATTTGTCTCAAAAGTCACACAAAGAAATTGCTTCTTCCTTGCTTCAATTCTTTTCATAGGATTTTCCTGGAATCAGTTCCAAGTTTACTTTGGCATAATGAAGTATTACAGTAAGCACACATAGTTACTTTTACTGGTGCCTTAGTAAATTTGTTAATAGGCTCAAAGCAATTCATTTCTTTGAAGTTTTAAAAATTTTTATTCTTTACAATTTAGCTCAAAGTGAAAAGCCTGAACATAGTTTTTTTTTTTTAAGCCAGGACTTCTAAAAGTCCTGTTTCTATATTGATGTATTTTAGCACAATGTAACTACACTTGAGGGACAAAGTCCATAGAATAAAGTTCATTTAGTATTCAGAAGTAGTACTGTACCTGTTTTCAACTTTCTTAATGAGGAACCAATTGGATATTATTGCTCCAGTAGGCTTTGACATTGAAAATTTAATTAAATGGGACTTAATTAAAATTAACTCTCTAATATACATGCAGTACATAACATGATTTTCATGTGACTCAAAACATTTGAATCCAGAAACCATTTAAACAGTTTGTCTTCCACTAACATCCTTAAAGGTATTTTAGATAATAAACTCTTTCCTGGGACACAGTCAGTTAAGAAATATTTGTGTGTGTGGGAGGGTAGTTGTGTAGGTGGGAGGGAAGGGATGGTAGGGGGAAAACAAAGGAGGAGGCAACAATGCTCAACAGGAAATGTATTCATTACCTTGCTCATGTAACTGTAATCTCTCTGTATAGCATTTTTACAACAAAAAAGTACAAAAAGAGTATTTGTGTCATATTTCAGTTTTCCTGAAATGAGCAATTGGAGGAACTGGAGACTGTAAGTTAAAATGGCCATGTTTAATAGAGGAATAGAAGGATGGCTCCATTGAGGTCCTGAGAATCCACTAACAATGTTCCATCACCAGTTGATAAAAATGGTCAACATGTGTTTCAGACATTCCAGTTTTTACTGTATTTCTAGGTTAGAATCCCAACAGTTTGGGATTTGGTTTCCTTAAATGGCTGGGACTTGTCAATGTTTTGAACTGTCCAATGGAAGATTCAATAATCAGTTTTCAAAATTATACAGAAGTTAAATCAGAATAATTGATTTAGTGTTAACTTTGATAAGGAAAATTTACTCCAAAGTGTGATCTCTGCCTCCTTCCCTTCCCCTGTGGTCCCCTCCCCTCCCCTTCCTTTCCCTTTTCTTGCCGGTCCTAGGGCTTGAAACTCAGAGCCTGGGCTCTATCCTTGAGCCAGTCTGTGCTCAAGGCTAGTGCTCTACCACTTGAGCCACAGCACCACTTCTGGCTTTTTCAGAGTAGTTTATTGGAGCTAAAGAGTCTCATGGACTTTATTGCTTGTGTTGGCTTTGAACTGCAGTCCTTAGATCTCAGCATCCTGAGTAGCTAGGATTACTGATGTGAGACACTGATACCTGGAAATCAAAGTGTGATTTTGAAAACTGCATAACCTTACAGTTATTTGAGCTTTGGTTATAGCAAGGTAAAATTGATTATAAGAGGTGAACTGATCACAGGATTACAAGAGACACTGAAGGAACAAATTGCAAACATAAAATATTCTCTCTATCCTTATAAAATGAAAACATGACAAATGTTGATTTTAAATATTTATCAACATCACAGAAAAGTCTGTTTATTAGAATTAAATCCAGTGCCTGGAGCTATAGAATGATCTGATTCAAGGAAGTCTGAGAAAGCTTTATTTTCATTAAAAGTGGGCTTCACTGTGTTTTGCAGAAGTCAACTAGTTGATATGAGAAAATAACTTTTTTGTGACACTAATGTAAGAAATGATTCAGATAATTCATTTTAATGGATCTGAAAACTACTGGTAAAGGGATTATTTATTAATTATAGATTATTAATTGTAATGAGAAATACAATGTTTGCAGTGGGACTATCTGGTCAATTCTAACAAATGACCAATTTTACTATGAACCTATAATGGTAGAAATGACATTGTGGACCTAATTATGCAATGGGAAGAATGCAAACTACCTAGACTGTTTCCAGCCAGGTGTTACTGAAAGAACACATCAGAGAACGATATGACAAATTCAGAATGGGGAACATTGTGGACTAAATATATTAATGTCATGAAAGACAACAAAATCTTCAGGGGAATTCTACATTAAAGATTACAGATCATGAACAGATCATGGATTAAAAAAAATCCACAAAAAAAGCAACACCAAACAAAACCAAATAAAATCAGGCTGAATGCCCCAAGTCAAAAGATGATTCAGAATGTCCTTCTCCTGGTTAAGCAGTGTTAAATAAAATCAAGAGTCTAACCACGATGGACTCAGATAACATTGTGTCTGAGGTCTAGTCCAATGAAGTCACTGTTTGACTGTAGGCAAGTTACTTACATGCCTCCTCCCAGATATTCCTGTGAAAGTGATAGGCAACATTCCCTTCTTTCTAGGGCACACTGTTCTTTTGTCTCTGGATTCTCTCCTCAAGAGAAGCCTGGCCCAGCAAATCACTCTCAGGGAAGATGTATTTTTACTAATCTGGATGGTGACACTGAACTTTATGGGAATATATTGTCCTGGCTTTGAAAATAGCTTTCTTCTATTTCCATTGGAATAATTTGGCTCTTTACCTTAAATGTTATATGATGACACTGACTCAGCTCTATGTCTCTTGTGCAGGTTCTCTATTCTCAGAAGAAAAAAAAATCTCATAAAACCCATTTACAATATATCAACAAAACTGGCAGGAATCTTAGGTCCTAATGTCTGAAATTATCTGTGGCCATGATTTATTATACAAGTTTCACTGTTATAACCTGGCAATTAGGAGGTATTGATAAATGTAAACATATTATTGATGTCAATTAAAAAAAAAGCACAAGACTGATGAGTGCTCCAATGTGTTCTGACACAGCAGTTAGATAGTAATGCCCATCAATACACATTGAGCTACTACAAACAGAGAAGAAATTAGGCTGCCAGGAAACAAAGGGTGCTTTCACATTAGATACGAAATTATTTAAACAGATAAGCAAGTGTTTAACAGGAATTTCTAACAGCACTAATAGGCTATAGAAAAACACAGCTCATTGGAGATTCATAGAAAGTAGGCAAGGAAAGTATTTAAGAGGGATCAAAGAACATGATACATTGACTTAGTTAACGGGTAGGCCAAGGGCTAGGGCTAGTGCTTTCTGATTATTAATTGATGTCCATCTACCACTCCAGAACATAAAGAAAAAGGGTTTTCAGAATAACTTACTAGGATATACTTTAATATTTGTAGTGCTCTGTGTTTTGGAAAACCTAAACAGTGTTAAATTTATTTTCACATAAATAACATGATCAAAGTTCATTATCTATGTGTAGGGGAAAGGGTACAGGTCTAAGTTATTGAGAAAATAGAATTTGTTCAAAAAGGGAATTAAAACCAGGTGTGGTGGTACATATCTACAACCCCAGCTACTAGGGAGGCAAAAGTAGGAGGATCGAAAGTTTAAAGACATCTGAAGTGGTAAGCAAGATCCCATTTCTAAATAAAAACAAAAGGGCCGCGGACATAGCTCAAGTGGCAGAGAACTTGCCCCAGCAAGTGCGAGACCCTGGGGCGGGGAGGGGGGAGGAAGAAGGGGAGAAGGGAGGAGGGAGAAAGAGATATATAATAATTCAGCTTTGGTCAAGATGGATTTCAAGTGTGAATATCTCTTAGGCATACAGGCCAACATTTTGAGTGAAAAAAACTGAAACTGAAATTTCAGAAAGGAGATATGGTATAAGACATCAGAGTTATATTAGCAGCCTTATATGCTGCTGCAAATAATAGTGTTGGTGGAGTCATTTTGGGAAACAGACTGGCAGTCTCTCAAAAAGTAAAAACATAGTTTTACATGACCTGATAATTCTATTACTAGGTATATACTCAAGAGAAATAAAACTGTTTCCAGAAAACTATACAGAAACTTGTACATAAATGTACACAACAACAGCATTTGTAAGAGCAAAGAAGTAGAAACAAGTCAGATGTTTACCAACCGAGTTTATCAACTGAATGTGAATTATATTTCAATAAAAACTGTTAAAAGTATTCAAATAAGTTGTGAAAAACATACTCTTGTGATATTAACATAGCAGTGTTTTCTTCATTACAAGACTGAAATTATCGTAGAGATTTTCATCAGTGAACTAGAAATTCAGTAGTATTAAAGTTAAGAGAAATCAGAGCATGAAATTTCTAGGCAGTTTCCTTAGAAAAAGCTTGCCAAACACTGGTTTGGCCAATCCATTCTAACTTAAGCCCTGAACATATCGTTCCTTCGGGTGTTCGAACATTTGGCTCAGTGCATTTGTGCTTGTCTCAGGTTTGGCTCCCCAAAGGCACTGTTCCCAAGATTCCTCACTGTTCTCAAGGTAATCTTAGACTTGATTCCGAGAATAATGTACATAGCTAACAGCTGTGGATAGTTTCAGAACAGACCACAATATAGAACATACTCATAATAATCTTGAAAAAATTTTACTTTTCTGGTATATAGCTAGTAATCCATCTTCTTTTCTTCCTACATATTCCTCTGCTAGGAGACAAAATGTATGGCTATCTTAATTTCACCTACATTTAGAAAATACTTCCTATGAAGACACAGGGCACTGGATATTCTTGTTGTTATGGTTTATGTGACAAACTTGTTCCCAGAGTACAGGATAGAAAACCTATAATTTATATCATAGCATATACACAGTAGTACTAGTAAAAATATTCCCCATAGAATATTGAATAACTTCTCCATGAGATAAAGACTCCATTCTTGAGGACACATCTTTGATATCCTTTTTGACACTACATCTTGTTATTTTGCTTGCTGTTAAAAGTACTGTCTGGTGCTTATTTTGGCAGCATATATACTACAATCATAACAATACAGGGAGGAATAGCATGGCCCCTGTGAAATTGTGAAGTGTTCCATATGCTCTTTATTGAAGAAATTAAGACAAGGAATCCAGAAGTTCACAGAATCCAATGAAAATGAAAATATAACCAATGAAAATCTTTGGGATACAGCAAAGATAGTCACAAAAAGAAAGCCTTATAGCTATGAGTGCCCACTTTAAAAAAAAACCTATAAAAATCCAACAACCAGACATATCAAATACCCTAATGAAGACAAGTGAGAACTAGCCAAACCCTGCACTAGCAGATGGAAATAATAAAGATTAAGACAGAAACTAATAATATAGGTTTCTAAAAACAAATAAACTATACAAGGATCAATGAAACAAAAGCTAGTTCTTCAAACAGCTAAGTAAATTGACAAATGCTTAGCCAATCTGACCACAAGGAGAACAGAAATGACACAAATAAAATTAGGGATGAAAATGGGGACATGACAATAAATAAATAAAAAGTGAAAACCAGAATATCTTGAAGAAATATAATGAAAATATATACTCAAACTGGAAAATCTAGAAGAAATAGATGTATTTCTATATAAACTCAATCTACCAAAATTAAACCAAGATAATAACTACTTCAATAGATCTATTGTAAGCAATGAGATTGAAGCAGTAATAAAGAATGTCCCAACAAAGAAAAGCCTAGGAACTAATCATGATGAAACTGGTTTCATGCCACATATGCAAAGTTTGATTCAGTGTAGGCAAATCAATAAATGTAATACAATAGGTAAACAAGATCAGGAATAGACAAGGTCTTCTGCTGCAGAAGGCCTCTGACAGTTCAACATCCTTTTATGACAAAAAATCTGATGAAAATTGGAATAGAATGAATGTATCTGATCATACTAAAAGTTATATTTGACAAACCAATAGCCAATATTATATTAATAAGGAAAAAATGAATCTATTTTCTCTTAAATTAGGAATGAGACAAGTATCTACTCTTTCCACTCAATCACTATAGTACTAGAATTCCTAGCCAGAGTACTAAGGCAAGGGAGAAATAAAGGGGATCCAAATATGAATGGAAAAAATAAATTTTCCATATTTGTACATGATACAATTCTACCACATGTTCCTAGATCTTGACAAACTGTCAGCAATATAGCAGGATACAAAATTAGCACACAGACACACAGACACAGACACACAGACACACACTCACACACCAGTACCTTTTCTGTACACTCAACAATGAACTGGATGAGAAAAAAATTGTAAGAACAATTCCATTTATAATAGCTAAAAAATACTTAGGAATAAACATAGGCCAAGGGAGTGAAAAATCTCAACAATGAAACCTATAAAACCCTGTAGAAAGAAACTGAAGAAGACACTAGAAGATGGAAAGACTTCCTATACTCACTGATGGTCAGAAATAGTATCATAAAAGTCATACTGACTAATCTATGTATTCAATGATCCCAGTATAGTTATTCACAGAAATAGAAGAATTCTAAAATTCATAAAATAGCACACAAAGTCCTAAACAACCGAAGAAATTTTGAACAACAATTACAAAAAGTAATGCTGGAAGTATCACAATACAAGGCCGAAAATTATACCACCGTGTGACAATAACAAAAGTAGCTTTGTACTAGCATAAATACAGACTCCAAACCTGGTGCTGGTGGCTCATGCCTATAATCCTAGCTACTCAGGAGGCTGTGATATGAGGATCATGGTTCAAAGTCAGCTCAAGTAGGAAAGGCTGTGAGATTCTTATTTCCCATGAACCACCAGAAAAACCAGAAATGGCATAGTGGCTCAAGTGGTAGATGCTCACCTTGAGCTGAAGAGTGAAGGGATAGTGCCTAGGTCCAGGGTTAAAACCCCACGACACAAAAAAAGACTCCAAGACTGGTGGAACAGATTAGAAGACCCAGAAATGAATCCATGTATCCTAGCCATATGATTTTGATGAGAGCCTAAGATATATTTTGGAAACAAGACAGTTTCTCCAAACAGTGATGGAAAACTGAATACTCAGATACAGATAAATTCAAAGTTAATCAGGAATCTTTAAGTCCTGAAACTGAAATTACTAGAGGATAGAGTAGCAAAAGTACTACAATTACTGGTATAGACAGTAACTCCCTGAAAAGAACTCAAGTAGCTCAGCAAATATAAATGAGTACAAACAAACTAAGCAGCACTAAGTTAAAAAGCTTCTATACAACAAATGAAGAAGTCAGTAGGCTAAATAGAATACAGACTGGGATAAGGAATCAATACATCAACAAGGTAGTAAAACCAGAGGAAGTTAAACATTAACTCAGCTAATAAGCCGGCAAATGAACTAAAAGCACACTTCTTGAAAGAGGAGTAAAGATGGCCAAAGAATACTTGTAGAAATGCTCAATATCTTAACACAAAAATGTGACTCAAAACAGCACTGAGATTCCATATCACTCTAATCAGAATGGCCATCATCAAGAAAATAAGCAACAAAAAAAGTTGAAGATGTGAGGAAAAAGGAAACATTATACAATCTTGGAGAAAGCATACATTAGTGCAACTACTACAGAACTAGGGCAGTCATTAAGGAGATTCCTTAAAAAAAAAAAGACCCAAAAAACTAAAAGTAGTAATACTACTGTTAAGCATTTAAAATTGCCCAGATGATGAATGGTATATATTCACAAGGGAGTAAAATGAAATGGAAGAATAAAATTATGTTATTTGCAGGGAAATGAATCTGGAAACCATCATATTAAATGAAGCAGGTTTAGAAGGATTAAGCTCATGTTTCCTATCATATAAGTATTGTAGACTTAAAAAAGTATACATACATACGTATGACCAGCCTGATTAAAGTACAATATATGCATGTATGAAATACCACGGTGAAACAATATGCACTTCAATAAAAATGATGTTATGGAGTTGAATTATGTCCTTTCTGAGGAGAAGGTACTGTGAGTGGAAGACGAACAGGTAATTGGGGAGAGTGAAAAAGGGCAAATATGCTAAAAATACTTAATGTACACAAATGAATACAGAGCGAAAAAGCTTGTTGAGATGGGTTTAGAAAGGAGAGTAGTGGAGGGAATGACGGAGGAGGTAACACTGACCAGGACTCATGGACATGTTAAAATGAAGCCCCCTTCCATAACTAATTGATGCTAAAAATTGAAAGAAAGAAGGAAAGAAAGCAAAAGAAAGGCAGAAAGAAAGAAAGGAAAGACAGAAGGAAAAAAGAAAGACAGATTGTCTGGAAGTATCACCCTGAACTCAAGAGTGTTATCAGTAGTTTCCTACTGGGTGAAAGAAAATAAAATTTTCAGTTGAAATGAATTTACTTAATTTATTAAAATAGAAGTCTGTATCTCTGTAAAAGCTAACAAAATAAAATTAATCAGTGGAACAAAGGTTTAGTTCTGCCCATCCTAGAGATTGCAGATGGTCATTAGGACATCAAAGACAACCTGCCCATTAGAAAGCAGGCTCTTAGTGTAGGGGTGATAGTCCTAATGGATTTACTCAGGGTTCCTTCTCAGCTTAGTGTAAGTTACTGGTCTCATAGTAGCTGCACTCTGTAATCTCCTGGAGAGCTTCAGACATCCTGATGCCTGAGTCTTCCTTAGAGATTCACATTCAATCGATATGGAGTAGGAAGGTCACTGGGATTTGCAAAAGTACCCAGGTGGTCCTAAGGCAGTCAAGGCTGAGAATTGCTGGCTTAAGGTGAAAAGTCTCATCTTTGAAGATATTATTAAAGGCCCGAGAGTCTTTGGTCCTTCCAATGAGGCAGTACAAACTATAAAGTTGAATTTAATGTCATGTATACTACAACCAAATATTTTAAAGTTAAGACTGATTTTTCTTTCTTTTCTTGGGAAAAATGTATTATGATTGTTTAGAAGCAAGCTAGTTATAGTTCTTTTTTCCAAATGTTACAGTGTGTTCAAGTAATGAAAAACTTGACTTGTATAGGATCTAAAGGATCTGAAAAAATGTAGTTGATATGGAATAGGCTAGTCTTCCTTTAGTTTACCAGTAAGGAAGACGAATAGCAATCAGGTAAAAGCTGGTCCTGTGTACTTTAATAAAGGGTTGTGGGAGTGCAAGTTTGTGGGAGCTCTTTCTTGCATGCTTTTTCTTGTGTACACAAAAACTTTAGATCCCTGATGTTGGCCTAAAAATATGCTGAATCCATTAACATCAACTGTGAGTTGACTTGCTCATGCTCTCTTCTTTTCTTTGAGTGAATTATTTCACCAGTAAGAAATAATCTTTGTAGCTTTTTGTTCAGCTCAATGACTGGTATTCTGGCTAATCTAATTATTGTGTTTGCTGCTGTAGGAGGAAAATCTTATCTTTCTGATCCCACTAGCAGTGCTCTGTCTGAGGGTCACAGGGAAGATGCAGTCAGGAGTTAGTACCTTATTCAGAGACCCACTGATTCTGAGTAAGTTGCTGGCTCGCAGTGGAAAGGATTGGCTAAAGTTATAAAGTCTATTTAATTCTAAGTTTTATAAAATTAATTCTATTAAAATGAAATAGGGTTAGGAATGTAGCTTAGTGGTAGAGTGCTTGCCTAGCATGCATGAAGCCCTATGTTTGATTCCTCAGTACCACATAAACAGAAAAAAGCCAGAAGTGGCGCTATGGCTCAAGTGGTAGAGTGCTAGCTTTGAGCAAAAGAAGCTCAAGGACAGTGCCTGGGTCCTGAGTTCAAGCCCCAGGAATGGAAAACAAACAAAAAAATATAACATAAGAGTATGGGGGAGTAACTCAGTAATACAATGCTTGCCCAGTCTATGCAAGACCTGGGGTTTCATCTCTAGCACAAAACAAAACAAATAAAAAAAACCCCTACAAGATTAAAAAAAAAACACTCAAAAAATAAGATTCTACCACGAGGCAACATGGCATGGTGATGCACCTCAAACTTCATCTGTCTGAGCTGGTTCTGAACTTCCCCAAACTTCAGTTTTTTCACCTGTAGAATGAGGTCCTACAGAGAAGGATAGAGTATAGTGAATGTCTCATGTCTGCTCCACTGGTATATAGTGGGAAGTCAATAAAAGTGAACCTTTTTCTTTTCTGTAGTCAATAAATGGCCACAATTTGAATCCGTTTCTATAGGCTCTTTATCTCTGATTATACTTTCATTGAAAATCTGAATTTTTGATAGATTTGTGTAAGCAAAGTATCGTTGCAAAAACATTAATCCATGTGATTTTTCATATAATTCTCAGGCATGTTTGAATTTACATAGAATTCTCTCAAAGGTGAGGTTATGTTGACGATCTGTGTGTTTAAGCCATCTGTATTCCATGAGGCTCCAAAGACATAAATTGTGAGGCAAGGGGAGCCAGGCTCAGTATGTAGTATTTGGTTCCTTGTCTAATAATGCTCCATCTTTCATTTTTTTTTTTTTTTTTTTTGCTGGTCCTGAGGCTTGAACTCAGAGCCTGGTTGCTGTCCATGAGTCTTTTGTTCTCAAGGTTAGCACACTACCACGTGAACTACAGTGTTACTTCTGGCCTTTTCTCAGTAGTTTACTGGAGATCAGTGTCTTATGGACTTTTTGCCTGAGCTGGCTTTTTGCCTCAATTCTCAGATCTCAGCTTCTTGAGTAGCTAGGATTACAGGTGTGAGGCACTGGTGCCCGGTTACAACCCAAACTTCTAACTTCTTTATGGAGGAATATAAACTTCATATGCTATCCCAAGAAGTTGATGAAGGATGATGTGGGCATGGAAAGGAACATGGAATCTGATTTAGCAAATTGTTTTTCTTTGGATGCTGATTGCTTGTTTCCCTGGACTTTCCCAAAATGGGAAATGGGCTACCTCAACGTCTTGATTTTTTTTTCCTAATTTCCCACCCACCTTAACTTGGTATTATTTAAACCATCTGTGGGCCAAGAGCAATCAGTTTTACCTGAGGTCCTGGGTACAAGTTAGGGAATGAGTACTTACTGATCTATGGCTTGCTTAGATCAATCTAGAATGCACTCATTTATGTGTGAAAAAGGACATAACCTGTTGAAATTAAACCTATATCTAATCTCTATTCACTTACTCAATTTAGGTCATTTGGGACAGATAATTCATTAATCTTACACTATGAGGAGTCTTGGAAATCTATGTGCCCAATTCCTTACTTTTTACAGGTTCGACTTAAGAGGGAGCCAGAGATTTCCTGGTACTGCTACACTGTACTAACTCAGGGCAGATTGTGAAGGGAAATCCTAGCAACTTAGTATGAGTTGCCGTCTTTTCCTTCCACTGAACAGAAAATAAGTGAAAATTACTTCTAGGGCAATATGAAGTAAAAATATTTGAAAAAAAGGAAAATACTTTCAACTTATTTACTTCTATGTCAAAACTAAGATCACCATGTACATCTTAGAGAAGTTTTGAAGCTCATTTGTTATTTAGAACTGATCAATATTTGAAATGAATGTCTTAATTACCAGATGGAGAATGATATAACATTTGTGATGTATTAACTGACACTGGTATTCAAAATTCACATCAAGTACAAAAGTAACAATTTAAGCATGATAGATCTAGGGATGCAGCTCAACGGTAGACTACTTGCCTAGCATATACAAGGCCTAGGGTTCAATCTACCACATGGCAAAGAGAATAACATTAGATAAATGCTTTTAGAGAGATTAAATGTCAAATATCATGGATATTTAATATCATGGATATCCCTTGATTAAATACCAAGGAAAGACAGCTACTGAGGTATATCTTGCTGAAAAACATTTTTCTCTTCGTATCTGCCCTTCCTAGTATGTCTCAGGGGAAACAAAGACATACTCAGTTTTTTAGACCAAAAGATGTATAATTTGTAGAAGCATCTCCAACAGCACTAAGAACACTATCCTTCAGATATACATGCAGGTAATATTCATTAATTTGGAAAGAAAATTCAATTGCAGAGAGTAAGTGCTCAGAAAAATGAGTGTATTTCCTCATATACCTAGTGGGCACAAAGATCAGTTCCTCCCTGCCAACTCCCAGAAATACAAATTAACATAAGCAAGAGGAGCCTCTTTTGTTGCCCTCTCTAAGATCTGTGACACTGCTCCTTTGTCATCTTGCAGGAAGATCTGCATGAGCACTGGTGTCAATTCTGATTATTTGAAAGAACAAGCTAAGCAGTGAGGCATCAAAAGGTTGCCACTGAAGGGTCCTCCAGTGATTGCTTGTCAAGAAAAGCACAATTGAGCTGCAACCTTCAGATCTGTGGGGGAGATTCTGAGCAAACATTTCTTAAATAAGGTGGCTGAACTTTAACATTTTCAGAGAGGTTTTTCTTTTTCTTTTCAAGGCAGAGTTTTTTTTGAGAAAGGATAAAGGCGCCTGGTCTCTAGAAATCAAACTATTTGTGAGCCTACAGAGGGTGCTACCTTCTAATAAGAGTTTAAACAAACACTTATGAAAAGGAAACACATGTCTTGCTGCCTTCCCTCATCTTCAGTGTCTTGTTTGCCTTTTGTGAGGTACAGCAGCCCACAGTGTGAATCCTCTTCTGAGAGCTGGCTCTCAAGTGAGAAAAGATGCAGGCGGCCCTCCTCTTAATTGTGTGTCCGTGGAGAACCACTCAAACATGCCAAAACCTCAATTTTCTCAGTTACAAGACAAGGACAATAGTGTCTCACAGACTGCCTTTGTGAGAAAAGAGATGATGTATCTTACAACTTAACAGAGTAGTATAAGACAGCAATGCTGACATACATCATTGGAACATCAACTTCACCACCCGCTTCCTCATCAAATACAATTGTCTCTTTATGAATGTGCTAAGTTAGGAAAAGAAATGACTCACCCAGATCATGAAGTAATGTTGCTCTGAGCTGAGATCAGCTGTTGTGCAGACCTCTGCCTATGAGACAAAGGTACTTTCTGTAGCAGATTTAATAGTAAATCCTTCAATGAATTCTAGAGTGAACTGTGGTGGTAACTAGAAAGAATGGAGGAATACAGTGGAGATTCCCTGGTGCAATTCCTGCAGAAGTTTTCTATATATGGTATTAACACAGCCTTATAAGCTTTTCTGCATATGAGAATATGCTACATAACTACTGTAGTACACAAAAGTAGCAGAGGCAAAGGAGACTTCTTCTAGAAAGGAAATGGAAACTTGTATTCATGTCAATCTTGGAGGCATCACACAAATTTAATGGACAATATCTAATCAAATGAGAGACATCCCTTTGATAGAGATGCATCACTGTGGGAATGTTACTGCCCCAGACTTGAACATTCACTGGAATTCCTAGGAAAAGCAAATAGGAAGAAAATTACTTTAGATTCTTGTGTGAAGAGGTCTTTTTATAGCTGCAGAGGAGCTATATATTGAACAGACTAAAAAACTGAATGTCAAACCAAGGCCTGGCTATAAAACTAAACAACCTTTCTCATTGCTCTGCTTTCTTAAACTTCAAAAGGGGGCTAGGGAATTTTTCACTCATATTGAAAAATTCCATATATCAAAAAGATACAGGGTTCACTTAAGATCCAATTCTGCTCATTGTATATAAATGTGTGTTGCCTTCCAGAGGGCTTTTATTCAAGTTCAAGAATAATACTCACATCTCTAGTACCACTGACTGCTTTATTATCTTTTAAACACAGGTCAGTCCTTTGATCTAAGCTTAGTTGATCTATATAGGCACAAGTGAAAGCAGAGCTAGGATATGATTGTTAAACTCTAATTCTAGTCTATTAAATATAAGAATAGATGTTACCTAGACCAAAAGAGACAAATGAAAAAGGTAAAGTTTTGATGAACCTCAATTCTATTCCAATTCTGTGTCCAAAGACATTATAAAGTCAATTCGTATTATGTGGCACAGAGTAAATATTTGATAAATACCTAGGGAAGGAAACCATGAGTGTAGAACTGAAAAATAAAAAGTGTAATTGATTGCTAAGAAGCTAGTCAAAAGTAAGAAGTCTAAGCAAGAAGAAACCAGTACTAGCATTCAGGAGTGGTTAAATCCTTCAAAGGGGACTTCTGAAGTATATCAAGACAACAGAACTTTGCTAACAAGCCCCCTCAAGTGAGGTATTTGATCTCTGTGTTCATTCAGTTAGTCCACAGATACTTACTGAGTATTAGCTCTAGGCAGAGCTGACCTACATATAGTGAATACTAATCAGAGCAAGCACTTGTGTAGGGCTTACTATATGCCAACATCTTTTCAGGAGCTTTAAAATAGTAACTTACTTGATTCTCACCATAATCCTGTTATCCTTACTTGCTTTTTTCCATTAGGCACTGAGAGGTTAAATATTGTGGTCAAGGTCATATAGGTGACCAGCCAAGTCAGACTAGCAGAACTAAGCAGGTTGGTCCTAGAACCCCCACCCTGCTCTTACTCATAAGGTCAGTTCTGTCATGGCCCTGTCTTATCAATGATAGGAAAAAAGAAGGCATTGAAGAGAATTATACTAGGCATTGCTAAGTGCTGTCATGAACAATGGGAGGGTAGCTGTTTTAGATCATATGGTCATGAAGGCCCTCATAAGGTGATAAAATCTGAGTGAAAAGAGGAAGATCCAAGGCAATCTAGGGAGGGATCCCTTAGGCAGAGGAGATAAAGGCTAAGAAGGGAACAGAGTATGAAAGAGGGCAAGAAGGTAATGGGAGTAATGTGAGTAGATGAGGGTCTCAGAGGACCTCATGGACACATCAGATTTTGTTGTCAGAGTGCTATGAAGCTCCTGGAGGGAGGGAGGAAGGAGAGGGATGCTTTGAGTTGATTCTTTCTTTGGAAAAAGATCAATCTTATAATGTGAGAACAGAACAAGGGACACAGGGAGGCAGGTGAGGTGGCAACTATACTACAGTGCTATATACAGGATGGTGTGAGAGAATACCTGACTCTACCTTACTTCAGGCCTTTGGTTCACAGCCAATTCATACTACCATGTATTGAAGTGGCTTGGGAGTACACCATGTTTCACCTTCTGGCTATCTGAATGGTTGCTTTACTTTGGGATGACTTGGCCTGACAGTAAATAAGCAGAAGTCAGCCAGCTGCTAAAGTATGTCAGGTAAGTTTTCTGAAGGGATGAGAATGCTGACTTTTGTCAAGCCTCTGTGAGGAGGAGATGACATGCTATATTCCATTAGGTTATGGTAGAAGTGGTGGCCTTGTAAGTATTGTAGGCAACTAGCATATTTCATAATAGGAAGATACAGTTGCCAAGATGTCCTGAGGAGGGTGCCCTCACGCTGCAGCTCTAGTTTGCTTTCAGTACAGATTATGACTCTCTAGTATGTATTCAGTAGAGATATACTGTGGATGTTAGCACAAGGATTGGTCCAGTTCCCTCCCCTGTATTCCCCTCCCACCCCCAGGTGTTGGGGATGGGACATAGAGCCTTTGTGTATGTGAGGTAACCATGTTTCCATTAAACTACACCTGCAACCCTGATCTTTATATTTTAAGAACAGAGCATTCCAAATCAAGAAGTAACACAGATAATAAGACATAACACAAGAAATAGTGGCATAGATTATTTACAGGCCCTTTTTTAAAGCATTTTATTCTGAACACTTTCATACTAAAGATAAAAACCAGCCTGTTTTGGAAATGGTTGCCAATATCTGCACAGAGAAAGTACCAATGAATGGAATCTGAATTTATGTAAAATACACACTCAAGCTGCTTGCTTTTCTAAGTTGTACTGCTAAGGGATCCCAAAAATTTAACTACTGGTAAAAATGCAATCATTATAGATTTTTCCAAGTGGAAAATCGGCAACTCTCATTTAATGGACAGATTAGTTTTTTTCTGATTATCCCATTTCTTTTCATGCCTTAGGTTAACCATCATTTCCTAAACCTGTTGAAATGAATGGGACTTATTCTATTGTGAGGTAAGTATGGAACTCAAGGATTCTCAGAATCTGAAATATAAAACTATGTTCCATTATGTAGGCTATAACACCATATTTAATCTTGATATAAAATACAAATTAAAGCTTTTCATATTGTTTTGTGTTTGAATTCCTTTTTGAGTCATGTATGAAGGTGGATCAGGGAAAGAATAGATCTGAAGTAATCTCAACCAATCAGGAATCTCCCAAAGTGCCAAAAATTCCCATTATAAAATATGGTAGAACTTTGAAAATAATAATGGGTTTCACCTCTGCACTTTCTTTCTTTTTCTTTTTTTTGTTTTGGTTAGTTGGGGGGCTTGAACTCTGGGCCTGGGCGCTGTCCTTCAGATCTTCAGCTAAAGGCTAGCACTCTACCACTTGAGCCACAGAGCCACTTCTGGTTTTCTGTTGGTTAATTGGAGTCTCACTGACTTTCCTGCCTGGGCTGGCTTTGAACTTGATCATCAGATCTCAGCCTCCTTAGTAGCTAGGATTACAGGTGTGAGCCACTGGTGCCCGGCTCACCTAAACAAATTTGTTGTAATTAAGAGAGAAAAACAGTTGAAAAAGGAAATGGAGCTTATGGTATAACAACAGTGAAAAGAACTGTTTTCTTAGAGGGTAAGTAAACCAATGCTGTAGGTTTTGACATTGAAATCCCTACCACCTGAGAGCCCATGCTGCCACATGCTCCAGCCCAGATCAAGTTCATCTGTGGACTCGTACAGAGTGAAAACAAAACACCTTCCAGGGGCTTTATGCAGCATCATGCAGCTGTGTTTTGTATTATACATACTAGGATATACCTTCCATGTGCACTAATTGTGGCTCATCACCCTTTCTGTTCATCCTGAATTGTGATGAAAAATACTAGGAAAAGGAGGATATATTTATACTCTGGCATATGTCCACACATGCTTGTAAAATATATCTTATAGACTAAGATTAAAAAACGGTTAAAGTTTTTCACATTAAAAACCTCCACATTTCATAAATCATGAGAGCTCAGCTTTTCAGAAGGATCAGTCCTTGAAAATAGAAAGCTGGTAATTTTCATGTCATCCTTGAATTTGATAACATAAGTTCACCTTGCTATGTCTGCATTAGGAAAAAGGACAGAATTTCATGATCCTGAAGTGTAAATCATAAACATCAAAAGCAGTGATGTCCAACCAAGGAGGAAATGTCAAAGTTGAAGGCTCTAAATGAAAAACAGTGAAACTCACTGAGGAATCTTACCTGTCGACGGATTAGTCCAAGGTCTCTTTTGGCTTTATTCACTAGAGCTTGAATTTCTACAGGATCCTTTACATTTTTATTTTCTCTAAAGGCATCTCTTATCCTCCTGACAGCATACGTTCTAAATGAATTCAAAGAAAAAAAAGGTGTCAGCATGTCTAAGGATATGCTTTTAAGTCAATTTAAAAGCTTTTCCTCTAGAGTTAACTGTAGAATATTCCGTAGTACATAATACAGTTTTAATATGCTCATGGAACAGATCAATCTCTTACTATTCTAGGATGACTAAGCAAAAAGATTTAGAAAAATAAATCTACCCCCAACAAGTCACTTACAAATGGCAAACTACTACTATGTTCCTTAGATTACTAGGTCTTTAGTTATTCATGTCTGGCTTTCCTCCATTAACATGGATAACTGAATCTTACTGTACAGAGACAAATCAAGAAGTCAGAGGTTAAATGATGCAGAGGTTAAATGATATACATGGGTCAAAATACTGATCAGTTTTCAACCCCAGTTCCATCTTACCATCCTTAGGTTCTGCTTTCTCTGTATAAAAGGTAAAGCTGTGGTCCACATCAGGATGATACAAGTGAAAACTGTGGAATTATGCCAAGTTGCTTTTTCTCTATCGCGAAATTGTACACACACATGCCTCTATTCATTTACTTCCCCTATACCAAAAAAGCCAAAGGCAATGCTGTGGCTTGCATCCTATGCCAGCTTCTTAACATAGGGACAGGTGCTTTAGCTGTTAAAGATGCCTACTACACTCAAGTAAGATGGAAGGATTAGGCTTTATTATGTGAGTCTGAATTTTGGCACAAAGCTTGGTACTTAGACTCAGCAATCAAAGTTATTCTTTCTTTTATCATTCTGGTTTTACCTGAATGCAATCAGTTTTCTCCTCCCTCATGTCATGGCCTCACCTTTGTCTGTGACATCCTTAGGGTCACTCCATTGCCTATAGAAAGGAGTGATCTGAGCAGTTAGCCACACAGAACAATCAACAGTTCTTCACCAGACATGCTCCAACACTCAGCCAGCTTGGCCTAATACTCACATACTGACCATCTACTTCATATTGAACAAGAGACTGATCTAAGGAGCAGGGCTCAAGATGGATATACCAGGCATCATTTTCTTTACTCTTTTTATGATCTCAGATTGCTCTGCCTTTTAACTTTCAACTCCAGCTAAAGAATCCATGAACACTACTGGACCATTTAGCAATAGAAGGAAATGGAAGCAAAGGAATGAAAAAACAGAGAATCTCAGGAGTTGAAGGTGGGATGTTGGGAAATTCGTATAGACTGTGAAATCTTATAGTACAAATTATGTTCCAGATAGACAGTTGTAAGTAAAAAAAATTTACATTAAAATGCAAATGTCAGTATTTTCTTTTTTTTTTTTTTGTATTCAAAAGCAAGAGTAAAACTACATCTTGTAACATCGGAGTCATAATGGAGAAGGCAGAGTTTAGGAACTTGTCCTTGTAGAAGCTCTGCTTTTAACTATGTTGGAACCAGCCAGAGGATTCATAGAGGAGAGTGCCTCAGTATCAATCTTAGGGGCTGTAATGATTGGAAAGGGGCCACAGGATAACTTAAATGGGACTCATTTGCTTATATAGGGACATATGAAAGATTGCCAAGAGAATGAGATTCTTTTTATGTCAAGGTACTAATCTAACAAGATCTTAGATGATAAGACAGTAAGCACACAGCAATTTCTGGTGTACTTTCTTGCACAGTATCTTTGTTCTTCTCAGCCAGTCACTCCAAAAGCTCTAAGACAGCTTTTTCCTGCATGGTGACGGGAGCAGAGAAAAGACAAAGTAATTTAACTTTATATTTTTATCCATAAGCAAAATTGTTTTTATAAGCTTAACTGATCTTTGGGAATTATCTTTATTATTATTTGTACATTTTTATTGTAAAAATGTTGTATTGAGGGGTTACAGATGTGAGCAAGGTAATGAATACATTTCCTATTGAGCATTGTTGCCTCCTCCTTTGTTTTCCCCCTACCATCCCTTCCTTCCCACTGCCCCCCCACCTCCCAACCGAAGTTGTAAAGCTCATTTTCAAGTAGCTAAAAGTATTACATGAAACAGAAAAGCTCAAATTTCTATTAATGTTTAAGAAAAGAACAGTATAACATTCTCAAATTCCTATTAACGTTTAAGAAAATAACAGTATAACATTCTCAATGATTATCAGTTGAGTATAAGGTCCAAGTTCAGAATATTTTGATCTACATTTTTTCCGTGTGCGTGTGTGTGACACTGTCCTTCTGTTTCTTTTGCTTGAAGTTAGCATACTCTACCATTTGATCCTGTTACTTCTGGCTCTTAGGTAGTTTTCTGGAGGGTTTCATGGACTTTTCTGCCAGAGCTAGTTTCAAACCATCATCCTCAGATCTCAGCCTCCTGAGTAGCTAGGATTACAGGCAAGAGCCACCAGCGTCTAGCACTCTGCGTTCTTATTTGTCTCCCCTGCTCTCCTAAGTCCTTTCCTAAGCAGATTGGCTCGAAATCCTGGAATTACATGTGTTGAAATCAATCAGTTGTTCTGAGTGTTTGAAATGAATGATACAATGGCCCTCTTCAGATCTTGTACCTTTTACCTTTATTCTTTGCTGCTGAAGACATTTCACTGTCACCGAACCACAGAGCTACTACTGCATAAGCACTGTATTTCTCATCATGTTAATTAACTTCAAATGACACAATTCTGAGAAGGTGAATACAAAGGTAGGTAAATCCTTTTTGTGGGAGGGCTAACAACTAAGTACTATGATCCTGCCCTTGCTCCTGCCCCATTTTTATCATTGGCCTCTTTTTTGCTAGCAATTGAAGTAAACTATTTATCCTCAAACACATTCTGACTTTAAGCCTCTTGACTTTATCGTTGAGCAAGAATATTTCAAAGAAAAATGTGCAGATACTATAAGGAAAAGGTCAGCCAGCTGGTATGCAATTCCTTGTAAGGAGATCTTCATAGAAGCAAGATGTTGATTAAATAAGGCATGAAACACAAATAACACATTAAATACATGTACCTTAGCCTAGCTCTTTGTTGAAGGTCATTATCGTTAGTTTATTTCAGCACAAATGAGGACATGGTTGAAATTCCAGGCAGAGCAAAACAAAAACACAAATTCAGAAAAGGAGAACAGGACCAAATAGGAAGAAGCAGCCTGCATCGACAGAACAGTTAAGGCCATGCTTGCTCTCCACCCTCCTGAAACCTACTGCTTCTTTGAGCTAGAGATTCTCATAGGACTTCTTTTCCTTCCCCAGACTTAGCCTTTTACTCTACCAAGAGATTATAAGTGTCCACAGGTTCATGTAGCTGTCTATTCTGTCTATCCTTCACTGGCCAGTCTTGCAAGGCTAAAACTTTCCTGAGATTGCTCCACTCACCCAAGCTTCCCAGCAGCAAAGCATCACAGCAGGTAGTAATGAAAGTGCCTGAGGTCTTGCCTTACTATCTCTCTCTCCAGAACAGCTGCAGACCAAATGCAGGCCATAATCAAAGCCTCCAGCAATTGGATGCTCATTTCTGGCTTTACCATCCCAACTGTGATTTGCCCAGTTTATGTAATGCCTCTTGTTCCTGCCATTCTTCATCATCCCAAATACTTGCTTCTCTGCTTAACCATCCTGTAAACAATATATATGCCTATTTTTGCTTGTCTCCAAGCATCCTCAAACAAGTATCCAGGGGAAAAACAAACATACTAGCCTGACCCTTTCTAGGGAAAACTCTTGTCTACTTTTAACTGCTTTGAAGGATATGACCTCCTTCTTGCCTTGACTGAAATGTGTCTTGCTCGTAAGGATAGTGCTGCCTTCAGTTTTTCAAAGAAATTTCTAAGGACTGCATGCTGGTGTGTTGTTGCATCTGCTGCTTCCAAATTATCAGTGACCCATACAAATCCTTGAGGTCATCCCATGATTAGACCATGTAGTATGCCTCTGTGATACTTTTATTCTGTTTACCTGTCCAGGTTTAGTCTCAAGCTTTAATATCCAAGGGCACTTACTTCAAACACAGATCACTAATTTTAATTAAGAACTATCACAACTTTTAGCCAGATGTACACACATCTGTAGATGTGGGTAGTATATGGACAGTATAGATGTAGACATATCTATACTGCCTGCACTTTTGAGAATTGTGGCAGTTCAAGGCCAGCCTGGGTTATGGTTGAGTTCGAAGCATGAGAACGAAGATTTTAATAAGTTTTTAAGCTCATCAAGTTTTATAATGAGCTAAATGATTTGCAATCTTTAATCTTAATAATTTTTTCTTTGGCTAGGTATGGAACTGTGGACCTTGTGTATGCTTAGCACATGCTACATCCCCACTGAAGTATACCTTAACCCCATCCTTTGCAATCTTTTTTTTTTGAGCCACAGCGCCATTTCTAGTTTTCTGGTGGTTTATTGGAGATAAAGGGTCTCACAGACTTTTCCTGCCTGGGCTGGCTTTGAACTGCGATCCTCAGATCTCAGCCTCCTGAGTAGCTAGGATTACAGGTGTACGTCACCAGCTTCTGGCTTCCTTTGCAACCTTTAACTGAGGAATAGATATCTACTAGGTAGAGGGTTTCACATTTACCCAGTTTCTACTCTTGACTGTTTTATTAATCTTCTGGTGGGTTTATATTTTTCTGTTACACTGGGTATGTGGACTTCTCTTTAATAAAATCTCTGCTAGTAATTTTGTTTCCAAAGTGTCAACTATCAAATATATGCCACCAGCATCCAGTATTTCTCTAGCCCAGACCTCCCTTTCACTTTTATTTATAAGCAATCAAATGTTTTTAAAATTTTATTTTAAAGGTCAATTTCTTGAAGAATAATTTATATATAATAAGATGTGTTGTTTCAAAGCATTTTGACATGTAGGCCTGGGGAAAAGCCATACCATTCACTTTGAGTGGTTTATTTGGTTTTTCATCTTTGCATTAGCTCTCATCCTCTACCAGACCTGAGGCTAAAGCTCCATTCTTCTCCACTGTGTGGCTGCCATAGTAATGGCAGAAAAAGCTTCTAGTGTTTCTTTTTTTTCTCGAGAGAATATTAGTTGTGAGTTCCATAATCATTGCCTTTCAGAGCTTATCCAGCCTGTGTGCTGCAATCCCCTTTTCATTTGATTCTTTCTATCTTATTCTTTGTTATATTTTCTTTGTTTCTTATTGGTTTTTCTTTTGGTCCTGGGACTTGAACTCAGGGCATGGGCGTTGTCCCTGGGCTATTTTGCTCAAGGATAGTTAGTGTTTTACTACTTTGAGCCACAGCTGCATTTCTGATTTTCTGGTGGCAAATTGGAGGTAAGAGTCTCATGGATTTTCCTGCCTGGGCTGGCTTGGAACCATGATCCTAGATCGCATCCTCCTGTGTAGCCAGGATTCCAGGTGCACTCAGCATTCTCTTTCCTTTATAATGCATTTTTTTTCCTTTGTACAGAAATTGGGATTCTGAATTCTAGATTTGTCACTGTTCTCTCTTTGTAGAATTGCTACCCCTCAGAAGCAAAATTTCCTTCAAGCCTTCAAAGAGCTCAACCTCTCTAGAATGACCTGGCTCTGAGGCTGAATTACTTCCTCCTTCCTCTGTTTTTCTAGAACTGATGGTCCTCATCAGTATCTGTCTTCTGTGAAACAACACAAAACTGGGTAAATCAGCCAGCCTATGACTTGCCTTTGGGTGATGAACACAAGCGGGCTACATCTGGCAAAAGTATATTGGGTACAATCGGAATGTTTGTTTTTTTTAATAATGGAGATAGTGCCCCAAACATGTACATAGTTGAAACAAGTAAAAATTAGCAGTGAATTACAAAAAGCAGAATTCAAAAATCTATAATATTGAAAAAAGGTTGCTGAGAAATATGCAAGAAAAAAATTAACCTTCAGAATAAGGCAAAGGTATATAACTTACAAATAATAAGTGTAACAAACCAAATTATATAAATAATTGAACTTAGAAGGAAATGTCCCAGAAGTGCTTATAAAAAATTGATAAGACTCATTAACAACTAGAGGACAATGCTAATATATTTACTCATAAAACCTGAACATCAAGGTTAGAGAAAAAAGTACTTTAAAGCGAAGAGAGCCCTTTAAGCAGATGTCATTAAGTTAAATACAGATAACAGTATCTTCAGATGCATATTTTCTAATCATCAAAGAAAAAGACTGCTTTCCACAGGCATTTGAAGGATAGTTTTGATGGATCAAAAGAATAACAATTTATGGTATGGATACTTAAACTGAGTACTGTGCTTAGTATTTGACATACCTTAGTTGATTTGATTCTTGCACACTAAGTCTCAGAGGGATTTAAAAAACTTAGTGCAAGATAAAATGTTTAGCAAGTGATAGAGCAGGGTTCCAAATGCATCTGAGTATAGTTAGGTATTTTTCAGCACTAAGCTACTATTCCATCCAACAGACTCCATCCAATCTTCCATAATAAACATTAGGTTTCAGTCAATTTTCTAGTCATTTGAAAAGGCATTAAAAATCTTCAAGTGGTAGAGTGCTAGCTTTGAGCTGAAGAGCTGAGGGACAGCGCCCAAGCCCAGAGTCAGGCCCCACAACCGGACCCCCACCCCCCAAAAAAAAATCTTGTCTGTGGCATTGCCAAGCTTTAAAAGGTCATCTTATCTGTTAGCACAACTTCAAGTGTTCCTACAAATAGTTCAAGTGCTGGGCATGTCTAACAGAAGACAAGTGGATGAAAGTCTTAGAAGGAAAGAACTATACATAAGCACTAAGAACAAGTAAAATAATTACATTTTATTGTTTAGCAAAGGATGGCCGTGACCAGTGGAGGTTTATGGAAGGGGTGAACTTACCATGAGAATTTTTTTTTTTTTGGTCTGTCATGGATCTTGAACTCTGGGCCTGGGCACTGTCCCTCAGCTCTTCAGCTCAAGGCTAGCGGTCTACCACTTGAGCCACAGTGCCACTTCCAGTTTTCTGGTGGTTAACTGGAGATGAGTCTTATGGACTTTCTTGCCAAGGCTGGCTTTGAACCACGATTCTCAGATCTCAGCCTCCTGAGTAGCTAGGATTACAGCCGTGAGTCACCGGCGCCCGGCTTGAGAAGTTCTGCTTTTTAGGATCACAGTTTTGAACTTAATAAACCTACTACCTACTTCCCCCTTTAACATTACCTAGTAATAGTACATATGTATTAAAGGGAAGGCAGTGTCCAGTTGTTTGTGGTCAAATTCATTAGCATGAACTCTGCTGACGCCTGCTCATTCCTTCCACATGAGCCAGTCACTCCAGCCAGCAAGGTCAGCTATCTCTATATCAAAACTCAGTTACTGTATATTAATATGCAGTACAGATAAATCAAATGAAAGACATTAAGACCAAGGTAAATGAATGACTAAGAAGCTCAAAATAATCATTCACAAAGAATGATTAAATTTAGAAGGACAGAGGTATGAGTGTTCATCCTCAGTCATAATCAAGGAAATCCAGATTTCAACAAGGCATCCCTCTTCCTCTCTCTCTCTCTTTGGCAGTCCTGGGCCTTGAACTCAGGGCCTGAGCTTCTTTTGCTCAAGGCTAGCACTCTACTACTTGAGCCACAGTGCCACTTTTGTTTTTTTTCTGCTTATGTGGTACTGAGGAATCCAACCCAGGGCTTCATGCATGCTAGGCAAGTACTCTACCATTAAGCCACATTCCCAGCCCCATCCACTTATATCCAAGTAACAGCATTTTTTTTTTTTTCAAAAGCAAAGGTACTCCCTTGCTGTTGGGAGAATGGGCTAGTATTTCCTGTGGATAAAAAAACATAGTAGTAGGCAAAAGTATTCAGAATCTCTCACCTATGAGCCCCACTTTCAGCAATGTATCCTACAGAAAAAATATGGAATGTTTACAAAGATATACAGATTGATATTCATTATCAATTATAAGCATTAAAAATAGAAATAACCTAACTGGGGCTGGGAAGGTAGCTCAGTGGTAGAGCGCTTGCCTTGAGGTGAAGAGCTGAGGGACAGCACCCAGGCCCAGAGTTCAGGCCCACGACCAGACCCCCCTCCCCCCACCAAAAAAAAAGAAATAACCTAACTGCTCAACACTGGAGAAATGAACACATAAATTTAAAGGTATATTATATATCTTTTAAGCTTTAAAGTCTCCAAAAAATTTGAAGTTACAACTACAAAATTCCAATGTTTAAAAGCTGTGGTGAAAAACATTTCCTTCTTATTCCTGTCCCTTATAACCCAGTTCTCTTTAAATACAGTTAGTGGTTGCTTATGTTTCCCAGAGATAAGAGATTCATATTAAAATTTCTGTATTTATGTTTTTCACCAAATGGTAGTATTTGTTAGTATTTTTCAGTTAACTATCTCACTGTTCAGTTGATATCAATACAACTAGAACTGATAAACTTTTAAAAATTAGAATTCATTTAGACAGTTCTTTAGTAACAAATACCCGGGTTGTTTCCAATCTTGCTCTAACAATGTTGTAATCAATATTCCTGTTTACTGTACTATCACATATTCATAGATTTGTGGGACCAATTCTTAGCAGTGGAGTTGGTCATAGAATATAAATTGTTACAACACTGATAAAATACTCTGAATATTCTCCCTATGGAGACTTTAATCAACCCATTCCTCCACCAGAAATGTGTACATGACAGTTTCTCTAACATCTCTGCTACTACAATGAATCCAATTTTCATCTCTTTGCTAATCTAATCAGTGAAAATACTTCATTTTACTTTTATTTTATTTCCTTATTATGAATGATGCTGACCACATTTTTACAAGTTGAAAGTCATTTGTATTCTTTTATATATTTTGCTTTTGTCTTATTAGTTACTGGTTTCTGACTTGTAAGGCCTATTTAAAGACGTTTCCTGGAAGCTAGCCCTTTGTGGAAGATGCATGATTCCCCTGGTTTGTTATTACTTGGCTCTGTTCATATTGTGTGTTTTTGTCAGTTATACATTAGAAATATATACAAATCTCTGGGATGTAGTCAAAGTCATACATAGATGAAAATTAATGGCAAAATTATTTTTATTAATAAAATACTAGCTAATTTTCGTACAGTCTAGAAAAGTAAGAGTGTCCTCATGAGAAAATAGAAAAGAATATAGAAGATTTGTTAAAAGTGAGAAAAATATTAGTGTTATTAATTTAAACAACTGAAGGATTAATTTTTTAATTTGTTATATTGTTTGCCTTACATATTAAAAATAAAATTACAAAATAAAAAGGGTGAAGAGGTTTGGAAGTTTGAAAAGGGGTTGAAAAGAAATGGGGTAAACAGACTCTAGAATTTGTCTAAAATGAGAAAGAGCCATTTGAGATTGGAAACATTCAGAATGGTAGAATTATAGTGCTAAACAGATGTGCCACTGGGTGAGGTTTTTTCAGCTGTGTTTGGTTTCCTACAGGTACAAGTTTTGAGGGAAAGGTGTAACTAAAGGGCAAGGAGGGAGAGAAGAACTCTTTCCAGGAACTCCAAGAGAGCAGTGTTAGAAATTTTTACCACCACAATGACAAATTTCTTAAATCCACAGTTCTTTGTATATAGAATATCCACCAACTCAGCTCTGTTTGAAAAATCAAAATTGAAATCTAAATGTTCAATAAAAACTGACAAAATGATAAGTTAAGGTTGGGGATTAGCTTAGTGGCACAGTACATGCTTACCATGCACAAGGCCTTGGGTTCTTCTCAGCACAGTCCTCCTCCCCCAAACCAATCAACCAATCAACCAACTGAAAAGGCCCTGAGAAATTATCCTAAGTTAATGAAATGTCTGTAAAAACAATAAAATTCTGCAAATAAGAAAAATTACATGCAAATGAGGAAAAGTATAGTGAAATATGACAGACTTCTGTGTAATTGTAGACTTTAGAAAAGGTCCTATGAGGATTATTTTAACTAATATCCTCTTAAAAATTAATGAAAAAAAGAAAGTACACACCATCCTTAGCAGATGCTATTCTCGGTCCCTAAAGGAACAGTTTAGGAGCATTTCTATTTCAGTGTCCTTTGTAGTACTGAAGAACATTTAAGATCTTTAACCTATAATTCATCAAAAGTAAACCTCTCATTATCACTTGGATCTATCTTCGATAGCTACTGACATTTTGTTGCTAACATGATTTTTCAAAATGTAAACCAATTGATCCAAGTAAAGGCCACCAATATAATGTGCTTACTTTGTCTGCAGCAAGGCATACAGATCAAGCAGTGGTGGGGTGAGGGCCAAATTGGGTTTAGATTTGGTTATTGAGGTAGTGCATAACTCTGAAAGCTAGAATCCCAGCAACAGCTGTGGCTATGATCCATTCTCTCCTCATGCTCCAGACATGAATGAACCTGTATTTCACTTATGAAGTCTTACAAACAATCTATATGGAGGGTATTTTACTACCAAAGCAAGCTCAAACTTTAATTATATGACTAAACATTAGGCTACAGAAAATAATTTTCACTTTTTTATTAAAACATTATCGTATAAATGAACCAATGTAAAATATGACCTTACATGATTAAAAAATTAAGGAAAAAGAGTGTGTTGGTAGCTCACCTGTAATCTTTCTCAAGAGGCTGAGATCTGAAGATCACTATGGTTCAAAGCAAGCCTGGGCAGGAAAGTTTGTGAGACTCTCATCTCCAATTAAGCACCAAAGAGCAGGAAGTAGAATTGTGGCTTAAGTAGCAGAGTGCTAGCTTGAGCAAAAAAGCTCACGGCAGTGCCCAAGGCCTCCCCTAACCTACCACGTGTGAGTGCACCAAAACTTAAGGAGAGTACCAATCTACTGTAGAGATTCAATGATCTCTGGATCAATGGAAAAACAATGGAAATTCCTCCTGATCAATAGCCTAAATTTCATTAAAATTTCCTATCACTATTTCTAATGAGTCAAATAGAATGCCTTTCCTTTTGTCATTTACCACAGCCACTATCTATTAACAAGGATAATCAAGGAAGAAAGGAGAAAAGGGGAAGTATTTATGTCATATATTGTGTGCTTAATAAAATATCAAGGATAGTTAATATAATGGGCAGTGAAATGCAGTAGACTATCTACAGGGCTATTTAAAAAGCAAACAAAGTAAAACAAAAAATTAACAAAAATCCAAACAAAAAACCAACTAAACCAAACAAACATTTCCTTCAAAACTCCCTACAAAGTATTTCAGGTATACAGTAGCCCCAACTACTAGGGAAGATAACAAGACAGAGGTAAATAAAAAAGGCATTTGGGCATGGAGCTGATAAAGAATAGAGAGTGTGGTGAAATTATAGATGAGAGTCCCTGAGAATATTCATCCTGGCTATGCAAAGGCTGTAGAAAACAAGCTAAGCTTCTTGTCTGCCCCCCATCATTACACTGGGTTTTGGGAATGCCATTCAGTGCTTTCACGTGCTTAGTATGCTCAAGGTCTAGCACTCAGTCCCTGATTCAGCACTGATTTGCTTACTTGGAACCTGGAGTTTTGTATGTAGATTTATGCAAGTACACATATCAATTACATCCCTAATTTACTAACAGAATCTGTTAGTGTCTTCTTTCTTCGGGAGCTTTAATTTTACCTTACTTGGAGAAGAACTATCTAACATCCTGCCAAGAATAGAACTCTATAAATTTAAAAATAAAATTGGCCTCTTCATCTTTTGGGATGCAACAGCAGTATGAGATGTAGAATACCATACACTGTGTATGTAAGGTAGAGATGGTTTTTTAACCTTGGTTCTTTATTACCTATAAAGAGTTTGCTTGGCTTCTTACAATGTAAATAACTTGTTATTGTCTTTCTTGCAAATAAGTCAAAATACTTAATGTATTATGTATTTCCATAATATCTCTTTGATTCATCTAGTAGGTGTGTATTAGGAACTAATTTAATTTAAAAATCTTGAGGAAAAAAAGAGCAAATACTTGCATTTTCAAATTCACTTAGCATACCACATTTTTTTTTTTTTTAAATGGGGCTTGAACTCTGGGTCTTGGTGCTGTCCCTCAGCTCTTCGGCTCAAGTCTAGCATTGTAGAATGCTAGGCCACTTAGGCCACAGTACCACTTCTGATTTTCTGGTGGTTTATTGGAGATAGGAGTTTCATGGCTTTTCCTGCCAAGGCTGGCTTTAAACCTTGATCCTCAGATCTCAGCCCCCTGAGTAGCTAGGATTACAGGCTTGAGCCACTGGTGCCAGGCACATACCACATTTTTAAAATAGCAATACTGATTAAAACTGGCACTTGTCTGCCAAAATATACACAAAACAGTACATGTTAAATCAAGTAAAAACGGCTGACACAAAATCTGATGATTAGTACAGACTTAATACTTCTCATTCTGATATAGGATTGTCAAAAGGAGAATTCCATATATCCCTCCACAGCATATCATGCTTGAAGGATCTATCCACAGAACTTCTCCCCAATGGCCATCACACATACTTTTGGGAAATGCTGATCTAAACAAAACTGCCCAGGCCATGCCTTCAAGGGCCTGAGGCTGGAACTAAAGAGGCAGTTGCAAGGAAACATTTCCCACAGGCAAGTTCTGTACACTCATCACAGGCATCATAACCAACCTCAAGTCTCCCTGTACCAGTTAATAGATCCACGATGCTTCACAGAACACTAGGTATATCTTCACCTACTATATTTCTGTATCACTTAACCTTCTGGCCTAAGATGTTACATATATATATATATATATATATATATATATATATATGTATAATATATATATATGTATGACAGTTCCATTAATTATAGCAGAACATTTCAATTTAGTCCCAGCTCTTTCTCCAAAAGGTCATCTACCAGTTAAGTACTAAAGTTAGTCAGAATGATCACAGTATCCACTCAGGATCAAGGGTAGCCCTGGCCATGAGGTGCTGATTCTATAATGTGAAGCCTAGTTTTACTCAAGCATCCTTTACCCTACTACTGTTTTAGACAGCTTTCCCTAGTTTGCCCCTCAACTCCTCCAATGCACTCTGGCCCATCTGACCCTGCTTAAAGATAATAAAAAACTTCAAGCCACAGATATATTTATTAGGGTCCTGGGGCTTGAACTCAGGGTCTGGGCACTGTCCCTGAGCATTTTGTTCAAGGCTAGTGCTCTACCACTTGATGCACAGCTCCACTTCTACCTTTTTGGTGGTTAACTGGAGAAAAGAAACTCATGAACTTTCCTGGCTGGCTTTGAACAATGATCCTCAGATCTTAGGCTCTTGAATACTTAGTATTACAGGTGTGAGCTACCAGTGCCAGGCAAAACTGTTTTTCTTTTCTCTTTCTTTCTTTCCTTCCTTCTTTCTTTTCTTTTCTTTCTTGGTTCGTTGTGGTTCTTGAACTCAGGGCCTTGGCACTGTCCCTGAGCTCTTTTTGTTCAATCTATTGCTCTACCACTTTGAGCCATAGCTACACTTCTGGTGTTGGAGTCGTTTATTGGAGGTAAGAGTCTCATGGACACTTTTCTGCCTGGGCTTGTTTCAAACTGAGATCTTCAGATCTCAGGCTACTGAGTAGCTAGGATTACAGACGTGAACCACTGGCGCCTGGCAAAACTGTTATTTCTTCCCTTTTTTAAAAATAACATATATATATTTTACTGTAAAGATACTATACATGGGCTGGGAAGGTGGCTCAGTGGTAATGTGCTTGTCTCGCATGCATGAGAGCCTGGGTTTGATTCCTCAGCACCATATAAAGCAGAAAAAGCCGGAAGTGGCGCTGTGGCTCAAGTGGTAGAGCGCTAGCTAACCTTGAGCTTAAGAGCTGAGGGACAGAAGGGTAAACAAAAGGAGGAGGCTGCAATGCTTGGTAAGAAATGTACGCATTATCCTGACCATGTAATTGTAACCCCTCTGTACAGTATCTTCACAAAAAAAAAAAAAAAAAAAAGAGCTGAGGGACAGGGCCCAGGCCCAGAGTTCAGGCCGCATGATGGACCAAAAAAACAAGAAAAAGATATTGTACAGTTACATGAGCAAGGTAATTCTTATCAAGTAGTTACCCCTTCCTTTGTTTTTTCCCTACCACCCTTTCCTTCCTACATCCCCAACCCTTCCCTCCCCCCTCAAAGTTGTAAAGTTCATTTTCAACATAGTGTCTTGTACATCTCCTTGTTACAATGGATCATTCTGTAACCTTATTTCAGCATTGTTATTTCCCTTCCCCTCTCCAAATTAGAAAAATGTATATACAAGATGCAGGAAACTGTATTTCTTAAAGTAACTTGTCCAGGAAAACTAGACAAGGTCTTGCAATGCTCCTGGTTCTAGGGACCAGCTACAAGTTGCTAGGAGAACAGAGAAGAATGAAAGTAATTCAGTCTGAAAGCTGAAGGAAATTTTGCTACAGACTAAAGGCCATTCTACAAAGAATCCAGTGAGAAATTTACAGTTTGAAATCCCAATTTCCATATAAATGAACAAATGCATAGAAAAGGAAAGGACAACCTAAAAGAAGGAAGGGAATCCCAGACAAAGGTTAGGCTGTTATGGAAAAGAAAAAGACTACACATTTTCCTTAACATGTAGATCTGAAATATGGGATGGAATTCTCAAAACTGCCAGGTTGAAGGAAAGAGTCAATCAATTTGAAGTTTTAATATTAAAGCTTGCAAGCACGACTTAGCTTCTTCTAATGAAAATGTCTAACTCCTAGATTCCCACTGTGGCTAGGTCCTTCTGGCCACAGCCAGGCCCAGAACTCCTGAAGAACCTGTTACTGGCTTTCCTGCTTAACCCAACATACAGCGTTGTTCTCAGCAAACAACTATAGGCCTGTCTGCCTAAGAGGGTATTTCATCTTTGATAAAGAGGAGTTTGGTCTCTATTCATTATTACTCCCTCATAGGATCTATGATGCCTTTGAGCACAATAGGTGCTTTAAAGACTACTGTCAAATTGAAATTATCCTATTTCATTAAAAACACTAAAACCTCCCACAAAATTTGTAACCTGACTTGTGTTTGAAACATTTTTAGTTCAAAAGGAATCAAATTTCACTAACCTGACTACAAGAATTGATAGCCATCAACTGGTTTCCCCAACAAGTAATTCTAAGAAATATTTATGTTTCACCTACTAACTGAATCTTTTCTTCATGCCCATTAATTGCAAACTTAACATTAGAGTTCTGGGAATAACATATATGCCATCAACTACTGCCTTATTGTATTTTAACATTTGCTGTGTTAGGCATACTCTTATAAATCTGTTACCACAGTTTTACTCCTGTCAACTACTGGATGTCGAGCAGACCCTGCCCAGTACCTGTGTAACCTAGGCAACTGGCACACGGCTGAAGTCACATCTGAATCTGATGTGGCCACACCTTTCTCCCATCTGTTCCCACCTCCCTTTACCTGGCCACACTTTTCTTTGCCCCTACTCTAGCTAAGGCCTAGCCCAGGGTCAGACAGCCTCTTTGCCAGCTGTGTGGAGTGTCAAAATGGCCTGGTACCAGCCAGAACAATGAATTAAAACCTACCCCTTACCTGAATACCACGTGTGTGGTTGTGTTCTTACTCGGCAGCCTCCTCTTTAAAAATATAAGATCAATAATATTAAGTATGTGGATGTAAGCTGTGTTCCAAATATTTCAATAGAAAGGTAAGTTGATTGTGTTAATCTACTTTCAACTCTGTTCAAGATTTACTAGGTGCTGGTGGTTCATGTCTCTAATCCTAGCTACTCACAAGGCTGAGGCCCTGAGGACTAAGATGTGAAGCCAAAGAACAAAAATCTATGAGCTTTCATTAAAATGACAGACTGAAAACATGGCTCAGCTGATAGAGCTTCAGCACTGAGAAAGCACTCTCAGCCAGAGTGCAAGGCCCTGAGTTTAAGCTATGGCACTGGCATAAAAATTAATAACTACTAACTAGCCTGGCGTCAGAAAGTGTTTACTGACTGTCAGTGGGGAAAAATGTAGAAGTAGAAAATGTTCTCACTAGGTTTGAGATTACACACATGCACATGTAGAATAAGAAAAAACGCTTAATACTAAACTTGGTCTTTCTGTCACTATTTCAGAGGGAACTGTATGTCAATAAACTATCACCACTTCTTAGTAACGAAACAATTATTTTCTTCTGAAGACATTCATGTTTTATCACAGATAGTGATCTTCCCAGATCATGACTGAGCTCAAAATATTTAAAAAATTAAGGTAATTAGGAAAAAACTCAAATGCTATTTTCTAGTATATGTTAAGTAGTTCTTAGCTCATACAAAACTCAGACTTCTTTAGTTATTCAAGAGTTTAATTTATAACTTACTTTTAGGTCTCCCTTAAAAACATCTCTGAGGCTGGCTGTGGTGGCTCACACTTCTATAATGCTAGCTACTCAGAAGGCTGAGATCTGAGGATCACTCTTTGAAGCCAGCCTGGGTAGGAAAGCCCATGAGACTTTTATCTCCAATTAACTACTCAAAAAACCAACCATGGAGCTGTGGCTCAAGTGATAGAGTGCTAGCCACTTGCCAAAGAGCTCAGGGACAGTGCTCAGCCTGACCCCTGTTGTAGCTGTATTTGATTTTGGTACTCTCCATCTTGTATATATATTTGTTTAATCTGGGGAGGGGAAGGGGAATAACAAAATGTTGAAACAAGGATAAAGGATGACCTATTTCAACAATTACATCCACAGGACAGTATATTGGAAATGAACTTTACAACTTCAGGCAGGGTGGGGGTGGGGTAGGAAAGAGTGTGGGAGGTGGGAGAGGGAAGGGATAGTGGGACAACTATTAGGGAAGGGGTAACAATGATGGACAAGTAATATACTCGTTGCCTTATTCATGTAACTGTGACCCCTCTGTATAGCATCTTTACAACAAAATAAAATTAAAAAAAATCTCTGTAGAACTGGTGGGATCAAATGGGGCTATGGCCAGGGTAAATTTCTCAAGGTGTTAGGACAGGACTAGCTTTTTCCTAAGATTATACTGCCTAGTGATGCTGCAACTGCCTTACTGTGTGGAAACACACTGTGTGATGTTCATGTGACAAAACTGCCTAATGACCCACTGTTCAGGAAGTGTTTATGCTGAGGGTGTTGAGCTTCACAGAGAGGCCTTTCATAACATTAGAGATATTCTTGGTTTTTAATGCTAGAAGTTTTCTAAGAAGCTAGCTGCTTCTACATCAAGACCATTCACATGAATAAGCATTGTTTACTCTTTGCACAAGCTTCTGAGAACTTTCAGACCCCTTTCTGAGGAGGCCTACCTGAGGCCCCAAACTGTATACGCTCTCTTATACGCATCCTTCTGTTTGCTTGCAAGTTTCATATAAGGCCACAATGTTGTTTACTTTCCCTTCTCTTCTTGATGGTTTTGCTTAAAAAATGCCCATAGGATTCTGATTCACTGGTTAGAAAAGCAAAATAAGTTGTAAATAAGATTAAAGATAGTATGATTTTAGTTTATATAAGAAAGAACAAGGTTCCAAAATTATTTCTTCTCTCCTTCCCTTCCTCTTCTTTTTTGCAACGTTAAGAATGAAAACAGGTTT
Source organism: Dipodomys ordii (assembly GCF_000151885.1). Classification (NCBI taxonomy): domain Eukaryota; kingdom Metazoa; phylum Chordata; class Mammalia; order Rodentia; family Heteromyidae; genus Dipodomys; species Dipodomys ordii. Next base: position 5,232,308 of record NW_012267248.1, read on the forward strand.
CACACATTCTACACAAGTGCTTTGTGCTCTACTACTGACCTACAACTTCAGCCTCAAAATTCTGCTATTCAATATTGAGAATTTAGAATGACAGTAAAAGATCATAGGTGGGCTGGGAAGGTGGCTCAGTGGTAGAGTGTTTGCCTTGCATGCATGAGGTCCTGGGTTCGATTCCTCAGCACCACATAAGCAGAAAAAGCTGGAAGTGGAGCTGTGGCTCAAGTGGAGAGTGCTAGCCTAGAGCTGAGGGGCAGTGCCCAGGCCCAGAGTTCAGGCCCCATGACCGGCAAAAAAAAAAAAAAAAAAAAAGATCATAGGTACCCAAACTAATTCAAGGACATCTACTTTTACCCCAATAGAGAGAAAAAAAAAAAAAAGCTAAAAGTCAGTATTATTCAAGATTGTTCTGCAGGGTGATTCTATATATATGTTAGAAAAAGAAAATTTTCTTCATTAGAGAATTTGTTTTTAAAGATATCATTATCCAAACTTATACACACAGAAACATAAGTCGAACCAACTAACAGATTCATAAACATTCAAATGAGAGAAAGTTCAAGGGCTTTGTAAATAATGCATATTTTATTCAGTCAAGTTGACTTACTGTTTTCCTTATATAAACAAGTAACTTAAGTAATTTAATTCAGTGAGACCAATGAAATGAAATCAGTTCTTTGAAGAACAATAAAATGTTAATTTTATTATCCCATTTATTGTGCTATAGCTTCTGCAAGATAGGAAAGAAATTCAAATTCTGACCAGGATCAATCCTTAATATTCCTAGCAGCAGAAAACTAAACCATTAAACTATATGGATTTCTGTAACATAATTCATATAGATAAACACAATAGTGCCCTGGACATGGTTATTCATAGTTCTAGGTTATTTGCTGGGTTTGCCTTCAGCATCTGTTTACTTGAATACCATGGAGAGAATTTTCTTGACAAATTTTAGTTCCTTTAAATAGTGCTAGTTTAGGCCTTGGTGCCAGTATCTCAAGCCTGTAATCCTAGCTACTCAGGAGGCTGAGATCTGAAGATGGCGGGTCAAAGCAGGAAAGTCTGTGAGACTCACCTCCAATTAACCACAAGAAAACCGGAAGTGGTGCTGTGGCTCCAGTGGTAGAGCAGTGTCCTTGAGCTGAAGAGCTCAGGGACAGAGCCCAGGTCCAAGCCCCATGACCCACCAAAAAAAAAAAGAACTAGCTTTCTGTGAACCTTTTCTGCTTCTTTCTTTCACACACAAGCTCAGGCAGTAGTACAAGTAAACCTGGGATGTAGAAACTCGTCCTGATGGTAATAGGAAGAGAGATCTGCAGGAGGCCATTACAAAATCCAGACAAAAATTATGAGATAATGAAGCCCATCAGGATGAGGACACAAAGATGGTTCGGCAAGAGGAGTATGTGAGAGCCTCTTTATGAAAAAGATCTACTGACTCTGGATAAAGTTATTAGAGAGTAAGGTGACTTTCAGTTTTTACTAATGGATGAGAGGGAATAAATGAATGCAGAGGGCAGGTATGCATTAAAGGAGAGTATGGGATTTGGAATGCAGAGATTTCAATCTGAGGTACTGGTATCACACCTAGAAAATATCCAGGATGTTCTTGGAAAGAAAGGTGGGCCAGATAGCAAGGATGAATTGGCTTGAAGTAGAGACAGCATCTGGGAAGAGTGTGTGAAGGTAAAGATGGAATACAGGGCCTTCAGTATGAAAGGAAGAGAAAGGCAAGGGGAGGAATGTTAGCAAATAGGTAAAGATGGAATAGGGGGTGGGATTGAGGATGAGGTGGGAATGGACAACCAGGTAAGGAGAGGCAAAGTAATAGGAAGAAAAATCAAGCTGACTACAGCAGTAGAAAGCAGATGCTGACAGTAGAGATTATGCAGTCCATTCACATTGCAGGTAATCTATCAGGGCACCAAAACATCCCAGACTGCACTGTTTGTTTTTCTTCCACTAAGGAAAAGGCAAACAGGACCAAAGGTACACAGCATACCACAGGAAGATTTCTTCTGAGGACCTTACTCTGCCATCACCAGAACTGTCATGCTGAGAAGCTCTCCTTAAGACACATGAACCTTTCCAGGCTTTAGTTTCCTATCTTCCTGAAAAAACATACACACATTTTTTTCTTCAATTCCCCCTCTAAGTCTTACTTCCTCTTTCCTTTCTCCTCATATCCCAGTCTTCCATTATGACTACTTTGCACAAATGTTATTTCTCATTCATACTTCTCCTGCCACTCTGCTGGCATTTTGAAATATGGAATGTACCCAACTTTTAAGCTACTTCCAATTTCTAAAACTTCACCCTTTATGATAATGTTGCAACAGGGTATACATACACAATACAAAACATTTACTTAGGAACTCTACAGCTAGGAGAGAACAATGAAAAGGTAAATTGGACATAGTGCTGTGCCTTTTCCCAGCCAGGCCTCAGCAGTTCTGTGTTCAGTGTGGGTTTTAGTATTGTGAGAAAAGCAATGGGAAAGCAGGAATGGCAATAAAATAAAATAAAATAAAAAAATTAGAGAATAACAAAGAGAAGATCCAAATTCTACTTTGCACATTGCCATCAAGAGGCAGTAAGTACAGTCAGGCTTCCAGATCTGCAGATGCTTTTCCTGCAGATCAGTCAGCTGTCGACCAAAACAATTTGAGAAATAAAATTATGTTTATCTTGGAACTTTATTGCTGCTAGTTATAAACAATAGACAACTACAGACACAGCATTATATTGGATTAGGTATTACAGGTCATTTGCAGATGATTTAATGTATGCAGGTATTTTTTTGTTTTTGCAAATATTATGCTATTTTCTATGAGGAACCTGGACATTTGTAAATTTTTTAACAATAGCAGGTCTGTGGATATGAAGGTATGACTATAAGAAATGCAATTCTAGTAAGACTACTGTAATAGAACATTTTAATAATTATATTTTTGGGAGGCCCTTGCTCTTGCTAAGCTGTTCTATCATTTGAATCATGTCTCCAGCTTTGTTTTTCACTGGCTGTTATTGAGATAGTGTCTCACATCTTAGCTGGATTTGTGCCTGAGCTATGGTCTTCCTATTTTAGTTGCTGGGATCACAGGCGTGTACCATCATATCCAACTTTCTCCTTGGCGACAGACTTTGATTCCATAATCCTCTCAATTTCAGCCTCCCAGATAGCACTCAACACTTCTGATTGCTAAATTTATTGGAGGTAGTTGCCTCAGAAATGCCCTTGCTCTATGGAATTCTATACTCTACAGAGGCTTCATTACAGTTGAAAAAGAAAGTACGAATCTTATAAATATTACTCTCTGCTCTCTCTCTCAGTACTTGGACAAGAGAGATTCAGTAAACATTTAGTAACTGAATGAATAAAGCTTACAAGCATATTTTAGGCACCAATGTCTTTGTCAAAAGGTTACTGTCCACAAAATTAGAAGGAAAGAGATCATCCGAAGCTACTATGATAGAGACAGGCAACTGCTATGCTACAAAAACTATGATACATAACATTGTAAAACTCAGGAATACTTGTGGGTCTAGGAACCTCTATCTTCTTTAGCAAGGCTATAAAATAACACCATTTCAACCTAATTAAGAAATTCCTAAATACTCCCCATTTATGTTACTACTGTATTTTTAAGTATTTATGAGTGCTTTAAAGAGTACAAAGCTTCACACAGACCTTATCTCATTTATAATTTGCTGACTTACTTATATTAGCATTCCTACTACAGACAATGTTATAGGAAGATTAAAAAACAGTAAGTATGACAGGATTCTGCTCTTAACTTGAACTTTAACCAGGACCAGGGACACCTTTCAAGGCAAATTTTGCTGTTTGTCTGTCTGCTTTACACTTGAGCCAAGTATTCTGCATCTACATTGTACTCTTATTATTCATTATACACCATCATTGAGCCAGTCAGATGGTTTTGTTCCAGAGATGCTCAGGACCAGGGTGCACAGCATGCTGATAAATCCTGCTATCAGTGGTCTCCATTTGTCTGGCATATGGCAAAGACTTTAAGAACAGAAAATAAACAGATTTTCTTTCTTAAGATTCCAATATTCTGAACACATTTTCCCTCATGCTGGCAAATGAAAATATAAAAGATTGCAAAATGAAAACCAGCTGTGCTGCAAGGTCCCCTTTCATTCTTAAAGAATAAAAAATAGAGGACACAACAAAAATAAGTCCTAGATTCTTTCTTATTCCCCAGGGTCAAGAAGAGGCAGAAAAACAATTCCCTGTGATAATAATTACATGCTTGGAGGATTGGAAGCTTTAAAGAGAACTGTGGATCAAAGTTAATTACTATGGAAATAATATTATTGCCAGATTAGTATATACTATACTAGCTGAGGATATAAAACAAGTTTTTTTTGCATTTCACTTATTTTTAATTAATTACGACAAAGAAGCTTATTTTCCCATACATTAGTTTACATTCTTTTGACCTTTAAAAATCATCAGTGGAACAGATGGTAGCATCTTAATAAAATATGGCCACACCATTAAATAGACATTTCCAAGGACAATGTTCTTTCTTCTTTCTATAACAGAATCTGCCTGTCATTTGAGATGTTTCAAAAATAAGAAGGGTAAGAGATTTTGTCGCAGAGATGCTGGAGGTTGAACACAGGAGTTCATATAGAGTTAAGCATGCCTTCCACCTTTGAGCTGCACACTCAGCCCAGAAAACTAATTTTTAAGAAACTATTTCCAACAAATCTTGCATCCTAACTTTATTCCACTTCTTTTTAAATGGTATGACACATCTATAATAGAGCTTCTACCCATTCTTGTCCCTCTGGTAGTGGCAAGCCTAAATCTGAGACCTCAGGAGATTAAAAAGTTTAAGGTAGGAGAGCAGGATTTGTTGAAAAAGAAGGCACCACTCTGGTAGCTTGTGGTCAGGACATAGATAGGCAGTAACCATGGGTCTGAGAGCCCCAAATCCAAGACCCTCACTCAGGGCTGGGAAGAAGTTCTGCTGCATAAAAAGTTGGGGCCCATTTCCATGTATAAGGCCTAAAAGGACTACAGTAATAGTGGCAATGTGGACAGATAGGGTAAAAAGAGGCAATATGCACACATGGACATTCAAAACACAGGCACAGAAAAGTTTGTGCAAAGCATGGACCGCAAGCATGAGGTACTAGGGTAGGCCATCTTGGACAATCTATTTCCAAGCACAGCAGCTGAGACCTCAGCTCTAGAGAAGTGAATGCTGTCTGTGGTTGGAGGGACCAACAGAAAGGTCATTCTACTGTGTTCCCCTGCTTATAGTCCATTCTCAGTTCTCCTCAGTGACAGAGCTTGGAAAACTATCCCATTGCAGAGCAACTGTGTGCTAGTTCTTTGCTTGTCCACATATGCACTGGGCTAAACCCAATGACAAAGAAATACTGATGATTTCATTTGAAGGAAGACTTAAAAAATAGAGGTCTAGTCCTGTACCTGTCATTCATGCCTACCTACTCCAGAGGCTAAGATATGAAGGATAGTGGTTCAAAGTCAGCTTGTATAGAAAAGTCTGAAAGACTCCATTTCCAAAAAACAATCAGCAAAAAAACCAGACTGCAGGCATGGCTCAAGAGGTATTACGTTAGTAGAGCAAGCACACCGAGCAAGCACAATGACCAATACTGGGAGAAGAAAAAGAAAAGAAAAAAAATATAGACAGTAGATGATGACTTTCTGAGAAAGTAAAAAGATGAATATAGATTTGGTTTGACAAAATGAAATCCTGTGTTAAAATTCTGTGTGACGCCTCTATATTCAGAAAGGGGATGAAGAAGTAAGGAAAAGAAAATGATGTGATGGGGAAATGTCATGGCAGGACTTTACACACAGGGGTCTAGAAAACTAATAAATATACCTATAACAAGTAATGAAATTGAAATGGCAATAAAAGGCTTCCCATCCAAGAAAAACCCAGGACCAGATTGATTCATAGCCAAATTCTATAAGGCTTTCAAAAGAAAACCCATTCTAATATGCCTCAAACTCTTCAATGAAATTAAAAGGGAAAGTCATTACTGAACTCATTCTATGAAGCCAGCATAATTCTCATCCCAAAAGCAGATAGGGACTCATCAAAGAAAAAGAACTATAGACCCATCTCTTTGATGAACACTGATGCAAAACTTCTCAATAATTTTTTTGCCAACTGAATTCAACAACTAACCCAAAAAATAATACATTATGATCAAATGGGATTTATTCCAGGGACGCAAAGCTGGTTTAAGATATATAAGTTCATTAGTGTAATTCAACACATCAACAGAAGCAAGGACAAGGACTACATGATCATCTCAATAGATGCAGAAAAAGCATTTGACAAGATTCAACATCCCTTTAAGATAAAAATTCTGGAGAAGCTTGGAATCCATGGAACTTTCCTCAATATGATAAAAGCTGTATATGGCAGGCCTTATTCCAGCTTTATACTTAATGGTGAAGTTAAAATCATTTCCTCTAAAATCAGGAATGAGACAAGGATGACTGCTCTCTCTGCTCCTCTTCAATATAGTACTGGAATTCCCAGCAAGAGCAATAAGGCAAAAAAGAAAAACATAAAGGGGATCCAAATAGGAAAAGAAGAAGGAAACGATCCCTCTTTGAAGATGACACGATCCTGTATTTAAAGAACAGATTTCTCTCCCAAGTTACTCGCGCTCATATGAAACGTTGGCAAAATAGCAGGATATAAAATTAACACACAAAACCCTGTAGCTCCTCTGTATGCCAACAATGAGAAGATTAAGACTGAAATGAGGAAAGCAACTCTATTTGTAATAGTCTCAAAAAAATCCTAAGAGGGCTGGGAAGGTGGCTCAGTGGTAGAGCGCTTGCCTTGCATGCTCGAGACCCTGGGTTCGATTCCTCAGCACCACATAAGCAAAAAGAAAAAAGCCGGAAGTGGCGCTGTGGCTCAAGTGGTAGGGCGCTAGCCTTGAGCTGAAGAGCTGAGGGACAGTGCCCAGGCCCAGAGTTCAGGCCCCACGACCGGACCCCCCCAAAAAAAATCCTAAGAATTAAGCAAAAATAGGAAAGACTTCTATTATGAAACTTTAAAAATTTGAAAAAAGTAATTGAAACAGATTTAAGGAAATGGAAAAAACAAAAACCTTCCATGCTGCAGGATTGGAAGGATTAACATGGTAAAAATGGCAACACTGCTCAAAGCAATTTATAAACTCAATGCAATACCCATAAAAATCCCAACATCATTCTTCAAAGATACAGAGAAAGCAATTCAAAAATTCATATGGAAAAATAAAAGACTCTGAATAGTAAAAACAATCCTTAGCAGGAAGAAAAGTATTGGAGAAATATCAATATCAAACTTTAAACTCTATTACAAAGCCATAGTAATAAAAACAGCTTGGTACTGGCACAAGAATAGGCCTGAGGACCAATGGAACAGAACAGATGACCCAGAGATGAAACCACAGACCTACAGCCACCTAATATTTGATAAAGGGACCAAAAAAACAGGATGGAAGAAAGACAGCCTCTTTAACAGATGGTGCTGGCGAAATTGGTTATACCCATGCAGAAAACTGAAACTAGATCCTTATATATCACCTAATACCAGAATCAGTTCTAAATGGATCAAAGACTTCAATGTAAGGCTAGATACCATGCAAATATTGCAGGAAGGGGTAGGGGAAACACGGGCTCCTAGGCATGGGTCAAAACTTCCTAACTGAAGATCCAGAATTTTAACAAATCAAAGGACTGGATAAATGGGATTGCATCCAACTGAGGACTTTCTGCATGGCAAAGGACATTGCTAGCAAGCTAAATAGAAATCCGACAGAATGGGAAAATATTTTAACTAGCATACCTCAGACAAGGGCCTCATATCTAAAATATACTTAGAGGGGCTGGGAATGTGGTTTAGTGATAGAGTGCTTGCTTAGCATGCAAGAAGCCTTGAGTTTGATTCCTCAGTACCACATAAACAGAAAAAGCTAGAAATGGCATGGTAGCTTGAGAGGTAGAATGCTAGCCTTGAACAAAAGAAGCTCAGGGACAGTGCACAGGCCCTGATTTTACGCCACAGGACTAGCAAAAAATAAAGAAAGAAAGAACACACACACACACACACACACACACACACACACACGGTAGCTTGAGAGGTAGAATGTTACACACACACACACACACACACACACACACACACACACACACACACACACACACACACACACACACGGTAGCTTGAGAGGTAGAATGTTAGCCTTGAACAAAAGAAGCTCAGGGACAGTGCACAGGCCCTGATTTTACGCCACAGTACTAGCAAAAAATAAAGAAAGAACACACACACACACACACACACACACACACACACACACACAGCTCAGAAAATAACCCCCTCCCCCAAATAACCCCTCAAAGAAACAACAACTCAGTTAGTAAATGGACTAAAGACTTGGAGACTTCGCAGAAGAACTAAGAAGCTGGGTGCTGGTGGCTCAGGCATGTAATCTACAGGAGGATTGTGGTTCAAAGCCAGCCCGGGTAGGAAAGTCTGTGAGACTCTTGTTTCCAATTAACCACCAGAAAACCAGAAGTGGCGTTGTGGCTTACCTTGAGCTGAAGACCTTAGAGACAGCACCCAGGCCCAAAGTTCAAGACCCACAGACGACCAAAAAAAATCACCTAACGACACATTTCTTAGAACATGTTCTCCTTGATAAGAGGTTGTGTATGTTTTAGGGTCAAGTCTGAAACATCTAGATGCTCAGGAGCAGCTAGATGCTCATGAAACTATATCACTGTCACAAATTTATTTACAGAGGTACCTACATCCTCTAGAGCTGATGTTTCATTGGAATGACTTTTCTTATCCTCCAATTAAACTCTCCTTAAGTTAAATTAATTCCAATGCAACATCTCCACTAATGATTAAAAGGTGTATTTGCTATTTGTTTAAAACAAAAAGCAAATAGGAGTGGCTTTGCCTTGCCAGGGCCAACTTCCAGCAGCTCAGCAAGGCATTTAAGGTTCTCCTTATCTATGTCACACCTATCTGTGGTCATCTACTTCCACTATGTGATACCAATGACTTCACACTACCAGTATGTCAACATCAGCAACAGGGAAGTCTCTACTTCTGCCTCTTAAACTACCACATTCCTCCTCTTTACAGCTTAGTTAGCCCACCAGGGCTTTTTCAACCTCAAATCCCTGTCAGGTGGGCCTACGCTGTCTTATGTACATTTACAACAGCTGGCTTATTTCTCTACTGGCTCATTGCACTGAACTACAAGATTCTCTTGGGTAAAGATCAAGTTTTACTTATGTTTGTACCTTCATCAAGGAGCAAGAGTCCCACATGGTAGTTATCCAGTAAATACTTGCTAAATTAGGGATCAAGTATTATAGTGAAGCTATACATTACATTCAAGCAATGATATCAGTAATTTCCTGCCTTCAGATTTTGAATACCACATCCAACTCTCCAGGTTCTCAAGCTTTCAGAATCAGACTGAAAACACACTACTGCTTCTCCTGGTTCTCAGCATTTTAGACTAAAACTCGAACAAGAATGATCAGTTCTCTGGGTCTCCATATTCTACTAAAAAACTTAGAGGGGCTGGGAAGGTGGCTCAGTGGTAGAGTGCTTGCCTTGCATGCATGAGGCCCTGGGTTCGATTCCTCAGCACCACATAAGCAAAAAAGAAAAAAGCCGGAAGTGGTGCTGGTTCAGGTGGTAGAGCGCTAGCCTTGAGCTGAAGGGCGGAGGGACAGCGCTCAGTCCCAGAGTTCAGGCACCATGACTGGACCTCCCCCCCAAAAAAAAAGAACAAAAAAAGAAGCCTATTTAGTGGGACTGTGTCCATCTGTGTGGACTCTATGGCAAAGAAATGGACAGAGAACCGGTCACGTTTACAAGGAGCCAAATGTATGGTAGTCAATTTTCTATTTTGCTCATTACAGCCATTTTCAAACAGAATGTTCTGTGATTTTATTTTGCATACAAATATCCTACTGCAATACAGAATAATTTAAAGGTACCTTAGGTTAGAACTATTTTGTGGCCTAACTTCCTCCCTCATTTTCTTATATTCTCTCCTTATTTGCTCTTTGCCTTGATTCCTGTATTTACCATTTAAAAATTATAATTATTCCATTTTATTGAATATATATATATATATATGTGTGTGTGTGTACACAAACATTTTTTTAGTGCTGGTCTGTGTCTTGAACTCAGGACATGGCACTGTCTCTGCTTTTTTCCCACTTCTGAATTTTTTGCTGGTTAACTGAAGGTAAGAGTCTTAGGACTTTCCTCCCTTCGAACTTTGAATCTCAGATCTTAGCATCCTGATTAGTTAGGATAACAGGTGTGAGCCACCTTGTGTGGCTACTGCACAATTTTTTTTCATATCTTTAGGGGCCAAAGTGGAGTAGTAGATAGAATAAATACAACTGGGAAGCTCCTGTAAACTAACTTACAAAACCAACAATAGCACAGACTTAGTAATCATAAACTTCCTTCTATATCTAGAGAAAGAAACATGTTACTTTTCACCCCCAGATTCAGTCAGATGCCTGAATACAATTTTCTCAGCCTAAATGTCGTAAATGTTTTCTGAAGGTTCATTAAATGAATTTTTACTTATTTTCACAGTATCATTCAGCAGAACAGAGCTAGTAACTCTGAGAAAAAACACTTTAAAAATTCTGTGCACATTTAATGATAATGACTAATCTTTCAAAAGTCTAAGCAGCTATTTTGAGGCATACATGAACTGCCTGTAGCTGCCTTTGGGGCACTGTGGAAAGGTTCAGGAACAAGGCTTCTTTCTAACACAGTGCCACAGGCTACAAATAAGTCCAACAAATAAATTTAGATCAAATGTTACTACTTAATTTGTGAAGAACTTAGAAAATCTAACAAAGCAATCTTTTTCCTCTTTTATTTTTCCCTTCCTTTCACCATGTTCTTACATATCTAACAAAAGTTAAATGTGTTCTCACCAAAATATATATGATTTGTTTAACCTTTCACAGTGAATAAAACCCTTTATTTGGCCACATAAAATGTAATTCTACAGGCTCTTTGATACCTCATGATAGACATATGTATCAAAGGCACTATTTCAAGAGTTAAAAAAGAGGAAAAGTAATGTTATTTAACCTGGGGTGGGATGGGAATCCCCAATAATCTTATTAGGAATAAGCTGGGTATATAGCATATGTGTGTGAGTATAGGTCCTGAGTTTGATCCCCAGCATCATGAAACAGACAAAAACAGCAAAAAAAGGAAAATAAATCAGCCAGTGAAGTGAAACATGTGTTGCTCACCAACCCTTAGCTGTCCCAGGTGATGTGTCTAGGAAGCTCTAGATTCAATCAGGGATAAAAGGAAACTCAGGACACCCCAAAGTGAGCTCAAATTCTTTGCTTCACAAGACCAGCTACTTCTGTATTCTGCATTAGTAGAGTTTGGTATTTATTACCCTTCTTGTGCCTTAACTTTACCAGCATGGCAGTCTAGACTCTATCTCATCCAAATAGCATTCTAACAATTTCACTTCCTACTTGCAAAATATATCTGCTTTCCTCCCATGATGCCTGTTTGGATTAAGGGTCAAATGTCTACTTTGCATCATATTAATCTACTCCCACTAGAGATTTGTCCAGATGAGACTGTTAGACCAATCTTATCTCAAATGCAAATCCACCACTTAATTTTCCAGCTTCCACCTCTTTAGTGGCTACTGTCAGCAAACAAATCCGTATTTCTTAATTGTGGCCTTCCTGCATGGCACTTTCCAGCTCAGTCTTGTTGGCTGTCTCTGTACTTGACAACCAACTCTCCAGAAACATTGTACTGTTTGTTTGCTGCTACCTGAGATTATGATGCTGCTTGATAGCTTAAGTCTACTCTCAGCTTTCTGATTCTACACAGATGCTTACTTCTATCCCAGCACATAACAAAGTCTGCAAAAGCTGCCTCCACAGCTGTGTCCTATACAAGGTGATGAAATCGTGACAGCATATGCTTTGCTAAACCCAAAGCTTTCATATCTTTCTGTCTTTAGGACCTGGTAGAGCATTGAACAAAGTAAGATTCAGAAGTTTCTGGAAGCACATCTAAGTAATGGAGTCTGCCTGGGTTTGGGCTGGGGAAATGGAATGGGGAAAATAAGAAAAATTCATAAAGAAGGTCATGATTAAACAGACTCTTGAAGAAAGGACAGACACTCTGGAAAAGGGTGACAAAGGATATGGCAGACAGAATAGTACTTGTAAAGGCCTGGAGGCCCATGAGGACATGGCATGAAATAAAGTGCAAGTGACCAGGGCAGAGGGCAAGATCAAACTGGAAAATGGAAAAGCAGAGGGATCTACAAAAATGTGGCCTATATGTGGGTCTTAGAAGATAATCCCAAAATATCTATTTAATCAAGGCAATTATGGGAGGTATCAACATTTTCAGGTTGGTTCAAACTGCACAGTAGTCTTTTTCTCTCTTTGAGAGTACTGGGATTTGAACTCAAGGCTTCATGTTTGCATGAACTCTACCTCTGTGTGTGTGTGTGTTATATATGTGTGTGTCAGTCTTGGGGCTTTAACTCAGGGCGTGAGTGCTGTCCCTGAACATTTTTCCCTTAAGGCTAGTGGTTTACCATTCAGCTAGTGCTTTACCAATCAGCCTACAGCTCTACTTCTTGGTTTTTGGTGGTTAATTACAAATAAGAATCTCACAAACTTTCTTTCTTGGGCTAGCTCTAAAATCAATCCTCAGATCTCAGTCTTTTCAGTAGCTAGGATTATAGGCACAAGCCACTGTACCCTGTTGCTTGATATTTTTGATAAGAGTATTGCTTTGTGCCTGGGCCAGCCTTGACCATAATCCTCCTATTTACAATTTCCACTGTAGCTGAATCCATATCACCACTAACAGCCATTTCTGTAGAAATGGAGTTTTGCCTTTTTTCTTTGACCAAGCTGACCTAGAACTGAGACCCTTTCATGTCAACCTCCTGAGTAGATGGTATGACAGGCATAACTTTTGAAAAATTATTTTTCATAATGGGCCATTAAAATAGTAATTCACAAGGTTGCTGTAAAAATAAAATGGGTTAGCCTGGTGTTGACGGCTCATGTCTGCAATCCTAGCTACACAAGAGGCTGAGATCTTAGGGTTGTGATTCAAAGCCAGCCTTCCTAGGCAGGAGCCTGTGAGACTCTTTATTTCCAATCAACCAGCAAGAAGCCAGAAGGGGAGCTGTGGCTCATGTGGTAGAGTGCCAGCCTTAATGAAAAAACTAAGGGACAGCACCCAGGCTTTAAGTTCAAGCCCTAGTAGTGGTACAAAAAAAAAAAAGAAACAAATACATGTGCTACTTAGTAGATATAATGTACAAAGTAGTGGTACACAATGACCAATAATGTCTGAGTGTGGAGGGAAAGAGCCAACTTTGAACACCACAGGACACTACTTTATTATTTAAGAAAGACATGTCTTATAAACAGGTTATTATATTGGGAGATATTGTCAGAAATCCTGTGTTTTACATACATGAGTTCAGGTAAGAGTGAAAAATGACTACCATATTACTTTGGATATTTTACTTATATTTAGATAGTGAACTTAGCTGGAAAGAACAGACTCAAAAGTAATATACCCAATTACTTTCTAAATCTGTACTAAAACTCATTTCCAATTTTCCTATTAGATACAGCTTTGATTTTGTCATGAACTACTGTCAACTTAGAATTTATTCATTTGAAAAATTTCTGCCTTACTGACTCCTGATTCATTTCTAGATGAAAGTTTATAAGTGGAAGAGTCCTTAGAGGCTACCTAGTACACTGGCTTATTATTATTATTTATTTAGGTCAGTTGTGGGACTTGAACTCAGGGCCTGGACACTGCTCTTGAGCTTTTTCACTCAAGGCTACTGCTCTACCACTTTGAGCCACAGTGCCACTTCCCACTGGCTTAGTTTTTATGAACAAAAACCCCCAGAAACACAGAAGTCGAATGACTTCTGTAGGTTATGTAATTTGTGAGGGCTACTTGTCTTTTCTTCAAACTGCTGTCACATATACTCTCTCCCAAGTCCCTGGTTCTTTAATGTAAACTGCCTGCTGACCCTGTTTATTTTGGCCATTTTCTTTTTTCTTTTTTTTGGGGAGGGGAGGAGGCAGTACTGAACTCAAGGGCTTGGCTTGCTAGGTAGAAAACTCTCCCACTTGGGTCACACTCCAAGCCTTTTTTCTTTTTGCTTTTTCCTAATAGGGTCTTCCTTTTGCCCAAGCCAGACTGAGCCTCCATCTTTCCATCTACTCTCCCAGTGTAGCTGTGAAAACAGGCTTGCACAATGCCCAGGGATTATTGGTTGATGTGTGGTAGGCCTCCTAGAAGGTAAAGATTGGGAAAATTAAAGTGACAAACTATCTTCTAGATTGTGACGAAAAATGATCAGTTTGCAATTACTTGCATACTTTGTAGGTTCTCGTAACAATTACATACTTAGTAATAGGTATCTGTCAAAAATGCCACCAGTATGCTTAGTGGTTATATCCTTTATCTTCCAAAGCCAACATCACTTACAAAAAATCAAGTTCTCCCAATTGTTTCTTTTCATTACATAGCCAGGTTGCATATGATCAACACCTGATGCCGTTCTCAAATTTATAGAAAGGCTACACTTTAGGCAAGTTTCTGAAAATGAGATGTAGTGCATGAGAGGTTTACACTTCTTACTCACTCTGAGACCTACTCTTTACAGAGGCACAGTCTCAATCTGTGGCTCCTTTAGGGAGCGCTCAAGCAAACCTTCCACTTGGAAGCCGCTTGTTACTGACGGCTAGCTGCATTCTCAAGTCTTCCCCTCCTCGAGCGAAGTTTTAAGCGTGCAACACGCCGGTCCTAACTTCAACCCGCAACGTTCACTTCCATCCTTCCACACCGTGGAGACATGATACAAATCAATGAACCAAAGCATCAACTTTGGGGACGTGTCAGAGGATCTGAACCGCTACCGTGGCCAGAGGAAGGGTAAGTCCTCCGCGCCTCCCCACGAGGTTTCGGAGGAACACGCCCGTGGGGCAGGGGCTGGCGTTTCGGTGGCGGAACCGGATCCCCTCCCCAGCGGCCGGAGACTATCCGTGGCTCCGCAACTCCTGAGGACTTGGCGAGTTCAAGCCCGAGCCCTCGGCCCTCCCGACCCCCGCCGCTCGCAGGGTCACCTGTAGTTGTAGGAGTTGAAATGCTTGCTCTCTCTCAGCATTGCCCGGTACAGGTCTAACACTTGTGCGCGACTGGAGGCTGCCATTTTGGAAGGGGAGGGGGGGGAGGAGGGAGAAAGGAAACTAACCCTGAACCCAAACCTCCAAAACAAAAACAAACGGGTCCTCTTTGCGTAGGTCCCGGGTTTAAGCCAGTAGAAATTTCGACCTATTGCAAAACCACGCATGAAATGCAGCAGGGCAGTCTGGGCTTCCTGGCCTGAGGGTACCGGGCCTAGATATCCCACAGCTGACGTCCGCTGACGGCGGGCTGCGGCCCTCCACGCTGGAGAGGCGGGAGCAGGCAGGGCCGCGGGCAGCTAAGCCAGCGCGGGGAGGCGCCCGCCCTCCCGCCCGCTCCACGGGGACGCCCCGGGCTCACGTGGGAAGCCTCAGCGGTGGCCTATCTGGGCCTTGGGGCGAATAGCCTCCGGTCGCCTCAGCCGGGGAGCCTCGCCCCTGGAGGATAAAGGTCGGAGCAGGGTACGGTAGGAAAACGAAAACAGCCCGGGGGCGTGACGCGGACCTCGGTCGCCCCGCTTGAAGGCCGGGACTGCGTTGCTGGGGTTACCGAGCGCGCGCCGCCACGACGCCCCGCCCCCGGCAGCTGTTTGCTGCCCTCAACGCTGCCTGAAAAGCCGGGAACGCTTTGGAGGAAAGTTCACTTCCTTTGAGCCTCGTCGGCGAATTGAGGTTTTAAGTTGTTTTTTTCCTGGCTGTGGTGGCAGTGTGAGAGGCCGGGAAACGGCCTTTCCGTGTCCCCCTTCAGTTGCGGCTTCGCTCAGGGCAGCCACATCAGGGACCTTTGGGCGCAGGTCCTCCCCGTCTGGCAAGATGGCTGCGCCCAGACTCCACGGGAAACTTGTGAAGTGACGGGCCGAGCTTCCTGTGGGTGCGGGCGAGCAAGCTTGCCGCGACTTAGAGCTTGCGAGAGCGCGAGTCCGGGCTTCGCAGGCGCGCAGGGGGTGAGTGCTGGCGTCGCTGCAGGTCGGGGCTGTGGGGCGGTGTTCATTGGACGGAAAGGCTCCCGTTTCCGCTGTGTGTCTCGGGCTGTGGCGCTTTCTCCTTCGCGGCCCGAGTCCCCAGAATGTCACAGGCTAAGTAAATGCACCACATAGACGGGAATCCTGGGATGAAGACGCCAGGATTTCGTGGGTAGCTTTTAGGGGTTCCGGAGCCCTTTGGGGCCTGCTCAGAAGTCAGGCAAGAAACTAATGGAATTTGCGTTTCCAGGCTGTTCTCAGAAGACTTCAACTTTTCCGATTCACCTAGTTCAAGTGGCAAAGATTCTTGTTCTGATTCTAGAGCTTCATAGAAGCGTCGTCTACTTTTCTATCCTGTATTTGGAAGATGCTTCTGTTCTTTTTGGAATATTGCTTTATGCCATCCACATGGGGAAGAGCTATCCCTTTGCATCGCAAAACATATCAGGGAGTAATTTTATATGTAGATGCCAAATTGCATTTGGTGCTACTCATTTTTGATACGACATAGTTTTGCCTTTTTACTGAAGCAGTTTCTTATTTTCAGAAACTTTAAGGGCACTTCTCTGACCCTAACATACTTTGTGTACTTGCCATCTGATGTTCTTTCATCCAATTTCATGATGTGTGTTGGACGTATCTTTTTTTGTACAGAACGTTTAGAATCTACTATCGGATTTTTTTTCAGGGACTTCTCCAACTTTTGAGTTTCAAAGTAGATAAAAGGGTAGCAAGAAGGGTCAGTCTTGCTGTCAGTCAGGTTTCTCGAGAAAAACAATATTTTGACACTCAAAATTTCTTGAAGGGTCAAAAATCAAGGTAGTTGTAAATAGTTATTTACAGTAAGATCCAGAGCTTTGGTCTCTTGAGTTTGATAATTGGAATTATGTGGCACCTGGTAATACCATATAATACAAATTATAATTAGACAAAGCTATCAGAGGGAAAAGGAAAAATGAAAAGTTTTGGTTGGTTTAAAAGTAGTGCTAGTTACATTTCATTGTTTTTCTTATTTTATCTTGAAAAGTGTAATTAAGGTGATCCCTGTAAACAAGTGTTTATGCTCAATTATAAAGGCATTTAGTCATTAACCTTTGCAAATAATGTAATTATATGATTTTACTTTGTCTTAGTCAAATACAATTTTCCGAATAAAAATACAAGGTTAAAATTGTTTGTATAGCCTACTCATCTGTTAGTGCAAGGAATGGGTCTGGTTAGGAAAGTGATAGCTGCCGCCTGTTAAAAGTGGCAGGAGGCCATGGTTTGGATTCGCTACCTGCAAGGGGTCCAATAGATTATACCAGTATAGAGTTTCATCATAGTAACTAAACACTGGTTAGTTGCAGGAGACCCTGTAACCAGTTCACTTTTTGACTGGCTGATTTAACACTTTTTCTATGCTCTGCTTAAATTTTTCTTTACATGTTGTCAGATCACAGTGTTGGTTAGAAATTTCAGAACATCATTTGGTTCTGAGTTGCCTGATTTTTAGGTAGTTTTATTTTTCTTACCTCAGATACACTGCTACCTTTATGTAGCCTAAGGAATTTCTCTTGTAGTACCAGTTAATGCTAATCTGCCTTCAAAAAGTTACTTTATTTGAAGTGGTTTACCAGTGTGTTGGATAGCACTATCTTGAAAGACTAATAAAAAAATACCTTTCCAAGGCCAAATCACATTTTTTTCTGCATTTCATTGCGGAGGTGACTTTTTTTTCTTTTAACCAATAACTGCATTTGAGATTTTGAGTAGAATTGGACTAGAAGCTGAGAATGGACCTTACTCAGATCTTTTCATATGCATTCTATTCTGGGCCAAAGTTTTTCTTAGAGAGTAAAACACAGGATACCTACTTAATATAATAGGTCTCAAAATTTCCTTAACATTCAATTATCTGTAGTTATGAATATTTAGTTATTTTTCTGTGCACAGTCAGATATTACCTTGTGTTAAAATTAGGATTATTTGTGAATACTTAATTCTTCATGAGGACATATTTTACTTAAAACAAACTCTACACAGTCATTTATTGTCCTTATTCTTAAATATCAAACTGTGTAAAGAAACTCTTGCATGGAAGAAGAAACTCATTACTTAGAAATTATTCTTTTCTATACATGGATCTAAATGTTAATTACAAGTGCTTTTCATTTGTTTCTTATTTGATCCTTCCTTTTTTTTTTTTTTTGTTGCTAGTCCTGGGGCTTGAACTCAGGGCCTGGGTGTTGTCTCTGAGCTTTTTTGGCTCAAGGATAGCACTGTTGCCACAGCTATATTTCTGGCTTTTTTTTTTTTTTTTTTTTTTTGGTAATTGAAGAATCTTACTGGTTTTCCTGCCCTGGCTAGCATTGAGCCATGATCCTCAGATGTCAGCCTCCTGAGTAGCTAGGATTACAGGCATGAGCCACCAGTGCCCAGCATTTGATCCTTCATTTTAATAGAGTCTGAAACTGGATAGAGATCAAATCACTGATTTGTGCAGATAATCAAACTAGAACTCCTTTCCCACGTCATTCTGTAACATTTATCCACTGATATGTGACTTATCTTATATAAAAAGACAACAGAGTTACACAGATGAGAGAACTGTAGGGGAGTAAATAAAATGGTACTTTATTTTTCAAAGGCATATTATTTCCAAATGCTAGAGGACAACAGAAGAAGGATGTTCTACTAGGACTAAGGGAAGACTTTCCATGATAGAATATAGTTTTACAGTGAGTAGTAAGAGTAGATGATGAATTTGGTAAATTAATATAGTTTTACAGTGAGTAGTAAGAGATAGATGATGAATTTGGTAAATTAATAGATTACAGTTTCTATTTATTGTATGAAAGCATCAAATAATACAATGCAATCTAATTAGATTACTCTCAAGTGAGTTGGACGGAAGGAGGAGGGAAAGGCAGGACCACCAGAAAACAAAAGTGGTCAGTCCTGTATCAGCTTCAGTGTATCAGCTTCATTTTTATGTTGGTTCCTTTCTTTGGAATAAGTTTTCCCCTATGCACTAGATAAGACATAATGCAAGTCGAACTTAATATTTGACTTGTTAAATTGAGATTAGTTATCTGTATGTTGGTACCTTTATTTCCAACCACAATTTTGAATGCTTTATTTCAAGAATAGTGAAATTTTATTTGTACATCCATAGTTGGTGTGTGTGTGTGTGTGTGTGTGTGCGTGCGTGTGCACGAGTGTGTGCGCACGCACGCACACGAGAGTGTATAACCACACTGGTACTGGGGCTTAAACTCAGGGCCCCTCTCTCTCACTTGGCTCTTGTATTCAGGGCTGGTACTCTACCACTTAATCCTACTTATATTTCCTCTACATCTATCTATTTAAAATGTAATTGTAAAATGTAATTCTAATCATTGACCTTGTGGTAACCTGAAAGCTGTATCAAATATGAATCCTTGTTCTAGGATGTTGGAGTTTAAATGCATTTTTATATATAATTACATATGGAAGTGCTAGCACAAAGCTCTGCACAGGAAGTGCTGGTTAGGTATTATGTGGTCTTGGTGCAAGAAGAGGTCATGTTCGCACTTATTGCCTGGGAGAACCTAAAACAGCATGGATGTTTCAGTATTTCCTAGGTGACTAGATCCAGCTATGATTGAGAACACAGATCTATGTGAATTAGGTGGCTTTAAGAAGAAGTAGTGTGGGGCTGGGAAGGTGGCTCAGTGGTAGAGCGCTTGCCTTGCATGCCTGAGGCCCTGGGTTCGATTCTAAGCACCACATAAGCAAAAAAGAAAAAAAGCCACAAGTGGCGCTGTGGCTCAAGTGGTTGAGTGCTAGCCTTGAGCTGAAGAGCTGAGGGACAGCGCCCAGGCCTAGAGTTCAGGCCCCACGACTGGACCCCCCCCCCCAAAAAAAAAAGAAGTAGTGTATGTTAGAGTCAGAAGATTTAGGCTTGATCTGGGTGCAGCTCTGTCCTGAACTAGAAAGTGTCTGAGGATAAGAGGATCCTGTGGGAAGGTGATGAATCAGCACTCAAGAATGCAAGGCAGAAGCTGAGATATCTACCTAATGGTACCCATTTGTCAAAACTTGGAAGTAGGCAAGTATCATTGGCTTAGAATGTGATCTTTCTAGCTGTGCTTGTATCCTGCATCACAGAACTCTTCAGTGCCTGCTTCAGAAATTTGATCTAGTTCATTAATTGTTCTAGGATAAAATGAGTAACTTTTAGTCATATTTGAATTTTTTTAATTAATTTTATTTTATTTTATTTGTGAACATACTGTACAGAGGGGTTACAATTGCATGGGCAGGATAATGCGTACATTTCTTACCAAGCATTGCAGCCTCCTCCTTTGTTTACCCTTCCCATCCCTTCCCAGCCTCCCCCCTCTGAATTTTTTTTTTTTTTTTTTTTTTGTCATGGGACTTGAACTCTGGGCCTGAACGCTGTCCCTCAGCTCTTCAGCTCAAGGTTAGTGCTCTACCACTTGAGCCACTGGGCCACTTCTGGTTTTCTGAGTGGTTTATTGGAGATAAGAGTCTCACAGAGTTTCCTGCCCAGGCTGGCTTTGAACTGTGATCCTCAGATCTCAGCCTCCTGAGTAGGATTACAGGCCTGAACCACTGGAGCCCAGCCATATTTGAATTTTAATTTAGTTGGATTCTCACTTGTAAAGTTAATTAGTTTGTATAAGAAATATAAATATTCAGAGACTCTCAAATGCTGGTATTTATACTAGTTTTTTAGTGTTTTAGGAAAAGTTTGCATTTTTTTCTACTAGTATCATTTTGAAAAGATTTGGTGCCTTTTTTACATTGCCTCTATGTATGAAAGATATTTCCTCTTGGAGTTTTCTGAGTCTCATATTTCTGTAGGAGTTCTTTTCAGATAGATCTAAGAAATTCCATTCTCATTTTAGGGAAAACTTAAGCCTTGTTTTGTTTTGTTATACCTAGATATTTTGCCCCTGACTATATAGTCTCCGACTTCTAGGCTGCAACAATACAATTACGTATTGATTTGGGTAAAGTATATCAAATGTCTTTAGTTCTACAGGATTAATTATTTATTTACTTTTAAAGCAGTTATTTTTCCTTTTAAGGAAAACAAACCCCAAGCCTTTACCAACATGGTAATTCTTTCAGGATGTGACTGATAATAATGTTCCCTTACAAATCACCTGCATTCTTTCTCTTTTAGTAGTACATAATTATTACATTTTTGTGTCATATTTGTGAATGGTTTGTTAATAAAACTAGCTATAATAGGAATGATAGCTGCTATTTATTTAGGTATGACTTTCTTTTCCAGGATCTTTGCTGGGCACAGGCCAACATCTCATTTTAGCAATTTTTCTAAAGACAAATTTAAAAGTTCTAGTTAACTTCTTGGAATAAGGAGTTATAAGTTGCCATTTCTTGTTCTGGTCAGTTGGTTGTTTACAGCAACCACAGATTTGCTGACTCTGTGTGGAATTATGTTTGCAATAATTTAAGCAATATTAGGCCAATATTTTCAGATATGCAGTCTATGTGTTTGCATGTGTGTGTGCACATGTGTGCATGTGTGTGTGTATGTGTATGTTGCTAGGGATAGAACCTAGTGGATCCTGTGTGCTGGATAAGTGCCCAACTACTGAGCTACATTCCTAGCCTGTAGGTTTGTAATGGTAAGTCAGGTGATACTGTAGACTGCTTAGAAGCTATACATGGAACTCATGATGTCTTTACCATTACGGTGAATACTTTTATATGACTTAATTCAACTTTATTTTTTTCTCCCAGTTCTGAGGCTTGAACTCAGGGCTTGGGCTCTGTTCCTGTGCTCAAGGCTAGTGCTCTACGAGCCATAGCACTACTTCTGGCTTTTTTTTTTTGTCGGTCATGAGGCTTTAACTCTGGGTTTGGGCACTGTCCCTGTGTTCTTCAGCTCAAGGTGAGCGCTCAACTACTGCTTGAGCCACAGTTTTACTTCTGGTTTTCTAGTTGCTTATTGGAGATAAGAGACTCATGGACTTTTCTGCCTGGGCTGGCTTTGAACTGTGATTATCAGATGTCAGCCTCCTGAGTAGCTAGGATTGCAGGCATGAGCCACTGTCACCCAGCTAACTTTTTAATTTAAAAATTTACTTGCTGAGTACAATGAAAGTAATTCAGGTTGGTATACCTGTAATCTGTATGTGCAAGTATGAGTTTGAATTAACTAAAGAATGATAAGAGCTTGGCTTACTTGAATTATGTTTGGCAATATTATAGTAATATAATAATATTGACAGCTGTTAGAACAATAAGCTACAATTAATGAAGGAATCTTTATTGAGAAAATTGTATTTGTAATAATTCCTGGAAATTTGGAACGCAGAGCAAAGTGAAGTTGTGAAGTAGGAAAAGGCTTAGCAGACAGCTTATTCTTTCCTCGCTCTCCTGATTCAAACACAGTTGTTGTTTTTTTCCCGCAGTTTTGGGATAAGTATATTGTGTTAGCTTTCTTGCCAAGATAACTTATAAATTGGAAAGAGTTATTTTGGAACAGAGTTTTGGAGATTTTAGTCTATGATCAATTGGCCCCATTCCTTTATGTTTATGAAGGTGGTTTAACTCCTGACTGGAATATGGAAAATAAAGAGGAGACCAGGGTCTGAAACCCTTTTTTGGACACATCTCCAATGACTGAAAACTTCCCACTAGTCCTCACTTCTTAGGGGTTCTGTCACTTCCCTATGGCACCAAACTAGGGACCAAACTCTTTGCACATTGGGCTTGGGGGACACTTCATATCCAATCTATCTGCATTTTAAATCTTTGAGCACTTTGAAACAAAGTTCCTGTATCTGATCATTTATAACTTTACGCCCAATACACATCCCATTTGTAAACTTGACTTTGTGCTCTAAGGGATGGGTGTGACATAATCACAGTGTAACTGTCTTTTGTAGAGCCCATGTTGTCCACTATCCCAGATTGATATATTTCAGAATTCATGGAGTCCACTACTATCCAAGCTGATTCTTGATGCCCCTCTGTGAAGAACTTGGCTGAGAAGATCTTCTGCCCAGTTTCAGTGTTTCCTAAATGTCATTTTCTGTGTTGTTGAAAACTACTTGAAAATAAAATGTTTATCCTAGTACTGGTGTATGCAGTTCTTTAGATTATATATTGATTCATTTCACCACATTGTAGACAGTAATTTCTTTGTTACTCTTCCCCATGCTAAACCTTGCAGTACTGCTAGGATAAAGTCTAAACTCCCAGCATAGCATATAACAGCCCTATGCTATCCCTTACTATTCTCTCTCACTTGAGATTTTTCCAATTTCTCAGTTCTTCTTTCCTGTGTACTGTGCTGATTTTAGTCATGCTAATCTAGGTCTGGAATGTACTCCCCCTTCCTAATTATTCCTCATCTCTCAGGGAGATAATTTACTAAAAGATACCTTCTTTTACTGGAGCAAGTCTTCCTTGTTTATACTCCTTACTATTGTGAACTGCTATTTTTTTTTTTTTAAATTAAACTGCTATTCTTTAAAAAAGATTTTTTTTTTTGAGGCAGAATCTGCTCCATCGATTCACCTTGATGCACCCACTTCTTCCTCCTGAAGCTGTGTATCACTGGGCCTGACTCTGAGCTACTTTCAACTGGAAGTGACTTTTAACAGAAAACTCAAGTTAGACATGTTTAACCTACTACGGTGGTTCTGTTGTCCCGTGTTCTGAGAGTTCAGAATGCAGATGGCCTTAAGGTTTGGTTGGTTTGAGTGATGTTTCCAAAAACCTAATTTTCTTTTTCCCACCTTGTCTTTTCTAATGTCAGCCCATCCCTAGGCTGAAAGCCTCTCTTGGTTGTGAAAGGCCCTTGAAAATTCTGGGGTGAATGTTTCCAGAACCGCAGGAGCAAAAAGAGATGCTGGGCTTTGGCAAATAGTGTTGATTGTGTACTCATCAGCCATACTTCTTCCTGGCTATTAGAACCTGACTATTTGAATGGCCTTGTGTCTAGATTTTGAAGATGAATAACCTTAGACAATGATGGAGACTCAATTCTCTCATCAGATACTGGTTCTGATACCCGGGATAGTCACAAGACATACATCTGGCTAATGAGATAAAGGGGAGATTTTTTTTTTCCAGGCATGAAAAGAAGTTTATTTACTGAATTGCTGCCCTCACCATGCTTGGTGGAGAAGCATGGCTGAAAAGGAAAGGAGGAGTGGGGAAGGGGGCTACCCACCTCTGGGCCAGGACTTATCTAGGCCAGGGACAGGAAGAGGTGTGGCCAGGTGGGGGAAAGGTGTGGCCACACTGGATCTGAAGGCTTCTGGGAAAGGTTTTGCTTTCCATTAATTGAATCCATTGAATATATACTAAGAGGGTTTACATAAGCCATATTTTTTCTTGCTGCACACACACACACACACACACACACACACACACACACACGCACGCACGCACACACGCACACACGCACGCATATATACACAGACACATCTGTTACAAGTACATATAGAGCAATCTTTTCCCAGTTAGGGAAGTTTGTAAAAGAAGACTCCTCTTGAATAATCAATATCCTGTCTTTTCTCTTGATTCATCACCACTCATCTTAACATGTCTTCAGTGACATGAAGAATTTTGATTATATCTTCAATTTTAATTATATCTTCCTGATTTTATTATTTCTTTTTTTTTTTTTTTGG